>NC_084811.1:18525907-18843241 GCF_963583255.1 Pyrus communis
CAATAATCACACTCATATCTCAGGATATACAGATGCAGATTGGGCGGGGAACGCTCTCGATTGCAAGTCTATCACTGGTTTCTGCACCTTCGTAGAAGGTAACCTAGTCACCTGGAAGAGCAAGAAACAAAGCGTGGTTACACGCTCTAGTACAAAAGTATCGTGTTATGGCTTCGACTACTTGTGAACTTATTTGGCTCAAAAATCTGTTATTGGACTTAGGGTTTCCTCATCAGCAACCTATGTCTCTCTACTGTGATAATCAAGCTACGATGCACATAGCATCAAATCCTATTTTCCATGAGCGAACTAAACACATTAAAGTTGACTACCACTATGTTCGAAATCAAGTGCAATCCAAGGTGATTGATACACACTTCATTCGTAATCATGATCAACTTGCAGATATCTTCACAAAAGGATTACCATTTGCTACTTTCCATTATCTCTTGTCCAAGCTTGGATCAATTGACCCGTTTGATCCAGCTTGAAAGGGAGTATTGGAAGAAGATCTAGTCTAGTTATCTATCATTTACCCTAGCTGGTAGGTAGCATGGGCGTATCCATGGGGTGCTATCTAACAACTTGAGTATGGTTGTCATCCTCACTAATTCAAAGGATTGCTGACCTTGCTTTAGTTGTTAGTCTAGTTGCTGCCCTTGCTTTAGTTGTTAGGTGATTAGGCGTAAATCAAGGAAGGAAGATTGTTTTTTGTTCCTTGTTCCTTGTTTTTCTCTTCTTCCCACGCTCATATATATGAGCTATCTTTGTACTTTTCTTCATAATAATAGAAAATACACCTTCAAATTTCAATAGTAAGCTTAGAGGGGGATTATTTCATTCATTTGATGAAGCAATTTATTGGGATTGATGGAGAGTCCTTGTGAGTTATAAACCCTAGCACGGGTGTAATGCACTTTATGGTACTAAATTTTCGCATTCTTTAATTTCCACATGTTGTACCTATTAAACATTCTTCAATTTCTTCGCCTCTTTCTTCACTATTCTATACCTTTCCCTGTTTTCATCATTTCTATCCTTGTATAAGGCTTTACAACATTCCTTCTTAGCCTTAACTTTTTTTTCTGTACGTCCTCCTTCCACCAACAAGATTTCTTTTGGTGTGGAGTAAAACCCTTGGACTCTTCTAATACCCCTTTTGCTACTTTTGAGATACAACTAGCCACAGAATCTCACATTTGGCTAGCTTCCCCCTCTCTATCCTAAACGCATTGGGTGATTACTTTCTATGTGAACATGACTTGTTTTTCTCCTTTTAAATTCCACCATCTAATCCTTAGGCACTGTAATACCTTGAAATTTTAAAATAGGTGGAGTAAATCGAGAATAAATATATTTATGGTTATGAAAATTTGATTAGAGAAATTTTAGAATTTTGTTTCCGGGATTTATTATAATTTACGTCGGAAAATTTATCGATAAGTGGAAAAGATGAAAATGCCCCTAGTTGACTAAACGTAATTTTACGAGGATGTATTTTATCCTCATATATTTGATCATATTTCTTGACATATTTGGATAGAGGATGATTCCACAAGCATGTAGGCAAAAATCGTTCGACAAATAGAGTTATAACAAATGAAATAGAAACGAACGAAAGTAAGGGCAAAATAGTCATTTTGCCATGAATCTAGAAAGCTCCAGATTTGATTGGCGGTGTGTTTTGGTGGAAATATGCCACGTGAAGAGTTCTAGAAGAAGGGGGAAAGAGAGGAAGAGCCGAAGGGGGAAAGGAAGAAAGGAGGAAAAAAGAAGGGGTGAGGGTCGGGGAGAGTTCTGGAAGAAAGAGGGAGAAGAAGAAAAAGAACAAGAAGAACAAGAAGAAAGAAAGAAAGAAAAAATGAAGGGGACTTCAACCCAAATTGGTTCAAACCCTGCAACCTTCTCTATTATCTCTTTCACTTTACATGACCATCTCCGACTTCTCATGTTTGGTTTTCAGAGAAGATAGTAAACAGGAGGAGCAAGAAGTTGTGAGTGGGTTAGATTTGGATACTAAACTGGTAAGGCTACAATTCTCCAATTCACATCCCTTTCATCTGTGTTTGTTAATTAGTTTGAATTTTATTGGGCATCTTGGTTGTACTTTATACCCACATCATAAGTGTTTTAATTCCTTAATCTTTGTACCAGTTTTGAATTGGAATTAGAATTTTTTTTCAAGAAGATCCTTAGAGAAAGACCAACTGTCATGAATTATTGCTTGCCTTATTTCCAGCATAGTAATTTTGAAGAAGAAGACAAGAATGAATAATTTAGTAATGCATATGATGGAATTATCTACCTGGGAAATGCAATGCTTCACATTGTCAACGTTTATCTTCTCTCCTAAATTCTTCTTACCATTAAATTTTGAATCTTGGTCCATTTAATTAGGTACAAGAAGCTCAATACTTTCCAGTAAATGATTTTGTCATCTTTCTAACTTGATATTATGTGCTTGTTTTTGTATATTTGGAAAGATATATGCTCATTGATAAAAGAAGGGTTGTGTAGTTAAGTGTCCTTACATTTGAGGGTTAAAGTCTCAAACTTGGATTGTGGTGCCAATAAAAATTGTTGAGTTTATTTCAAACAATGGAGCTGAATGAGACATCATAAACTACTTGGTAATGATATTGTGATTACTACTTGCAAGCATTGAGTTGTATGGCTTTAGCGTCACTACGAAGGATATCCAAAAAGAAAACATTAGGTTCTTCATAAGAATTCAGGAGATTTAAAAGTCGGTGAATTACGAAAGGCTTAATCCTGCTCAAGGGTACGTAGGCAGTCTAACAGAGGTTAGATGCAACCTTAAATAATTGAGATTAATCTTTTTGTTGGGAATTTGATTTAAGAAAAGAAATTTGGTGAATTATCAGAAAATTTAATCTTATGTTTTTGGTAAGTAAATTTTGGTTATAGATTTTGTGAGTGATTAAGAAATTTAAATAAAGAATTGTGATTAATGGTAGTTAGATAAACAAGAGTTTAATTTGGCCTATCAAAGAAATTATTTTTCGAAATAAAATTTTCGGGTCAGGGCATTACAGGCACTTCAAGGTCTTGTTCTTTTTTCTCTTTCTTTTGATATGTACATCTATCACCAACAAGTGATGTTGATTAGCCAAGCTCTCTCCCGGTATGACTTTGCAATCCTTACAAGTTATACAATCACAAGTTCTTCTCTTTTCTTTAAGAAGGTGTTGGCTAAGCAGAGATCATATGCCATTGCAAAATCCAAGATGGCTTCCATATCCTCGTTTCTCTCCCCAAAACCATGGCCACCATGAAAACCTCTATAGTTGCATGTCTCCTTGCCCACATGTCCATTTAAATCTCCTCCAATAAATACCTTCTCCATCTGAGCGATTCCTTACACCAAGTCTTCAAGGTCTTCCCAAAATTTTTCCTTCAAACTAGTATCCAACCCTACTTGAGGTGTGTACACACTAATCACATTGATGAGTTATTGTACTATTGCCATAATTCTATCTCCTACCCTCTTGACATCTACAACATCTTGTGTCGGGGTCTTGCCCACGATGATACCAACACCATCGTTCTATTTGTGCCTGAATACCAAAGTTTAAAACCTGAGTTTTCAAGATCTTTTGCCTTAAGATCCAACCCACTTAGTTTCTTGGAGGCACATAATACTTATCCTTCTCTTCACCTTCGCTTCCACTACTTCTATAGATTTTCCTGTTAAAGTTCCTATATTCCATGTTCTTAAATTCATTCTACTCTCTTAAACTCTACCCTCATGTCCTAGCTTCTTCGCCTTCCCCCGTCTAATAAGGTCAAAGTACTTCCTTTGTGTGTCCTGTTTAAAGTTGATAGGAGCAGATACTTCCAAACAACTTTGAGTGGAGTCATTCAAAAAAAAAAGTTTTTATGGCCCCTCTTGCTCATTTAACACTACATCCGGGCACTGATGGAGATACAACGACCCTTACTCACTTATGTCTGTGCTCAAGCCACACATCACGCCATTTACGGGTGACAACCTAGCTTTAGCACAATTTCATTTAGGATTCATTATCATAAGGATTTGACGTAATATAGGAGTGCAGGCTATCGACTACATGACGCCCTCCCCCTCCTCCTTTATCCGGGCTTGGGACCGGAAATGTAAGATAAACTTACACAAGCGGAGTTTCAATGGCTAAAACAAATATAAAAAATTATTTAGTTTACAATTCATTCAAAAACTCTATATATACCTATGTATTTGTTCAGACATCCACGCCAAATTCACTTTTATCAGAATATAAATATTTTTAGGTTAAAATGTTCATAAAAATAAAGGTAATTTAGCCAAACATCAATAAAAACTTTACTATTGAATCATTTATCAATGACATTTTTTATTTTGGACTTAATCAATGATTTACTTTTATTAATTAAAGATAGGTCAATCATGATTTATGTCGTTTTACACATATAGAACTTGACTCTTAAGTGCATTTTTGTTCAACACCCTCAAGTGGTGGTAATGCTCACCACCCTATTTATCACAGTTATATAAGTTTGAATTTTGAGATTTGTGCCTATCAACTACACAAATCTTGAAATTCAAACTCATCTAACGATGATAAATAAGGTGGTGAGCATACACCATAATTTATGGTGGTGAGCAAAAATGCTCCCCTTGACTCTTTTATCCTTCTCTCTTTCTCTCTCGCTATGTATGCCACATGGACTTTAAGTCCTTATAAATTAGTTAGAGCTTATAGTTAATGTTGGAAAAACATCAACAACAACAATAATAAATATTTAAAAATTCTAAAATTTCTCCTTTGGCTTGCATTCCTGTGTCCTAATATCTATGTCACATCATCCTCGTTCGCTCCCAATCTTAGATACATTTACAGAAAAACTTAATAAATATTTAAAAATGAACAAGTATACATGAATCAATAGACTTTAATCATTGAATTTCCTTTACTTGATCGAACAACCCAAAATTCAGTTATTTCAACTACATCAAGCGATATATTAGACGAATTCTTTACGGAATAACAGAAATTCAAAACCAAAAAAGTTCTACAGTCAGCAATTCAAAGCCAGGAAACAGACAATACGTTGCAGTGTGTGAATCTAACTGTGAAAGACAGAACAAGAAATGGGCACTGCATTGTAGTGTCTGAATCCAAATGTAAAAATCAGGAGTTGCGTGAGGTGCAAAGTTCGCAAGACATGTGAGTGATGAAAAAATAAAAACTGGAAACAAACATTTCACCACAACGTCTGAATCAAAAAATAAAAAATAGAAACATGAAATAGACATTATAATTGTCTGAATCCAAATGTAAAATGGGCACATTGGACGCATGTGAGTGATGGATAAAACGAAACTAGGAAATGGGCATTGTAACGCAACGTCTGAATCTAAATGTAAAAAAAGAATCAAGAAACATACGCTAATATGTATTGACCTATTCTAAATTATGAAAAATATGAGAAAGGGAGTGTCTCTTGTTGGAGAACAACTTATGTGGGGCTTGGCTTGCCACTATACTTTGATGAGTGGCACTACAGTCCACTTAAAACTCGTCACGTGGCAACTATTAAATATAATCATTTATCATTCTTTTTATAATAATTCTCATAATTATTTTTCCTACTAATTAATATGTCATGAGATCAATCTAATTGTTCTTTTTCTTCTTCTTCTTCTCCCCTCTGTCATTTTTCTTCCCAAAATTTCCTTGTCATCTTCTTCCCCCCCCACCGTTTCTCCTCTCTCTAAATACAAACATGTAGACTCGAATCAAATACCCTCAAAGCATGATGACACAATATGCACTTAGCTTCAAACATTTTACAAGAGCTGGAAACCATATATATCACATCCCGGCCCGGGGCGGATCACTTCCCGGGCCCGCTCCACCACCGTAGCACGATATTGTCCGCTTTGGGCTTACCATTCCCTCACGGTTTTGTTTTTGGGAACTCACGAGCAACTTCCCAGTGGGTCACCCATCATGGGATTGCTCTAGCCCCCTTCTCGCTTAACTTCGGAGTTCCTACGGAACCCGAAGCCAGTGAGCTCCCAAAAGGCCTCGTGCTAGGTAGGGATGAGAATATACATTTAAGGATCACTCCCCTGGGCGATGTGGGATGTCACAATCCACCCCCCCCTTAGGGGCCCGATACCAATTTGTCACATCTCTGCCCAGGGGCGATGTTAGGCTCTGATACCAATTTGTCACATCTCGGCCCAGGGGGGACCAGTTCCCGGGCCCGCTCCACCACCGTAGCACGATATTGTCCGCTTTGGGCTTACCATTCCCTCACGGTTTTCTTTTTGGGAACTCACGAGCAACTTCCCAGTGGGTCACCCATCATGGGATTGCTCTAGCCCCCTTCTCGCTTAACTTCGGAGTTTCTACGGAACCCGAAGCCAATGAGCTCCCAAAAGGCCTCGTGCTAGGTAGGGATGAGAATATACATTTAAGGATCACTCCCCTGGGCGATGTGGGATGTCACAATATAGATCGAAGTATGAGAGATAAACTCAATTGTGTTCCCTCTTTTATGACCTTCTTCGGTTGCTTATACATAGTAACTCCTTCATTACTGACTTCTCTTAGCCTTAATGTCAAACAACTCATGTAATCAATTTTAAAGAACTTGAATATTTTATCGGTTGCTTTCCATTATAAAAGTGAAAACTCATGGGAAAAAATTGCAATCAAATTTAAATTCAACATAATTAGCCAAACTTGAAACAAAAAATTACATGAGATCAATCAAAAGAGGGATGAGATAGGAAACCAATGCTCAGACCAGATTTTCGAATGTGGATAAAGGCAGGCCAAACAAGGAGAGAAGAAAGTGAAGACTCACGACAAAAAATAAACTCTTTAGATTGATCCTGCTATATTTGGGGTGCATAACTTTCTTAAAAAAAAAAAAATTGGAAAGAAAAAAAAGGGGGAAAAGAAGAAAAAGTTGAATCATTAGATTGATCTTATGTTGTATATTAATTGGTAGGAAAAATAATTATGAGAATTGTACATATAAAAGAATGATAAAAAATTATATGTAAGACTTGCCACGTGGAGAGTTTTAAGTGGATTATAGTGCCACTCAGCAAAGTTCAGCGGCAAACCAAGCCCTACACAACTTTTTCTCCACTTGTAGTGGGTGCCAGCTGTAATGGCGGATTCTGTAATTTTTTGTTTATTTTGAATGCATTTAAGTGTCATAATACATTATTGACCTATTTATAATTAATATAAATATTGTTTATTGCCAATATTGTAACCTTTTATCGATTTTATACAAAATCACCCTAAATAAGTTATGATAATCTACATAAATTTTATTTTAAAAATAGTTTCAGAAAAAAATAATTAGCCTAAATACATTTTAATAATCTCAGCTAAAATTTTAGCTCAAAATTATTAGAGCAAAAAAATTATTTTTGGATTAAAACTTAAATTTTATAAATTTTAAATTTTAAATTTTAAAAATGTGGGAGAAAAATCTCAATTCTAAAATAATGTCCTATTTTTTTTAGAGTGATGTTATTCTCACTGCAATGTCTTATCTTCCCATCCATCATTTAATAAATTTTTTAATTACAAATTTGTCCATTTGCAAAAAAGATTGATAAGGACATTAATTATCTTGTTTTGGTTAATTCAAAAAAAAGGTTGGGCATGAGAGACAATTTGTCTACATTAAACCCTAACTCATATTTTCATCTCATTTCATTCAAAGAAAGTAAAAAAAATATCAATGAACTTAGAAGATGACTTTTTCATTGAAGAGGTGGAAGATGACGCTTCTACGGAAGAGGTAGAAGATTATGTTTCCATTGAAAATGTAGAAGAATAATTTGTGTGTGGGTCATTTGAATTTGTCCATCGTATTTTTTAATTTGTCGTTGTCGAATTCTTTTGAAATTGGATACTTCCGTCGTTTCCATTTGAATTTGCAGATCTTACTGGTTTTCATTTATATATTATTTGTTTATATTTTTTAAGAGACAATTTATAATTTCACATGTATGTGTATATTAAAGGTTATTTTGAGAATAATAGTGGGTGGAGAAATAGCATTTTTTGCAATCCTATTAGATTAGAAATGTGATTGTGTAAATCCTAGTATATCTTGGAATATCTCTTATATTCCTATTAGGAGTAGATTACCTATTAAATTTTGTAATCCTAAGGGCAAAGGTTTTACCTATCCTACTGTTATAAATAAAGGAACAATGAGATGAAATAATAGACACCCTCAATTACACATCTCTCTCTTTCTCTCTATCTATGCCGCACCCCTGTCACATCCCGGCCCGGGGCGGATCACTTCCTGGGCCCGCTCCACCACCGTAGCATGATATTGTCCGCTTTGGGCTTACCATTCCCTCACGGTTTTGTTTTTGGGAACTCACGAGCAACTTCCCAGTGGGTCACCCATCCTGGGATTGCTCTAGCCCCCTTCTCGCTTAACTTCGGAGTTCCTACAGAACCTGAAGCCAGTGAGCTCCCAAAAGGCCTCGTGCTAGGTAAGGATGAGAATATACATTTAAGGATCACTCCCCTGGGCGATGTGGGATGTCACAATCCACCCCCCTTAGGGGCCCGACGTCCTCGTCGGCACATTTCCGGCCAGGGATTGGCTCTGATACCAATTGTCACATCCCGGCCCAGGGCGGATCACTTCCCGGGCCCGCTCCACCACCGTAGCACGATATTGTCCGCTTTGGGCTTACCATTCCCTCACGGTTTTGTTTTTGGGAACTCACGAGCAACTTCCCAGTGGGTCACCCATCATGGGATTGCTCTAGCCCTCTTCTCGCTTAACTTCGGAGTTCCTACGGAACCCGAAGCCAGTGAGCTCCCAAAAGGCCTCGTGCTAGGTAAGGATGGGAATATACATTTAAGGATCACTCCCCTGGCCGATGTGGGATGTCACAATCCACCCCCCTTAGGGGCCCGACGTCCTCGTCGGCACACACGCGGCCAGGGTTAGGCTCTGATACCAATTTGTCACATCCCGGCCCGGGGCGGATCACTTCCTGGGCCCGCTCCACCACCGTAGCATGATATTGTCCGCTTTGGGCTTACCATTCCCTCACGGTTTTGTTTTTGGGAACTCACGAGCAACTTCCCAGTGGGTCACCCATCCTGGGATTGCTCTAGCCCCCTTCTCGCTTAACTTCGGAGTTCCTACGGAACCCGAAGCCAGTGAGCTCCCAAAAGGCCTCGTGCTAGGTAAGGATGGGAATATACATTTAAGGATCACTCCCCTGGGCGATGTGGGATGTCACACCCCTCTCTCTCTCTAACCTCCATAATTGTTCAGTAAATTATGCTTACAACACGTTATTAGCACGCTCTTGATGCTGCGCTAAAGAGAGTTTATTCTTCAATCAAGGGAGTGTTACGTTTTAATCATTATTTTTGTGATTAATTTATTGTTTTGAATTGATCTACATGTTAGTAATTCAATTTAATTTTTATTTGTTGAACGTGATACAACGCATTGGAGATGAAATTCCGGTTTTCTGAGAAAGATCTTCTACAAATTCAAAGGCTTTTGTTGTTTTCTATCAATTAGGTACGCTTAAAATAAAGGAAGATATTTGAAACGATCTTGAAGTATGAAAACATTTCTCATGATGCATGAACCCCTTACATTTATATTTACCTTCTGATATATATATATATATATATATATATATATATATTGTATATTTTTCATACATTTGTCAATATATATATTTGTTTCATGCATTACGCAATTTTTGCTATGTGGAATTTGTGAGTCAAAGAATCAAAAGAAAATAAAAGCATGATTTTTTTTGGGTTTTGAAAACCATAAAAAAGGGCAAATCCTTATGAAAAAAAAGGGGGGGGGGGTGGGGGAAATAGTCGCACTGACTTATATGTGCATCATTGTGACGTCACTGTGAGGCAGCACCTTTATTGGGATTTGCTGCATGCTTGGACCAAGCCCCTTGCCTGCGTTTGACTTGCTGGGCTTACTGCCCTTCCATACCCACAGAGCCAACACCTTTTTTTTTCGCGGGGCTCCCTCACAATCCAGCTCGCATTAGACCAAGCCAGCCAGGCTTGTCCCGTGAACTCGGCCCAACCAACTCGCCTGCAAACTTTTGTTTGCTGGGCTTGTATGGCGCCAAACTGAAGCCAGCGAAGCTGGGCTTCCTTCGCACCGTGGTCCAAAGCAGCAGCTTAACGCTGCCGAGCTCTAACCCCTTCCCTTGGCCCGCTAAACCTGTAGCCATTATGGACTGCACAACATTCCATTCAAAGACTTATGCCCAAAGCATTATCAATGGAAATACCTCCTGAATAAAGATTTCATGGCTCTTTGGCTCGCTCCTCCGGACCGTGTGATCATGCGACATATTGCCCAAAGCACACCATGATTACGTCCATGAATGAATACAATTCTGAAGTTCATAAATCCGATCGAATTTTGACTGAAGAATATTTTTCTCGTCCTTTCATGTTTCTAACTCACCCCTGAAGCAGCAGTGTAGAAAGCGGAAGTTTACCTCATAAGCTGAAGTTTACCCCATTCTCGGATCTGATTACTTCCATAAACGTGAGAGAAATGTATGGACCCAGTTTGGCTGGAGTCTACCAAATAGGTCGACCCAGTTCGGTCAAAGCCTACCGAATGGTGATGCACTGCTTCGGCAGGGATACACCAAATGGCATATTCTCTTGCAATCCAATTTCAAGTTTGTTTTTACAACATATGGTAGAATCAGGGCCTGCCAAGGAATGGCATCATGCCTGAAGCATGATCATTGGTGCCTAAGACCTAAAACTTCAACAATATGGGATAGTATTCCCAAACTTCAACCCTGCAGAATCTACTTCCGTCTTGATGGAATAGATCATTGGTTATGCATCTGTTCATACCTCTACCAATGTTGTTAAGGAGTACCATTCTAGTAGTCAATATATGAGACTAATTTTGCTCCACCAAACATCGTTGGAAAAGCAGAATTTTGACACGGATGGCCTTGTTAGCCGAATCCCCTTGTAAACCATTTACTTTGTGAACATTTTTTCATGTTCTTGGATTCAAGTTTGGTGTATGTTTTACTTATGGATAATCTTATTGATATTGTCCTCGAATATGAGTTAATTGAATTATATTTCTTAATACATGTGACCGATTCAATTAAACACATGATTAAGTTGGAATGTGGGAAAGTTAGTTGTCTAGATGAATGCGTACTACGCACACTAACTTTACACCTAAATCACATCTCTAACAACGACTTCAGGTATATCTAACCTGATTAAGAGCATTTAGCACGCTCCTCGTTGTATGGTACTGAATTACCATTTAAGGGACCTTAAATTCTCCCTGACGTTGAGTTTTTAAGGATATTCGAGATGACAATGATCATAAATGAAACCACCGAAGAAAATAGAGTGAAATATCTTTGCACCACCTCCAAAAATGAGCCTGAAGCTTTGATTTGGGGCCAATGGGTTGTCTCCCAACTAGGAATACACCACATGTGGCCGGCCTAGAGCCTGGTGATTGAGCAGTTTACTTGCCTTGACACGACCTTTTAGGACACTTTGGTCAAACAATAATGCTACAATGCATCTCCTTATCTGAAGTAAGGATATTATGTCTACAAGCACACTTTGCCAAGCATGCTCATTAGGGAAATTGATTTTCTATATCATTCCTCGCAAAGATACGACACGACTCTCTTTTCACAGTGGATTCAAGGGAATATACGTGGATTAATCCAACCAAAATGTGGACCATATAAATACTTACGGTTTTGGTTGATGAATCAACAAACTGGTCATATGTTTGTCCACACACATTGCTGCTAAACCTCATGGCCGATTAAGGGCTCACCACCTTACTTATCCCTTAAGGTCCGGGAGACTGGATAATGCCAGAGAGTTTGTACCGACGGTTTTCAATAAAGTATTGCATGTGTTTTGGGTTTATAATTTGAACATCAAATTCCCATGTTCACCCTAAATAGCCTTACCTAGCGATCATAAGCGCAATTTAAATGATCGCCCGAATTCTGGTAAACATATCAAGTTTTCGGTTTTTGCCTATGGCTATGCAATTTTGTACGCAGCTATGTTGGTCCGCCTTGAGGCCCATTTCCGCCCAACCTATATGACGTTACAGTTGGTTACTGGGTATGAACCTGACGATTTTCGTATTTACGCATTTGGGTGTGCATTCTATGTGCCAAGTTGCGTCGCCGCAACGTACCACCATGGGTCCTCAAAGAAGGATGTGTATTTTTTGTCGATCATGATTCTCCTTCACACTAGCTCTCTTAGAGCCCTTGCATGTAATCTCTTTACCGCACATTTACGGGTTGTCACTTTAATGAGACAGTCTTCCCGCCGTTAGTGGGAGATAAGAACATCAACGTTCTTGGAGAATGGCGCGAATTTGCGTGGACGTTACCCACTATGTCTCATCTTGATCCCCATACCGCACAAGTGTAATAAGCAAGTGCGATGAATTCTAGCTTTCAGAATGTTGTCCTAAACCCATGATCTAACTAAAGTGACGAGATCATATACCAGCTGTAAACATGCCTGCAAGGATAGACGTACTTAACGGATGTTGAGTCAACATCCCTAGAGGGTGTGCCGCCCCTGTTGGATGATTTGGACCCCCCTGTTAGATGGTCCGGTACACCGACGGATAGCCAATCAATCTATCTTGGCCTGGAGCACGACAGATGATTCGATTCATAATATTCACTTCCCTGGAAGAGGAAGACATGGCACAACAATGAATCTAAACTCGATCGCTGTCTCAATCATTTCCATCTCATGAGATTAATCCAGATTTCTCCCAAAACTTAAAGTTCTTGGTCCAGTATACTAGTTTGGATGAGCTAAATGGAATTGAAATGAGATTATCATCGATGATGTTTTCACTTATATGGTAGCTACCGACATAAATGAAAAGCGACGATATCGAACCATGTTCCATTGATTAAGTGACAATGTAGAACTGATTGGACAACTAAAGTTACAATCCATGTCAAATTCCTTACCAAAATGTGTATTGGACCTGCCATTCCTACACAGCCCAAGGTAACCCTGTTGTGTTAAAAGTGGGAAAGGAAGCGTTATGAGATGAATGAAATAATGCGATATGATGCACGCCTTATGGCGCAAGGTTTATCTCAAATCGTCATGTGATTGATAGCAGCATTATGAAATATGGTTAGTGTTTTCTCCATGGAGATATAAATATGAAGATTTACATGTAAGTTCTCGAAGAATTACATGGACTGGTTTAAATAGTTCCAAAACCACGGAACACCCTCTTAAACTTGTTTTGAGGAGTTCACTTATGGATTGAAAAATCTGACGGATGTGGTATACCCATCTAAGTGATTATTTGATCAGTCAAGGATATGAATTATGCCCTTACGTGTTAAACTATGAAGTCTTATTCCAAATTGCTAGAGTTATAGTTTATGTTGTTAACACGAATCTCACTAAGACTCCAGAAGAGCTTGAGAAAACTACCTCTCACCTGAAGATGGAATTTGAGATGAAGGATCTTGGGAAACTCGTTTATGCCTTACCTGAAGTTGAAGCATTGTTCTGACGGTATTTTGGTCTATTAGTCGAACTGCACTACGAATGTGTCACCTTTGAGTATACCTTTGATCGTCCATACGTTATATGCAAATGAGACTCTTGAAGAGGTTATGGAATCCGAAATTCCATATCTAAGTTCAACTTTGCACTTCGTTGTACTTAGCTCATTATATTTAGACAGGGCATCTCCTTCGCTGTTGATCTTGGTAAAGATGCAACACCGCGCCTACACGCAACCACTAAATTGGTATTAAAGACGTAACCTGAAGGTACTATGAGGGCAAAACCCAACGCATCTCCAGCGGATCCAACCCCCTAATCCTCGAAATGATGCTTGCCTTGTTGTTATGCTAATGCAGGTTACTTATCAAACCCGCACAAGGCAAAATCCCCAAATGGTTATGTCTTTACCTTGAGGGATATCGCAATATCTTGGAGGTCCACGATATGACTTTAGTTGTGAAATCTTCGAATCGTTCCAAGACTCACCTCACTTCACTACACCACAAGTGAGACATGGTTAAGAGTTCTTGTTGAGCATATTTGAAGTACTTACTGTGTTTTCATCCATCGTTGAGTCCTGACGACTATCCATGAAGACTATGCTGCATGTATCCACCCGACCAAGACATGATACATCAATGAAGTCAACGCCAAGACATATTGCGCCTACATCTACATCAACAAAGCATTAGGGATTGAAGTCATGCAAGTCGATCCCAGACAACATTGCCGACCTCTACACGATGTCACTGCCGAAGTCAACCTTCCAGAAGCTTGTCCGAGGAATTGGTATGCTTAACTATTCATATGCAATGCTTGTAGTTCTCATTTGGAAGTTATATCAAACTCAGGGGGAGTATCCAAAAGTATACTCACTTGATATTAATGTACTCTTTTTCCCTATGATTAGGAGCATTTTTCCCACTAGGTTTTTGCTACCTAACTAGGTTTTAACGAGGCACCCATCTTGGGATGATCATACCCTTGAGAGCTCTTCTACTTACGTCCAAAAGATGTATAGTTTTGACTTAATGCAACTTCTCACTTTTCTCCTTAGACTATGGGTTTTTCCCCACCATGGGTTTTACCACAACGAGGTTTTGTGAGTTTTACTTTTTATGCATTCTTCCGTTGATTTGAAACTCGCATTCACTCATTGCGCCGACGTATTCATCAAATGTACTTGCTTCATCACTGAAGACCTAATGTGCCATTTACTTGAGTATTTACACACTCAAGGGGGAGTGTTGCAGTCCTATTAGATTAGGAATGTGATTGTATAAATCCTTGTATATTTTGGAATATCTCTTATATTTCTATTAGGAGTAGATTACCTATTAAATATTGTAATCCTAAAGGGAAAGGTTTTACCTATCTTACTACTATAAATAAAAGCACAATGGAATAGAATAATAGACATCCTCAATTACACATCTCTCTCTTTCTCTCTATCTATGTCGCACCCCTTTCTCTCTGGCCTCCATAATTGTTCAGTAAATTATGTCTACAACACATTTTAATTTTTTAATTTTTTAAGATAAGTGAGATTATAACGTGGATGGGAAAATAAGATAATTTGATGGCTCTAGTTTTTTTTTTTTTAATTGTTCATACAATAAAAATTGAAAGGAGTTTGACAGTGGCCCCGTCAAGCCCCAAAAGTAATCCGAAGCTAAGCGCTAGTTAGAAAAGCATTTTTCCAGTCTACTCGTCTTCTTGTATGAAGTCGGCTCCAGAGTTCCTCCATCGCTTCCAATTCCTCTTTTTTTCAGGTTCAGATCTCTCTCTCTCTCTCTCTCTCTCTCTCTCTCTCTCTCTCTCTTCAATTGGGTTAATTAGTTCATTTTGTCTCCACTATTTCCCCAAATTTCTGTATTTTGCATATTATCAAGCCCTTAAATTGTTCTCGTTCTTACTTGTTCCTGTTATGTTGGCTCACATAAGCATCCTGCTAATAAGTTCTTGATATTTCTGCAATGTTATTACATAATTGTACCGAACGTACTGTTTGGAAGACAATGTACACTATTGGTTCTGCAGATTTTCATGGTGGTTTGTGTTTCCATTGTCGAAATATAGTCTTTTAAGTCAAGGGATTCTATACTTATGGTGATTTACGACGAATTCGAGCCAAATGGGAGTGAAATTTAGTGAAGCCTCTTTCTTATTCAGTATCAACAGTATCAAATTTTGCTTCTTTTAGGCTACATAAGTTGTTATTGTTAAGCTACAAAATCGACATTACCCGGTAGAGATGTTACCATAAAATAAAAATGTGAAATAGGGAAAAAAATCACTAAAATTCAGAATTTAACCAAAATGAAAGATGTAATCTTGCCAAGATTCTAATTGTTAATGCCAACCTTCTTTGGATTTTGAACTCTGCTAGACATATTTGGCCCAAAAATTTCTTGTTGTGCCACACTGAATTTGGAACATTCAAGCAAGAATCAACTTGATCAGTAGTCCGGATTCATACCATTTTCCGGCACTTACATATATGTATAGAGTGTTAATTCTTTGTACTCTATGCAGACTTGTACTTTCTCACTTTGCACCGCAGGTATTGTAATATCTCCCGTTTTGGTGGTGTATATTATACTCTAGCTTTGTGTATACACAATTGACAATGCAATTATATTTTTTATTCTCCCAATTTAATTTTTAACACTATTTCTTTAAAGGATATTTTTACTTGTTTTCATTGAGGTTTGAACTGTACACATGCATTGTGCAGGGGAGTGTGGATTGATTCGTACAAGTCAACACCCAATCAAGGATAACCAAAGGAAATGTAAATTCTTTCTCCTTCACTCTTTGTAACTCACAAAATTAACCTGGATAGTTTTCCCACATCTATATGGATTTTTATTTGTTTCCATTTATGTTATTTCCTGGATTACCTGCAATTTCTACGGAGCGGTATTTAGTATCACACGATCATACAGTAACAGTAGTAGTAGACATATTCACCGTTTAATTTTTCCAAACCTGGAATGTGGTCTTCCAGCACAAGTGCTTTTTCGGAAAAGGAATATACCATAGATTAATATTATTGTTTTGTGTTTTAGAGAACGTTTATCCTTTAGTTCAGAAGTTAAATTAAACTATATCCCTCCCTAGTGTTGATCAACCGGATTTTGATGTTACTTCACCCTTAAAATGTCAACTTGCTTGGAAAGCACAAATTGCAAGATTCGTTTTTTTGTTTCTTAATATGTAAATTTTTAGGATTCGTTTTTTTATTCTTAAGATGTAAATTTTTAGTTGCATAATTGCATTAACAGAGATTTTCATTCAATTCGTTGATACAATACTTTTGTTTTTCATTAATCATTTTGTCCTTCATTTGGGTAGTCCTTACCAAGTGTGGTGATTAATGGTTAGATTATCTTCTATTACTTATCTTGGTTTAAAATTCTATTTCAGAGCTATCACTTATTTGGAGTACATAGTTGGCCAATCTTTCATAAATTTTTTAACATGCTATTTAGAATTTTGTTTTTGTTTTGTTTTCAGTTTATTCTTTCTGCTCGTGTTCTTTCTCTTTTGTCAGTTTATCTACATCTATTTTTTGGTTTATTAAGAATGTTTTATTTCTTAAAATTGAATTAGTTATTGAGGTATTGCTCTTGCGTGAATTTGTATTTCTAAATTTCTCCTTGCTTGTTAGTTTGCTTTAACATTTTAGGTATTGTATTTAATTTGTATTGATTGGGTATGGTTGTGGTATTTGGTTCAGCACTGTTATTTCCGTTCTCATGTTTTTTTTTTTCGATTTTGTTGTTCCACAACAGTTTTACGGGTACTGTTATGTTGTGGTGAATAGATTGTATAATGTTGCATCCTAGTGCCAAGAAAATATGGAAAACTCTTGGTTACAGTTGTTACAGTAGACTGCTTCAGAAGTATTATTGCATTAAGTTTACGATGGTTGCATTCAATTACATTGCATCCTATTTTTTTTGACAAATGATATGATAATTACACTAAATTCATCTAAACTACGGGGTGTGGGATTCGAATTTGGGTGTCGATGGTGGAGCATACTGCCCTAGCCAACTTGGTTAAACCCATGTCTGCCAATTACATTGTGTTTGGTTTGTCATTTGATAGGACTCATAGGAGTACTTGTTAACGTAGTGGTTTAACATTTGATTTTGTTGAGGAGCTTGATATTTACTATGGAACCGTTACTTTTAGTTATATGGTAGTTGTAGTTACTGGTTTTTTTTTTTTTTTTTTTTTTTTTTTTTTTTTTTTTTTTGTTATACTTACTGTTTATCTCTGGCTTTCCTTTTTGCATGTAGAGGAATGGAGAGTGCTAGAATAGCAATGTGTAGTTATCGTGCAGTTACTGTTGTCATTGCTTTGTTGGAACACAGTAAATATGCAGATATCTGTAAAGAGATATGTTTAAGGTTTAAACAACTGACAGTAGGGAGTTTTGAGCTGACATATTCTCTTCCTGAGCATCCTAATTGCTTGCTGCAATCAGATATGGATGTGCATTTGATGCTTATGTGTTTATCTATGTTGAAGAGAAGTTTTGTTGACATTTCGGTCAAGGATCTTGTAAGTTCAAATAATGAGGATGCCAATATTGCAGCGCCTAATCCTCCACCTCAGTGTCGTGCTGTTTGTAATTATGCAGCTTCTGATCAGACACCTCATAGTCATAGTCATGCAGTTTCTAATCATGCAGCGTCTGATCATGATGCAACTAATCATGCAACACCTGATCATCTAGCTTCTGATCAGGCAGCGTCTAATCATGCAACGCCTGGAGCACCTAATGATACTACACCTAGAGCTCCGAATCGTACATTGTCTTATGATGCAACATCTAATCGGGCAGCTTCTAATAATGCAACATCTAGTGATGCAACTTCTAATCATGCAGCTTCTCACCATGCAGCATTTATTGATGTAATATCTAACCATGATGCGTCCAATCATGAAGTATCCAATCATGTAGCGTTTGATGATGTGATATCTAATCATGCATCGTGTGATGATGTAATATCTAATCATTTAGCATCTTCATCATGCATGTTAGATAGCATCTCCAGATTTCAGGAAAGTGATACACACTTGTCTCAGGGTTGGAAGGAATACGTTGATCATGTAGGCCAGAAGTTTGAAGGGGGTGCAAATGGATTTCGTACGAAGTTGTGTATGTATGCCTTTGCGATGGGATTTCGTTTTGCTTATGTAAAGAATGATAAGGACCGTGTTATTGCTGAATGTTTTAAGAAGATTTCAGATGGCTGTAATTGGCGTGTATATGCTTCAGGTTGTCGGTTGAATGGTTTTTTCTACATAAAGACTCTAAATAATGTTCACACTTGCACGGGTGTTAACCGTGAGGAGAAAAGTAAGATGATGAATGCAAAGATCGTATCTTCTATTTTGGTGGATCAAATCCGGGGGAAACCGTCTATTAAGCCAGTAGATATTGTCAAGGATTTTAAGCAGAATTATGGTCTTGATATCCCTTACCATACTGCATGGTACGCAAAAGAAATGGCTAAGAGTGAAGTTCATGGTGATGAATCCTCATCGTATAGTCGATTGGTTGGTTATAATAATGTTTTAATGTCAAGTAATCCCGGGTCGCATTGTGTCTTGGATTGTGATCCCGAGACTTCTCGCTTTCGGAGATTGTTTATTTGTTATGGTGCTTGCATTGAAGGTTTTCAGTGGTGCAGACCGTTGTTGTTCATAGATGTGACTGTTCTAGAAAGTAAGCATGAAGGCCAACTAATTGGTGCCACCGGGAAGAATGGAAATCAAGGTATAAGTTTAAGTGATTGTTGATATGTATCTGTGAAATGAAGAAAGGCACTTTCATGGAGCTATTAGTAAAACTGGTTGACAATTACATCTATATGTTGTATTTATTGGTGATTGACATTATGTTAAATGTATTTGTCAGCAACTATCTTTAAAAATATTAGATTACTCATCATCAATTCTGTTTTTATGTTATTCGTTTGCAGGATCGTTCCCCTTTGCATTTGCTATTGTGGACTCAGAAAATGAGGAAAATTGGAGCTGGTTCTTTGAAAATTTAGCTAAAGTTTTGACCCCACAAGGTAGGACAATTACATTTGTATCTGATCAGAACAAAGGTCTCGTTGAAGCTGTTTCAAACATATTTCCAACATCCCATCATGCATTTTGCTTGCAAAATTTGAAACAGAACCTTTTATCTAAATTTCCATCTACTTATGGTAAATTTTTGCGGGATCGAATTGTTGATCTTTTTTCAAAATGCGCTCATGCTCCCACTAAATCTGCTTTTGAGGTTAATTTGAGAAATTTGAGACATGAGGGTGGTGCTCCTATTATGACCTTTCTCGAGGATCTTCCCAAGGAGAAGTGGTCATATGCCTACTTTAAGGGTAATCAATATGGTGAAACATGCAACAATGTTTCAGAAACATTTAATTCTTGGATTTTGGAGCTATGTGGCTTGCCCATCTTTCATATGGTTGATGGCATCAGGATTAAACTCATGAGAATGATGGCTGAGTTGAGTCGTGAAGCAGAGCAATGGTCTTCTGTTCTATGCCCTGAGATGGAGAAAACCTTGAACGAAATATTGATGCTTGGTAGGAATTGGAATGTCAGTCGTTCTACTGCTTCTGTGTATGAGGTGCATGCTGATTATTCTGTTATGGTTGATCTGCATAATCGTCTGTGCACCTGTCATGAGTGGCAAATTAAAGGCTTTCCATGTGTTCATGCACTTGTTGCTGTACAAAAACATTCTGGTAGCATTTATGAATATATTGATGACCTCTTCACGTCAAGCTACTTTAGAAGTTCATACGGGTTTCGTATCTCTCCTGTACCTGACACTAAGAACGTGATGGATGATGGTTCAGAAGATGTTATCATGCCTCCACCTACTAAGAAGAGACGAGGTAGACCAAGGACTAAAATGCCAAAATCTCTTGGTGAAGTTTAAAAGGTTAGTAAATGTGGTTCTGCTGGAGTACATAAGAAGTGTGTCACAAATATAGTGGTTTATATTTTCATGTTTTTATTGAGGAAACTGTCGTGCTATATTACTTTCTTTACTAGCTGTCAATCAAATACAAGATATTGTGCAACACAATTAAAAGGTAGCACAAAAATGAAGAGCCACAAAGATAAGAGAACTTTACGTGATATACTCTTGTATCATACATAAACAATATAACAAACTATTCTCTGCATACTTGTCTTACGACTTGATCTTTTTCTTTGTGGAACCAAAACAGGGGTAAATTAATTGTTTTGGCTGCTGAATGAAGATAATAGCTTTTGGAGAACACAGGATGAACTGAGTTTACCGAATCGTGTAAATTTTAAGAATAACTAAAGGATTTTTTTCAGTAAAGTAATCAATTTAGAAACAGAAAAGTAAGGACTCTTCGAGCTCTCTCTTCTTGCAACCCTCAACAATATCCTTCAGTGATAATATTTTCCAACAAACCAGGTAGATGTGCTATACTAATCTCCTTCTTTACTTCTTAGATCTATATAGTTAGATTCATTCTGGATCTGACATTTTGTTTATTTATTTAGGTGTATTGATTGATTAAATCAGGTCTCTCTGACTCTCTCCTAGTCTGGTTTTATTTCTTTTTTTTTTGAAATATTTTGTGAATAATAACTCGAAATTAGGTTGAATGTATCGTATTTGTTAATTCTTTAGGATTCAATTTCTCACAGATCTTTGTTTCATTTCCGGTGATAGGAGCCATATATATATTTGTACCCCTTGTTTTGTTTGCTGAGAAAATGAAGGAGAATAAGAACAAAACTATGGCCTTATGATATTTATTCGTTTTGTTTCCTGTGTGAATGGACCTTTTTAGTTCATCCACGCCCTAAAGTTTGTCCTTGTCAGTCAAATGGAGTATGTATTTTTTCAAGTTTCTGAGATAAGAAATATGGATCATGGATCTGTTTAGTCGTACACCTGATGCTATGCTTATAAGTCGGGTTAGTGTTCGTTAAGGGGAATTGGATGATAAGTCAGGTTTGTTGAGGGTATCAAATGAAATACTTGTGGCATAATTCTTCATATATGTACATTGTTCGATTGATCTGTTAATCACATTCCTTGCTTTCTTCCTGCCAGGTGGGATAAATATTCAAATAATGTGCTGGGACTTGAATAAACTCGAAGCTTAGAAGTTTTCGTCTTGTTGGATGGATGGTATGTAAATTGTATTTTTCGTTATTCTCATAATCAATTAGAACGCATTGGGGGTCGATTTGGTTTTATGGCGGGTGCAGTACATCCAAGGTAAGATTGAATTCATTCTGTTCGTATTGCTGTAGGTTCCCAGATCCTTCGGAATCTCATAAACTAGTATTTCAGAACTTGACTTGAGATGGATAGTGTTCATGTTATATTAGCTTTCAACAATCTGGATTTTACCAATTTCGTTGTTGGGGTCATGAACCAGAATGGAGTTTTTCTTTTCCTTTTGATTTTCTGTGACTTGTTTATAGCTATATTTGGAAGCTCTCAGAATCTTATTTTAGCAGAATCTCCCACATTTCTTTTGTTTCGGTACTCTCATAAACACATAGAAGCCTTTGTGTGAATGTCAGCAAGTTGATTTTGACTGGGAACATACTGAACTTGTGGAAGATGAGCATGAACCAATTCACAAATGTAGTGGTAATCAATTTCCACATGTTTAGTACGATCATGGAAAACTGGATTTGATGCCGGGGAAATCATAAGACACATTGTCACCCCACATAGTAGGAACTTTGGATAAAGGAAATCCAATGTCTCTGAAGATTTAACGAATCCAGGTGATTTCAGCTGCATTATGAGCTAATAATCGATATTCTGCCTCAATGGAGGATCGAGTAACTGTAGTTTGTTTTTTTTTACATGATAATATATTGTTGGATCAAGACGTCATGTAACAGTGAACACTAGTTGAGGATTGGAAGAGCAGGAGAGTAGCAATTCCGCTGTTGCGGATTCTAAACAATTGACGTGTCCGCCAGATCAGTTCTTAGTGTTGTCCAACACTCATACACGTGTCATGTATACATTTCCACATATCTGTGCCATATTTGGAAGGTTATAACTGAACCAAGATAAAAGCAATGAGTTCATCTATTTACATGAACTCATTTTAGATGAAGTCATTGCCTTTTTAGATAATCTTTGATCATACTTTAGCCGGAGAGCTTTGTGCTCGAAACATCTGAATTCCACAATGAAGATGCTAGCAACCATTTTACTTGGATCTTATCGTTTTATTTTTTTGGTTCTCATTTTTACTTTGTAGTGTTATTTGATGATCGAAATCGTTTACTTTCTAAATCATCCTTTATCAATTATGTTAATCACTAGATCAAAAATCAATTAACCATTCAATTAACTTGGTTAGAAAACATGATTCGTTTATTTATTAAATAACCGTTTGAAGACTAAATGATTTTAAATTTAATTAATTTTTTGCAAAAACGATATTTTAAGGGTGACTTATAAAAAAAAGGGTTCAAATTATCACATGACATTGCAAGATAAGGAAGAGACCCCCCAATAATATCATCATGTTCCTTTTCTATATATATAGAAATTGATTTAATGATGCTGACTTTCGTGCTTTGGTGGGTCTCCGAGATCCTTTCAATGACCTATGTTGTTGTGTGAAAAAAATAAAGGGTGAAGGTCCAAATAAAAAAGTTGATAGCTGTCACATCCTGGCCCAGGTCCCACTACATTCCGGGCTCGACTCCATCGTAATACGATATTATCCTCTTTGGGCCCCTACCACACCCTCACGGTTTTATTTCTGGGAACTCACATGAGAACTTCCCAGTGGATCACCCATCCTGGGATTGCTCTCAAGGGAACTCGCTTAATTATTGAGTTCATACGGAACTCGAAGCCGGTGAGCTCCCAAAAGGCTTTGTGCTAGGTAGAGATGGAATATACATATAAGGCTTACAGGATCCACTCCCATAAACGATATGGGATGTTACAAAAGCGTTCCGCATTCAGTAAACTGTAAATTCAATTTCTAATTCATCCAAGTTAATTTACAATATATACCAGACACAATGGTTAGGACACAACGATGAATGTTGTTGCATTTTATAGGTTACTAAATAAGTATAGTTTATAACACCATCAAGTGGAATTTATTTCTTGTGTTGGCATTCACATCCCCCTCACAAAATAATAGTGACTAAATTAAGTATAATATTATAACAATCCTACTCTGTTGTTGTCATCTTGTGTTTGTCGATACAAGAATATGCGTGATCATTGCTGACTGCTAAACTTTTGTGGCTTATGAATTACCTAATACGTCAATACCCACAATCGCCAATGCATCAAATTACTGCTGAATATTTGAGATATATACATTGATGCATTCTATATCATCTTGATCTTCTATATTTTAATTCATCATAAATAAATTATCATTGCGAAAAAATAAACAAATCTAAAATTATTAAAACATTCATACAAAATGGAGAAATTAAATGTATGATGTTATGCAAATAACATTAAAATGACTACTGACACACCCCGACCGAGATCAGGGCATGCTGGCCGTCACGTGGAAGTGACGTAACCATGTGCACAGTGCGGAAGCTACGAAATAATAATAAAAGTACGAATAAAAACAAACCTAGCTATACACAAAGTAAATAACATACATGTGCAAGCGTAAGTGTGAAAAAACAAAGTTCAGAGCACGAAAGACCTAGTGCAGTCCGGGAGAAACAACACTAAATAAACACACCCAAAGGTAGTCCTACACTGGTGATAATCTGTTAGATAAGCCGAGAAAATCCTCTGGGGAGCCACCAAAAGTGCTAGCCAACTATAACCTAGAGGGACGCAAAACAGAAAGCGTGAGTGGGCAAAAACAAAGCTTTTCAAAAATCATTTCATAAACAAAGTTCTAACCCCTCACCGTAAAACCTGTATACTTCCCAGAAAATATAATATATACATATATATAAATCATGTCAGAAATATGCCATGCTAAATGCCTCAAAATAAGATGTAAGTACTCAGGTAATGCCAATTCATGCCATGTAATCTGTTAGCCGGAGTCACCTAACGTGACATGTACAGCTAAAACTAGAGCTCAAATCTGCATCTCACTAACTACACCTGCACATGAGTCGGAACTACCTAAAGTGGTCTGTACGACAGGACTAGGTGTAAAATAAGTACGATCACGTGAAGACTGGGCGATTAATCGCGGGTCACCTACGAGTTGGAACCACCTAAAGTGGTTTGTACGACAGGACTGTGCACCTAACTTGGATCCAAGATGAGCGTGTGGTGCGGGAGGTGAACATCACGTAAAGGACTGTGCCCAACTCTGGACGGGAGCATTAACACCGGGGGTGCATGTTATGAGCTCTCTATGCATCTCAAATCACTACTAAATATAAACATAAACCATAACTTACCTGACACTTACCTGTGCGTCCGCAGCACCAAACATATATATATATATATATATATATATATGTGTGTGCAACTAATAATGCATAATTAAACGGGCAAACATAATGCATGGCATATAAAACATATAAACGTTTCTTTTCACTTTCTGGGAAAAACACAAGTATATAGGTATATACGGAAAACCAAAAGCCCACTCACTGGTATGTAGAAGGGTCGTAACCCCCTTGCCTCGAGTGACCGCCCTCGGTCTCGGGATAGGTCTCACCTATATGCGAAACAACTGTAAAAACGTAAATTTTAAAGCACATAACCAACATTATGAAATAACTTCTCATACAATGCTCAAATGGGGTGTATGAATACACCAACGTGATCTACTCAACCTCACGAACATCCCCATATTTTTAAAATAATTTTTTGACACTGCACGCGCCCCCACGCGCCGGCCAAGGCACGGCCACACGCACCGCCCACATGCATGGCACACTGACGGCGTCAGTTAACGCCGTCAGGAATATTCCGTTAAGTCTAACTGATTTCGTTAACGCCGTTAGGAATATTCCGTCCAAACTGACGGAATCTTCCGTCATCTTCTCCGGCCAACCTCCGGCGCCGGAAAACCAGGAAAATTTCAAAACTTGATATCTCCTTCATTTTTCATCCAAATTTCACAAAATTGGTACCAAAATGAAGCTTACAACAAGAGGAACAAATCCATACCACTTTCAAGCACTAAAACCAACGGAATCTCGCCGGGAAAACACCACCAACTCCGGCCAAACCTGCAACTCACGATCCCGACGTCCAAAACCTTCAAACGAACCACCCTGAGCCTCCTAAGGACCTCACCAAGCTTCTTACAAGCTTGAAATTCCCAAAAACATAAGAATTAACGTGTGCATGAACAGTACACCGATTTACACCTCTCGAGTTCGACATGAAAATGAAGGTTCCCTTACCTGAAATAGGTATGATTGAACTCCTAAGGACCTCACGAGCACAAATATGTAGTTTGTTTCCTCGATCCGTGAAGATTCCAAGAGTTTTGGGTGTTGTCCATACGAAGAAGATAGGAAAGGGAGAGAGAGGGTCTCGGGACAGGGTAGAGAGAGAGAAATGAGTGTGGGTATGTGTGTGGTCCAAAATCAACCAATCAAAACCTAAAAACGACCACACAACGAAACAACCATACTAGGGGCAAAACCGTCATTTCACCCCTACAGTACGAAAAGTCCGGGGACGGGCTGTCACAACTACCATTAATCAAATGGTTATATGTTTTGTAATTTGAGTGATTTTTTGTAGACACGACGTTTGAGGGAAAACTTAAAAGATAAATGATTGAATTATCAAAATACATTACAAGGTAGACCATATAATATCAAAAAATACGTATCCATCACTATATAAGTAATAATTTAACCAGACGAATATTTAATTTAAAGATCATATTTTTCCTTCTTTTTGTAACGGAAATTGCTTTGCTCCATTGATGGAAAAAAAATATTTCTTGCACAATAATCTTGGATGTGATGGATTGAAAAACGTAGAGAGAGAAAAAAAAACAAAGAAACAAGAAAATGACGTGTGATGACAGATAACGTACTAGTGTCGTGTACTAGTAGTACATAAGAAAGTTGCAATCAAATGTATACAATAATTTGGTCATCACAATTATCTTGAATTTTCTAATGAAATTCTATTTTGTTTTTCGAAAGGGACATATTCTTTTTCTTTTTGTTTTGGGTAACAAAAAAAGGGCCATTTTCCATTAAATTAAAGGAAAAAGAAATTTTATCTTTAGGTGTCGATTTCGACAGATATCTTTGTGGCAAAGGAGCGTCAAATGGTCTGCTTAGTTCGACCACGTAATCACCATTGCTATGTCATCGCGAAGCATTTTTGCTCACTTTCAGAATTATAGTGTACGTTTCTCGTACAACTAATTATCTTTCACTATCATTTTATTTAGTTCTAGTTAATTTTTACATTAATAGTTAATTTTTTTTAAATTTAAAAAAGATCAAGATTAAGTGAATGGACACGTATCAGATGATTAGGTGTATGATAAGCATACATCATAATTTATAGTGGTAAGTAAAAATACACCACGTTATCATACGTGAGACCAGTGCAGGCTGAATGATTCAAATACAAGAGGATTTGGGTTTGCATGACGGGTGATGAGAGGGAGACGTATTGAGTAAATATACGATATTCATTGGTTAGAAAAAAAAATATCGTGCATATGAGTGTTTTACTGCAGTGGCGAAAAGTAATCAAGTGCGTGCATTTTAGTGTGGATTCATTTCTTACTGATCCTATCTTGACAATTAACTATTTAACATACTAACGTTATGTTGTACTAAAAACAAGAAAAAAATTAATTGTAATAAGGATAAAAACATAAAAGTGAGCCTCAATTTAATAAAACCTTGCGAGGACTTTCAACTAGATTAAAAAATATAATACCACACATACATCTTAAGTATGAGAGTTACGTGAGAAGTTAAAATACTTGATCATATTGGACACGACCAGCTACCATATATTGAATTTTTTCGGTCCATATAAACACTTGTTTGGATGAAACATTATCAATTAGCAAGAGATTTAGACAACAGTAGTAAAATATGCACCACAAAACATCAGATAAAGAAATTTGAAATGACTAAATACAATGCTTTTAAATAAATTTATAAATAACTACTTGAAAATGAGTCATTAAAGAATTTTTATTTAATGTCACTTAGTATTACGGTCTAGTAATATTTCTTTTCACTTACAAGTGAGAGGTTTTAGGTTCGATTCTCGCCAAATACGAGTTTGAACCATATTATTACTAGCACATTATGAGGCTAAACACACCCCTTCTCCCTAGTGTAAAAAATAATATCATTTATTAAAATAAAATAAAAACTTTTATTTAGTGGCTTTTTAACGCTCATGCAATACATTTTTCAAGTATCCTATCTAATATTTTACACGCGAAATCGGATTAATACAAAAGTGAGATTTCGTCAAATCTTTGGTTGGATGTAGGGATAAACATGTCCAACGATTTTATCTCTCTCTGCACATCTTTCTCAAAGCCGACTTTCTTTCTTCTCAAATCCATCGTTAATAAATCGACATTCAAGACCAGTCTCATGTCTTCGCTCCCAAAGACCTACCATTCTTTTACACTCTCAAGGCCTGCAATCTCTGATTTCATTCTTCTCCAACCAAGTACTAAATTCAATGCTTTTAAATAAAGTTGGCCAGCGGAGTCATAAGGGTAGGCCCATTTTTAGCAATTTGGTTGGAGAAGAATTTTCTTGGAACAATTTCATTGTTACGCTTCTTATCGAATTGTATATTGTCATGTGCAAATTATTTATACATGACAATATATTATTGAATCGAAACATCATGTAACGATAAACTCGTGTTATGTATTAGTTGAGGATTGGAAGAGCTCGAGAGTAGCAATTCTGCTGATGCAGATTCTAATCAATTCACGTGTCTGCCACATCAGTTCTTAGTGATGTCCTAACACTCATCCACGTGTCATGTATTCATTTCCACATATCTATGCTAGATTTGGAGAGATTTTTCATTGTGACCACTAACTAGCTCATGGGAATAGTGTAACATCCCACATCGTCCAGGGGAGTGATCCTTATATGTATATTCCCATTTCTACCTAGCACGAGGCCTTTTGGGAGCTCACTGGTTTCGGGTTTCGTGGGAACTCCGAAGTTAAGCGAGAAGGGGGCTAGAGCAATCCCATGATGGGTGACCCACTGGGAAGTTGCTCATGAGTTCCCAAAAAACAAAACCGTGAGGGAATGGTAAGCCCAAAGCGAACAATATCGTGCTACGGTGGTGGAGCGGGCCCGGGAAGTGATCCGCCCCGGACCGGGATGTGACAAATTGGTATTAGAGTCTAACCCTGGCCGTGGTGTGCCGACGAGGACGTCGGGCCCCTAAGGGGGGTGGATTGTAACATCCCACATCGCCCAGGGGAGTGATCATTAAATGTATATTCCCATTTCTACCTAGCACGAGGCCTTTTGGGAGCTCACTGGCTTCGGGTTCCATGGGAACTCCGAAGTTAAGCGAGAAGGGGGTTAGAGCAATCCAATGATGGGTGACCCACTGGGAAGTTGCTCGTGAGTTCCCAAAAAACAAAACCGTGAGGGAATGGTAAGCCCAAAGCGGACAATACCGTGCTACGGTGGTGGAGCGGGGCCGAGAAGTGATCCGCCCCGGGCCGGGATGTGACAGATAGTACATCATGTGTTACTATATAAATTGTAGGATATGTGTGTTAAAAAGTTAATAACTTAAAAAATAAAATTTCTCACCACTTACATAAAAACATCTCCCGTCACAATGAAAAATTTCTCCCAAATTTGAAAGTTTTAATCGAACCAAAATAAATAGCACTGAGTTCATCTATTTCTTTTTAGAGAAACTCATTGTTTTTTTTTTTTAGATAATCACTGATCACTATAACTATAGTTTGGCCGGAGAGGTTTGTGCTCGAAATATCTGAAATCCACGATGAGGATGATATCAATTTTTGTATTTGTATCTTATCATTTTACTTTTTGGGCTTTCATTTTTATTTTACAATGTTGTTTGATGAACGGAACTGTCTATTTTTCAAATTACTGTTTAAAAATCAATTATGTTAATCACTAAATCAAAAATCATTTAACCGTTGGACTAACGTGATTAGTAAACATGATTCGCTTATTTATTAGAAAACGTGGTCAATATGCATTCCTCATTTAGTAAAGTGTAATTTTGAATTCTAACTCATCCAAGTTAATTTACAATATATATACTAGACATAATGGTTAGGACACAAGGATGAATGTTGTCGTTTTGATAGTTACTAAATTAAGTATACTGTATAGCACTATACGTGAACCGCCACGGGATGGTTCAGTGGTTAGGATGAATTTCAGGCCCGTATTCCACACGACACGTCCTAAATTCGATTCATGATGAATCTTTCCAACCGAAAGACGGCTGAAATGCCTATGTAAATCTTTCCAACCCCTAAAAAGTAGACAGTCATACCAAAGCCACCAACCGGTCTCTGTAAAAATAAAAAATTAATAACACTATCAAGTGGAATTTATTTATTGTGTTGGCATTCACATCCCCACATAAAATGATAGTGACTCGGTTGTTGTCATTTTATATTTGTCGATAAAAGTATATGCGTGCACATTGCTGACTGCTAATAATCGCCACCTTTGTGGCTTATGAATTACCTAATACGTCAATACCCACGATCACATATGCATCAAATTGCAACTAATTTTCAGTTGCATGTTAAAGTTAACAAAAATTTAGATGATGCACTTTAGTGTGTCTCTTAGAATTTTCACACGATTACATCAATTGTTTTAATCGTTGAGATATATTTAATGCATTCCGTATCATCTTGATCATCCATATATTTTCTGTAGAGACCAAATCTTCTGCACTTTGAGCAAATGCAGCCTTATTCTTTGTTTGGATTCAAAATTACACCATCGATCCGTACGATTGATGCCATTGGATGAGCCGAATTCTAGACCGTTGGATGGCAGAGTGATTAGATAATTTTAATTATTATTGAGGGATATATTGTGGTATTAATCATGATATTATCTTTTAATAATATAAATTATCTAAATTGAATATGATCAATATCCTAGCGGTTTGTTTGGAAATGGAGTCTTCTATTTGTGGTGCATGGGATAATAGTAAATGGACAATACGTGGTACTGATTGTTCAGTACCCAAAATACTAACCCAATGACATGGCCCAGTAATATTAAAACACCTGTCATTTAAAATTCTTCCCAAACACTTCTTATCTTGTTACCCAAACACCCGAACTTTATCTTCAACCACATCCAAACACCCATCTCCTTCCTCCTTTCCCAGAGCCGGCACCCCAACCGCTTTCTGTCAATCTCATCCCCACACCTCCTCCCTCAACCTCTCCTTTGTCCATCCCAACCGCATTTCCTTCCCCGTCGATCCCACTCCCACCCCCTCATTCGTCGTCCCAACCGTAAACTCTTCTTCGAGTCTCCTTCGGACCTCTGTTAATCCCATTCCCAAACCACAAACATGGAGAAAAGAAGACCCATCCCCACGGATCTGGAATTATACGTTATTGATTGTGAATGAAAAATATATCAATAGTAAAGAGATCTAAGTCCCCTGGGGTTGGTAAGAGGAGGATGGTGCCAAAGGCCAACAAAGAGGGAAGGTTCGAAACTTGCCTTCTGGGAGGTAGGCCATTAAAGTGGTCTGTAAAAATGGGTCTGTTTTTCTCCATGGTTGAAGTCAGAGAGATGATAGCTGTTTGGTTTGCTATCTTGGTAACCAAACGCAAACCAACCCTTTTAAACCCAATACCAAACAGAACTCTTCTTCTCCGATGTCTGTTAATCTTACATGCCATGGCTATGGTTTCTTCTTCAGCCCATCTTCTTTCCACCATCTTCTCTCCTCCATTGATCTCACCCCCGCCCTAATTTCTCTTCCAACCGTTGATTCCACCGCCGCAATGAGATTGACGGAGCCCAGCTATGTGGGTTTGACGTGGATGCCGCCGACTTGTGACGACAAGATTACAAATCGCCGATGATCGAGCTCGGAATGGCCGTGGGGGACGAGTTTGGTGAAGTTTTGAAGATGATGCCGGAGCCAACGAGGTCACGATGGCCGATCTTCACAGACTTGTTGGACAAGAGAAGATTATTGTTTGGTCACGGGTTTAAAGCATGAATTTGTGTTTGGTTACAGAGATCGCAAGTTCCGTAGATTGACAGATGGTTTAAACTTATTGGGCCCCATAGGTGGTCAGTAAAATTAGCTAATGACTGTTCAGTATCTAAGAGCAGTTCCAGCGTGCGAAACTTCCCTCAGGCAATACATTATGTTATCCATCCAGTAAACAGTAACTGCCCTTAATGAACAATATTCCCCTTTTGCATCTTTACCGTTGCACTTCAATAGTCCTGGTAATAGACAATAAAATATTAGTATTTTTTTTTTTTATAAAATAATACAAAATAATTTTAATTATAATTTCGGATAAGATTTTTAATCATTCTCGTTGCATTACGTGTCATTATCCGAAAAGTTATTAAATAATACAAAATAATTTTACTTGTAATTTCGGATAAGATTTTTAATCGTTCTCGTTGCGCTACTTGTCATAAAATCCGAAAAAACAATTATTGGTGATGGATTTCCGATAAGATTTTTAATCGTACTCGTTGCGCCACGTGTCATTATCCGAAAATACAATTATTGGTGATGGATTTCTGATAAGATTATTAATCAATCACATATCGTGACACACCCCGACCCAGAAAGTCTACTTGGACCCTAAATAGAGTTGTGCTGGCCGACACCTGGAAGGTGACGAAGCTATAAAATGTGATAGTGTATAAAAAGTGAATAAATTTGAATCTAAAAGTGTCAGTACCAGAGTGCGCTACGAGTGGGAGCGAACCCATATCACACGCGATGTCAGAGCATAGGTAAGGTACAGTAATGCGGGTAAGAATCATACCCTCAGAATTATCCATCAATACTAAGATTCGCCACAGATTCTTGTCGATACAAACTCAGCAGCTAAAACCTGGAGGGCACCAAACAGAAGGTGTGAGTAAGCAATAAAACCAAACTTCCCAAAGTTATTACCTCTCTAAAAGTAATGCCCCTAATTGTAAAACCCGTATCGTTTTCCATAAGACAGTACAACATATATACATACATCCAAACCATACTCAGAAATGACCAAAACCATGGTTTGCCATCAACTCCACCATACATTAATAAGTAGGCCAAATGAACTAAATCAATACAAAGTGATATATCAGTCAGAGTCATCTAAAATGACATGTACAACTTATCCATATCTCATCAATCATGGCTAGCATATAAGTCGGAGTCACCTATAGTGACCTGTACGACTTATTCATATCTCATCAAACCTGACTAGCATATAAGTCGGAGCCACCTATAGTGACCTGTACGACTTATCCATATCTCATCAATCCTGGCTAGCATATAAGTCGAAGTCACCTATAGTGACCTGTACGACTTATCCATATCTCATCAAACCTGGCTAGCCAATAGCTCAATAAGTATACCTGCACACGAGTCGGAATCACCTAAAGTGGTCTGTACGACAAGACTGGGTGTAAATAAATACGCTCAAGTGCTACGATCACGTGAAGACTGGGCGAATAATCGCAGGTCACCTACGAGTTGGAACCACCTAAAGTGGTCTGTACGACAGGACTATGCACCTACCTTGAATCCAAGGTGAGCGTAAGGTGCGGGAGGTAAACATCACGTGAAGGACTGTGCCCTGGCCACGGGCGGGAGCACTAACATCGGGGTGCAGGTTTATGAGCTATACTATATCTCGACACAATCGTACTCACTACCATCACTAACATCAACATGTACTCACCTGAAGCTTACCTAGGTGTCCTGCGTCCACCTTTGCACTTGAAAGCATTCCCAATAATTATATGCAAGTAGTATACATATGGATATACCATGATGCAATCTAACACTCAACCATGTTGTAGCATTTTCAATTATAAACTATACAGTATGAAATGTACAATCAATAACGCTCTACTCCCGAACTACTTATTTTCAGGGATAATTATCCATGATAACCCAATTAACACTAATTAACTAACTAATTCACAAAACTAAAACTTGTCTTTATCAATTTCCTTCGCATTACTCAATTCCCCAAATAAGGCTTTTGTCTCAAATATTTTATGGATGCATCTAACGTCTCGTTAGACTACCTACGTACCCTAGACAGGGATCAAGCCATTCGTAGTTCATATAGGTACTTCAAGCATTTACAATAATTATACGAAGGTAATATGCCTAATCAATTTAAAAGTGTCGATAAAACTCTCAACAATATGTACGATAAAAAGGAAAAGATCCACTCACCTGGAGTCCACGCTATGATTCTCTAGCGCACGCATCGAGGCGTCCTGAATGATTGGTCCCTGTGACCAATTATCAAATCACATCTCAGAACTCTTATCTGAAGAATACGTAATTCACATAAAACATAACCTCAACGACATTCTAAATAGTTTGAGACCCATTGACCACAAGTCAACCGTCGATCAAAGATCGACGGTAGGGTTTACAACCTTGTATAACTTGACCCGGAAGATCCGCATATCAGATTTCCAATCCACAACTCCCAACGATCCACAATATGTTTCTAGAATAACATATTAAAATTTCATTACGATCCAACGGTCAGATCTCCGCCAATTGCCTAAAACAAGTGGCCGTGAACATTTATTTTACTAACTTACAAATCTAATTCAGGAAGATCCATAAGTCGGATTCTCGATCCATAAATTCCTATGATCTTTAAATATTACGTATTATAATGTATCCAATTTTGGTGACGATCCAACGGTCGGATCATCGATTCACATTTTTATCAAGTAATGTATCGTAACGAATTTAGGTTCCAACTATCAACCTACGTCATTCAAATGAAAAAACTGAATTCAAGACATTTGACATAGCCTAAAAATAGCATTGGCGGCCCACTGGCCACGCGCCGCCGCGGGTGGCGGTCGGCCGCACCGACTCGCCGGAAAATCCAACTATTTCCAAAAATTCTCAAACTTCACAGAAATGAAGATCTCAGTGAGTGGAGCAACTTTCATACCTGCCACGAAGTCCAAAAGTAGACGGAAGATGGTCAATTTTTGCCCACAATGCCGGCGGGTGCCTAAAACTTCCCGACGTCGATTCGTCGTCTACGGTGGTCCAACGGGGTCAAGGTTGGTTGGGTTTTGCTCCTGGGATGATGGGCTACAAAGCCCAAGTGGTGGCATCGGCCATCGCTTTGCCGATTTGCCGGAAAATCAAAAAGGGTGGCCGGAGCACCATTGATTTTCGTCAACTTTCGTGACCTTAAACCGCCCCATACCATGGTTAATCAAGGTGGTTCTTGGGTGGGTTTTGTAGAGGGGAATGAGAGCTTCAAGATGGTGGTGGTGGCATCGAAAAACTCCACCGGAGTTGGCCGGAATCGGCCTTGGAAAATGGACTTGCGGTGGTGTGGGTATGGGTGAATGGGAAGCTTTCCCCCCCCCCTTTTTTTTTTTTTTTTTTTTTTTTCTGATTGGCTGCAAGCTTCCCTTCTTCTTCTAATTGGTTCCTTTAATTTAATTGGTTCACTAATCCCACAAGGTGGGAATTCAAATATTTAAATAACCAATTTCAAACCTCTATAACTATATCGTTATAATCCGGACTCGCAAACGGTTTTTGTCTATACGTTCGTACCAATGAGTACTACGAAGATATGCTAAAAGAATAAGTCCCACATCTCTCAAGTCGATGGTCAACAGAAGTCAAAGTCCTTACCTCTAGGACAATTTCGTAAATTCACGCTTTTAAAATAAAATAAAAACGTAAAATTTGGAACGGATTGTTACATATCGCCATGTGTCATAATCTGTTTACAATCTTTGAGGATAGATTTCTATCAAATTTTTAAAGAATGACTGCATGTCACGTGGCATTATCTACAACCTAATTCTTTATGAATCCTCCATATAATCCACCATCCATCCTCACAAATCTCACACCAATTTTCTTAAGATCTCTATCATTATTCATAATTTCTGCTTCATTGTTCACAAAAATCTCTATCATTATTCATAGTTTCTGCTTCTTTCTTACAATGTCAACTTCTTCCTCAAGGATGATGTGGGAACTCGATCAGTAAGAGGAAGAATTGTTTAACCAATCAGAAGGTAGGAATGTGATTGAAAGTAGTTGAGAAAATATGAAATTGTGGTGTAAGGTAGATGATGATGAGAAGATATTTATAAAAAAAAGTAAAAAAAAAAAAAAAATTTAAAAATTCAGATTTTTTTTTTGGATTTTTTACAATTTTTTTTTTTTAAATTTTTATTCAACTAATTAATCTATGTTGTTGGATATAAAAACAATTTGAATTCCAACACTCCAGATTGTGCCACGTGTCATAATGGTAACATTTCTTAATTTTAAAACTATTTTTTCTTTTATTTATTTATTTATAAAGCAGATTAATATCAACCGTCGATCTCAGATCGAACGGTTGATATTAAATCAGAATTTTTTTTATTACCATTGCAAATCGGACGGCCTATTTTAAAGAGCCATTGAAATTGAACGGACCATGGGAAGCCACATGGCTTCCCAACGGTAACTGAGGCAGACTGCACCGCAGGCCCCTGGGGTATGAAATCTGTCGGCTGACGCGACACACGCGCCTGACAGAAAAAAATTTAAAAATGTGACTGACGCCAGGTTGACGTCAGCCTTGTGTCAGTTCCACCTCGAGCTCGCGGGCTGGCGATTCCTCACAGGCCTGTTGCTCGGGCATGCCCAGTCCCTCGAGCTCCCCACGCTAGAGGGCTTCAGCCGAGCTATCATGCCCTGTTTGGTCCACTGTCCCCCGAGCAGTCCACAATGGTGGACTTGCTCTAAGTATTGTCCTCTTCACAAACATATACGTGTATATTTGTTAGTGGGCCATGTCAAAGTCAGTATACTTATGGTACTGAATAGTCGTTGCCCAAGTGTTCCCTATAGTAAATGAGAATGGTTATGGAATAACCCATAACCATTGGTCAGAGGAAGGCCTGATCATTTTCCTAGGGATTCCATGATCGTAATTATGATCATTCATTGTATATCGTGTTGTCAGAAATCATTTTAAATTTTAAATTTTAAATTAAATATAAATAGTACCTAACAAAAATTGACCGCACTATATACAATGAACGGTCACAATCACGGAATTCTCAAGATCCCCAAGAAAAAAATCCTATTCCCAAATGAAGAATTACAATTGATTTGCAATTTTTTAGTTAACACATGCATACACGTGGAAGATTGGGAGGCTACTTCCCCTATAATTTTGTACCGCATGTTTGGCGATGATTATCTCCAAAATGTAACCACGGCGGTGCATGTGGATTGTTATTTGTTCAAATCCATGCGTGCAGGTTTTATTAGGATTCGATGTGATAAGGCTAAAGCATAAGGATTGAATTTGGTTGCATTTTTCACTAAGTTCAGAGTCTTGGGAGTAGTAGGATTTATCCCAAGCTTGAATGGTGGAAGAGTTCTAGTAGCATGGCAAAACCTATATCAGCTTATCAACCAACGCGTACTCGTCTCTATAAATACAAGAAATTGTGCAACATTTCAGGCCCCTCCAATATTCAACACATAACTGCTCTACGCAAACCTCTCAAACACCTTGAGATTTTTTTTTCTGCTAACACATCTTTAATTTGGATAAACAGTATTATGGAGGTAGCCGGCAACATCTTCAGTTTGGGTAAACAGCACTGAAGTAGTAGAATCAACCGACCGATGAGCACCTTGTTTGGGTAAACAGCATTGGAGCCATAAAATCAACCGACCGAGAAGCACCTTCAGTTTGGATCAATAGCACTGCTTCGAGACCGACTGGTTATTTATCTAAGTCTCGGTCAACAAGGATTTCCGAGTCTTTGTTGGTAGAGGCCATCTCATCAGCCTTCTCGGCAAATTAAGATGTTTACCAGGTTACTACATTCGGCACACTGAAAGCCGAATTTGATATTAAACTTCGTAGAACTAGCAGCCTTGTCTTTAGGCTCTAGAACCTGAAGGTCGAGACGCGTTCCTTCCTTGGCCGTAGTCGCGAGATCAAGAAGTCATCAGCGTACCCAACGCCACATCAACATACATTTTACTACCCGGCCGACGAGTTAGCACGTTTCGCATTCAACCAAATGACATTGTTAGTATTAGTTACTCGGCATAAGCACCACATAAGCTAAGTAGTTTTTAAGGTCAACACTTTTATAATTTAGTTGCATCTACCCATTCATATAACAATGTTAAGCTGCTGTTATCTCCTCAAATTTATAAATAAATTATATTATCCCCTTTAGAAATTTAAGGAGATAACAACAATTTAAAATTTGTTAAATAGTTTTTGTTCCAAAACTAAGATTGATAGATTTTGTTCCAAAACTAAGATTGTTAGATAGATGTTACTAAATTATAAAAGCCATAGAGAGGTCACATCTATTTTGGATGCAGAAGATTTGAACCTTTTTGTCATATCCCATACCGGCTCCACCGTAGCATGATATTGTCCGCTTTGGGCCCCGACCACACCCTCACGGTTTTGTTTCTGGGAACTCACACGAGAAATTCCCAGTGGGTCACCCATCTTGGGAATGGTCTCACCCGAACTCGCTTAACTTTTGAGTTCCGATGGAATCTGAAGCTAGCAAGTTCCCAAAAAGCAACGTGTTATATGAAGGCAGACATGTACATATAAGGCACATCACCCCCTCTCCGTTAATCGATGTGGGATGTTACAATCTACCCATTTGGGGGCCTGACGTCCTCATCGGCACACTTGCACCACACGGCATAGTGGCTCTAATACCATTCTATCACATCCCAAACTAGCTCCGTCGTAGCATGATATTGTCCGCTTTGAGCTTCGACCACGCCCTCATGATTTTGTTTCTGGGAACTCACACAAGAACTTCCCAGTGGATCACACATCTTGGGAATGCTCTCGCCCGAACTCACTTAACTTCGGAGTTCCGATGAAATCTGAAGCTAGTGAGTTCCCAAAAGGTATCGTGCTATATGGAGGTGGGCATGTATATATAAGGCACATCATCCCCTCTCCGTTGGTCAATATGGGATGTTATAATCCATCCCCTTAAGGGCCCGACGTCCTCGTCGGCACACTCGCACCACACGGCAAAGTGGCTTTGATACCATTTTGTCACATCCTAGACCGGCTCTGCCGTAGCACAATATTATCCCTTTGGACCCCGACCACGCCCTCACGGTTTTGTTTCTGAGAACTCACACGAGAACTTCCTAGTGGATCACTTATCTTAGGAATGCTCTCGCCCGAACTCTCTTGACTTCGGAGTTCCAATGGAATCTGAAGCCAATGAGTTCCCAAAAGGTCTTGTGCTATATGGAGGTGAGCATGTACATATAAGGCACATCACTCCCTCTTCGTTGGTCGATGTGGGATGTTACATCTTTTCCTATACGACACCGCAGTCGGGGTCTACATTTCAATTCATAATAATAAATTATCATTATAAAAAATTAGACATATTCAAAACTTTAAGACATTCATTTACACCAAATAAAATAGACGAATAAAATTATATAAATAATAACATTGTGGTGTAGACCTTAAAAAAGAAAGAAACAAGAAGGTGATGTGTGATATCTTACCAGTGTAATAGTGTACTAGTACATCAGAAAGACAAAGGCTGCAATCAAATCATGTATACAATAATCATCTTGAATTTTCTAATGAAATTCTATTTTGTTTTTCATGTTATGACGATAAGAAAGGGACTTTTTTCTAATGCAAGACAAATACTTCTCTCTCTCTCTCTCTCTCTCAAAGTCGGCTTTCTTTCTTCTCAAATTCATCGTCAACAAATCGACATTCAAGGCCAGTCTCATTTTTTCGCTGCCAACGGCCTGCCCTTCTTTTACATCTCTTGGCCGATTTCTCAGTTGGGCTGTCTGCAATCTTTGATTTCACTTCACACAAGGATCTGTTGGGCAAATCGAAGAGTTTGATGTCTCTAATATTTTATAATTATTATCTAGCTAAGTTTCGGCGTGCCTCACTAAGAGATTGAAGAAGATTGAAATAAAGGCCAATCTATCAGTCTCATCATCTCTGCTATCAGCGAGTTCTTTTAATTATCCATCAAAATTAAATATTAAATAGGTTTGTATGTATTTGTATACGTATGTATGTAACGAGATGACCTATTGGTATGCTATCATCTCTTAATATTAGTATGTACGCTAAGAGATTGTATATATGCATGCTATTGGTATGCTATCATCTCTTAATATTTGTATGTACGTTAAAAAATTGTATATATGCATGCTATCAGTGAGTCTTTTTAATTATCATTTGACGGTTAAATAAAAAATAAATAATACACTTTTAGTGTTTTAATATTCACTCTTAATATTAACTTTAACTGTAATGACTTTAAATTTGTAATCAACAGATGACCGAGGTAACGAGACTCAAAAAATAGTGTACGTAAGGGATAAATAAAGCAAAATTGGTAAAACTATTGAGGGTATAAAGGTAAAACCACACGGGAGGCATTTCCTTCGTTCATGGAGGAGTATTCTCGTCAGAGCTGAGTCATACACAAAAGAAAACATAAAAACCAAAGATACAAGAGAAAGACCTCAAATGAAGCTTCAGCAATGGCGTTAATGGCAACCAGAACAAACCTCTTTAGGCTCCTCACTACAAAAGCACCGATTTTGGGATCTGGGTCTTCCTCTAATGGCCTCAAGAGACCCGTTCGGGCCGACCGGAGAGGTGGAGCCGTGTCAACTTCGTCGTATTCGACCTCTGCGGTGGCGCAGCAGCCTGAGTCCGGGACCATTGGGTCTAGGCCGCCGCACATGGGGCTGGAGATATTGGGTGTGAAAGATTACGAAGATTATAGAAGGTCTTTGTATGGTGAAATCACTCACAAGGCTTTGCTAGTTGATGCTGTTGGTACCCTTGTTGTTCCTTCCCAGCCAATGGCTCAGGTCCTCTCTCTCTCTATCTAACGCTTTACATGCACACAGCCGGCACATATCATTTCTTAATATTTGTATGTATGTAAATTGTAATGAACGTTTGGGTTTCTGGTTTATATATATATGAACTGAATTGTCTGGGTTTCTGGGTTTGTATATCAATGGATTGAAGCTTTTGGTTCTTGTGTCCTTTCTTATTTTTGTTTTTCTATTTTGTGTTTTGGGATAGTTCCATAAATGGTAAAAATCCATGAACATCCTGCTCATATTTCCATTTTGAGATTATATGTAGAGATAATGATGCATCTATTGAATTTCAGGGTTTTGTGTGAGAGAATTAGATTCCTGGGAATTTTCCTTTAAAAGTTATATTTTGGTTTTGGTTTGTAGCGTTTGCAGGTTTTGGGATTTCTTTTTTTTTTTTTTTTTTTTCTCTTTCTCTCTCTCTCTTATCTGTCTATATGGCTGCTGGCATATTGAATATTTTTCTGTTTGCATAGATATATAGGAAGATAGGTGAGAAATACGGAGTGGAGTACTCAGAGACGGAGATTTTGAACAGATACAGAAGAGCTTACGAGCAGCCTTGGGGAAGATCTCGTCTCAGGTCTCTTCCCATCTTGTTTTCAATGTTTCTATTTTCCCTTGTATACTGGGGTACATATGGTTTTCGATAATCCATTTGCTGTCGTTTGAAGTGTAAGTTTTATGTCTTTACTTTTTTTATTCACTGGCCTTTTATCGAAATTTACATCAATTTTTGCCTTTAATACCTATTATTTTGCATTTTGGAAGTTGTCTGGGAAGCTAATTCATAACCTCTGTGTTCTTAAGTTTATTGGTAGAGATTTGATGCTTCATGCAATCAACTTCACTTTGTTTCTCATAACCGAGTATTGACCGGGAAAGATCTAACAATCGGATGGTCTTGTGGTTCCTTGTATTTTGGAAATATATTGAGAGTCCCCTCAAGTCTAGCGTAGAATTTTCCCCCGTCTAGCCATTGTGTTTTCAATGGTAATCGGTCAAGTAGAAGTGAATCCTTTCTTTCTGTTTCTTTTCAGTGTCCCCCTTAATCTCAATTAGTTAATGCAGAAGTTTAGCAGTAATTCTGCCATGTTTGGAGTGAATTCTCTGATTTTCTCTTTTATCTTTAAAGTGAGCATTTTCTCTTTTTTCATTGTAGATATGTAAATGATGGGAGACCCTTCTGGCAATATATAGTCAGTTCTTCCACTGGCTGTTCCGATTCTCAGTACTTTGAAGAACTTTATAACTACTATACGACTGACAAGGTTGGGTGATTTTTAAGTACAATTTTCTGTATAGCAATATAGAGGTGTGAAGTGGGTTATAATATTTTTCTTTGTTTTCTCATAGGCTTGGCACCTCTGTGATCCTGATGCTGAGAAGGTGTTTGAAGCTCTGAGGAAAGCAGGTGTTAAAGTAGCTGTTGTATCAAATTTTGATACCCGATTAAGGCCTCTTTTACATGCTCTACATTGTGAACATTGGTTTGATGCAGTAGCAGTGTCAGCCGAAGTAAGTGAATTGCTTAGAAATTTTCTACAGTAAGTCTTTGCGTCGTTCTTTCTCTCTCTCTCTCTCACACACATACACACACACACACACACACAGAGGGACCACAGACAGACACATTCTAGGATCTTCTGCATTACGTACGGTTCTTGAATCAAGTGATTGGTTGTCCATATAATCCATCGTTCAGAAATTAAGAAGTTTAAGTCCAACAAAGTTGGTCTTTATTTTGTAGTAATAATAAAAAAAAGTGATACTGTACTTGTTGTTTAACTCCCACCCTCCCACACAAAAAGAGAATGCAAAAGCTAAATGGGATTTTCGGGAATTACATACAAAAAGATTTGAACTCTTTTTTCTTCTCCACATAATCCGTTGGTCTGATGAAAAATAACTCTCTTGTTGGTATCATTGTGTCACTGCTGATGTTATGATTATTACTTATTTGAACAGGTTGAAGCAGAGAAGCCAAATCCAACAATATTTCTTAAAGCTTGTGAATTATTGGGAGTAAAACCTGAGGATGCTGTGCATGTAGGTGATGATCGTAGGAATGATATATGGGGTGCTAGAGATGCAGGCTGTGATGCTTGGCTTTGGGGAAGTGATGTTCACTCCTTCAAGGAGGTATATCCCCGTCATGTCTTTGTATGCTAAGGAAATTTTAGGCAAGGGTATTATGCTGTATGATTTAGTCCCTAGATAACTTCATGGAAACATTTAATGGGCATATCGTGGTTGCTCCCAACGCAACCTTTGGATTAGGGAACTTTGCTCTAATTTTTGTGTTTCTCCCTACGGTGTATCATATGATATACAGAAGACTTGGAGTGCCGATCTAGCTATGTTGAGGTGGGTGGTTCCAGCATCTTGCATGGCATTTTTCTGAAAGAAACATAAGGTACTAGGAGGAGGGAAATAAGGGTATAGAGGTCCTGTGCAGATGTAGTGTGATGGCTGTTCTTCGGGGTGGTCGGTTTGAAAGCAAAAGAAGTATCTTTTTACAGCATTAGGGAGAAGGGAAGGAGTTTTTATGAGATAAAGTTCGATTGAAGTCATCCTTGTTGGCTCGGTTTCTTCGGAACTCTGGGGACGGACTAATTTTTTTAGGCATCTGTGCTGCTATTATTAATCAGGGTTGGTTCCATTATCTTGCCACAGTTCAAACGTCTTCGTGCTAACTGTTTGGCTACTTTAGTCAAGTTAGAATACTATCATTAAGAGAGCACCACCTGCAGGACGAATACATGCTTTGTCTGTCTCTAGCATTTGTGTATTGGTTCAACAACAACAACAACGACAACAAAGCCTATTCCACTAAGTGGGGTCGGCTATATGAATCCTATAATGCCATCGCGCTCGGTTTTGTGTCATGTCTTCCGTTAAACCCAAGTAGTCCAAGTCTTTTCCTAGAGTCTCTTTCCAAGTCTTCCTAGGTGTTCCTCTACCCCTTTAGCCCTGAGCCTCTATCTCGTAATCACATCTTCTAAACTTGCAAACCCGCTTAATTTATTATCTAAGAGCCTTGGAAATGTGTGTCAAACTTTCTTGGCGTTCATCGTCGTTGTCGATGTTGAAGTCCTTTTCACCCTTGCTTTTGACATTCTGTTTTTTTTTGCAATCATCGTCTACCATGTATTTTATGCGTATCTTTTCTAGTCATCCAAAAATTGCACGTTATTTCATTTGTGTAAACTAATTACTTATGTGCTGCTAATGCAGGTGGCTCAGAGGGTAGGGGTCCAGGTTTAACATGACGTCGTAGCGACCTGAATGATGCCCGCTCTGTACAGGTTTTTATTTAGCTTCTTCGATGCGGGGCGCTGTGTAATTAGGCTCTTGGTTTAATCTGTATAAGAGAGACGTGAAACCTAAGAGAATTATCATGCTGAAATGTCGATTTCGTACTAATTTAAGGTTAATGAAATGGTAAGTTACAGTTGCATCACATTCTGATAGTATAAGAGAATTATCACGTTCTGATAGTACTAGAGACCTCACACTGATTTCTGAAACTTACAGTACAAGAAACCTAGGCTTATACTTTCGATTGGAGCGCCTCTCGTTTGGCAGGCCTTGGCGGATGAACAGTCTGGGGCTGTGCGCACCCGCGCAGCCCCAGACCCGTCGAAGAAAATTACTGATGTGCTGCTAAATTGATTGTGAGAATTTTCGTTTCTCCTAGAGAGTCTGGGGTTTGTTTGGTTTTTCCGACTGAATGTTCCGTGAATTATTCACTTTCAGAGAGCAAAAATCATATTTTTATTTTATCAGGAAAGAAAAAGAAAATGAAAAAGATGTCATTTAATACTATGCTCTAGTGATATTCTTCTTCATTTGTAAGTGAGAGGTCTTAGGTTTGATTTTCGCCAACGGTGAATTTGAACCAGATTATTACTAGCCCACATCATATACCATCCCCTCCTCCTTCTTAGTATAAATAATATTGTTCGTTAACAAAAAAATAAAAATAAAAAAAACCGGAGTTTTGATGTTAAAAGTCAGAAAAGACGTGCTCATTTAAGCAATGAAGAATATTGATTAAGGTTTATAATCCCGGAATAGGATCCTCTCCTGAGCAAATATGCTCGGGATCCTCATGACCAACCAACAAGGGCCGTTGAATTTTGATCCAACGGCTACAATTATTATAACTTTTAGAGGGGCCCCCTATTTGTAGCCATTAGATCAAAATCCAACGGCCCTTGTTGGTTGGTCATGAGGATCCCGAGCATTTGCTCATAATGCCGCACCTTTGTGTATCCAATATCCCCCACCTGCCCAAGGTAAGACCGAGGAGTTCGAGTTGAAGTCAAGTTTGCTCCACCACATTCCAAAATACCATGGAAGTGGATCATGTAAGCCTTTTATGTATATTCCCATTTCTACCTAGAACGAGGACTTTTGGGAGCTCACTGACTTTGGGTTCCGTAGGAACTCTGAAGTTACTCCGAAGGTCGATCCATAGCACATAAAGCTTTTAACACAGGTTACTACTGGCTTACTATGCACTAAGACATTAAGGAATTAGTAAAAAAGTGCGACCGCCGCCAGGAGAGGATCCTATTCCTATAATCCCCGACTCCCCTTTAAATACCATCTAGCTATAGGTACTAGTATTTGTATTAAGAGTAATTTTTTGGTGTACTCAAACACAGTCACGTGGGCAAGTGGCATGTTACCGCAATGGTGAAAAGGCGTTGAGCCCTTACATGATGGCGTAGATTCAAACTTATCAAAAGCAAATCTAATATCTAATCTAACAAAATCTATCGTCTGAAGAAAATAAAAAATAAAATATAAAAACACGGTCATATAGTTTTATTATTCTACTTCATTGTAACAAATGAGTTAGCTTATTATTAATATACTTTATAAGTCGAACATATATGTATTCTATTGTTGACTTGCATTATAACACACGAGATAGTATACCACATAACTTGTGTTTTTTTGGTATCCATAAAAATTTCACGTGTTAAGAAGACTAGCCATTATTGACTATAGTACTATTTGCATATCTAATCAATTTCTCAATTATCACATTATTATAAGGAATATGCTTGGAAGGTAAAGTGATTAAGAGTATTTATTTATACACAGATAATGTTATGTCATGTTCCTTCTCTCCATACTGCTTGTACAAAACAAAATATATGAATACTTAAGAAAAGTTAAAAGTAATGGTGTTTAATTAAAGTGTTAACCATGTTATTTTGAAAGGAAAGGTTAAACATGATAATTAGTTAGAGTGTCACCAATCACGCTTTCTATTTTATAACAAAGTTTTAACAAAAATTATTTTAGGAGCTATTTAAAAAAGTTTTGCTCAAACCATAGAGTTATAACGACTATGAGTCAATAACTAGTCAATAAATTAAATATATATATATATATATATTTAAAATTGTTTTAGGCCTGATTTAACTAATGAATTATAGAGAGAATAGAGAGGATGCGGCAAGAAAAGAGAAAAAGAGAATTGGGTGAATTCTGAGGTGTGTTTTCTCAACCTCATTGTGATAGTAGTAGGGAAGGTTCTTTACCCCAATAGTATTACAACTCTAATAGTAGAATCCCATAAGAATTTCCTATGATTTACACAACCATATTACTAAACTATTAGGACTGCAACAAAAACAATATTAATTAGCATTAATTATAGAGAGCCACTAGAAGCTCCTTCCTTCCTATGTTTAGGAGATCCTAGATGAATTCCTATCTTAGGAGGTAAGCATGATTGGAGTTGATTTTTTTGAAATCTTCCCTAACTCTAGTTAGAAGCTCATTTAGAGAGCACGTTGAAGATGTTCTTTTGGTTTTTCTTAAATTGGGAAGGAAAAGACGTCTTGTACTAGACATCCTTTTTTCTATCATTGGAAGGAGTCTAATCGTCTACCTATTTTGATCCTAACTCATTACTCCACCTCAATCGCTAAGCTAACTGACCAAAATGACTTATGCATTTAACATCTTTCCACACAGAGAAACAGACTTCCATCTTTTTCAATAATTGATGAAATAATCAACCCTTACGGTGGATTATTACTTGGCTTTGGAAAGGGAGATTGGACAAGATTTGAGCGGGCTCATTTTGTTATTTTAGGTGCCAAAATGTCAACCAAACCACATCAAATTAGAAGCGATTTTCAGCACATCCATTTCCTTTCGTTGCACTCTTGTTTATTTCTAGCAATTTGGGTTGAATCGGTTAAAGGATAATCAAAAGAAAAATAAAGACAAGTATGCAAAAGAAGAAAAATGGCGTGCAAAATTACGAATTTCGTGTAGGCCAAGAGAGTAACTAGTTTCATCATAGACAAGCAAGATTGAATTTGAAACTTTCTAACATATTTCAAAAACCATATTTTTGCTTAATCCCTTTTAACATAACATTAATACAGGAAACAAAACAACCTCTGCTCACACCGAGTATACGCCCGCCCAAAGCTGTGACGCGGCATTCCACAAATCATAAAAATTGCCAAAACTGCAAGACCTCTACAAGTTGTTCCTAGAAAAAGCTCTAAAGTTTCAAACGGGGAGAAAAATACTCCCCTATCACCTGGTTTAACCAGATGAAGGTCCAGCTTGGTGTCTGCTCTTCTTGCAGTAACTCCCAAATCTTTGAGCAACCGCAGCATCGTATGATGTATCCCATACCTGAAAATTCAGTCATATTAAATTAGCAATCGTGATCCACCATAGAAAAACCGCCTTTCAAAATAGTGCAACAACGAACAAGATACAGAAAGATGGCTCACTTCCAGTTTCCCTTTTGAGCCTCCTATGGCCAGCAAAAAGGGGTTATCTTCTGCAAACGAAATAGAAAAGACGGCTCCCTGAAAATATTCAGAGCAGGGTCCAACAATCAATCTCACATTAAACAAAAGAAAAAGAAGAATAACTCGTTGCACTAGAATGATGAACTACAATCAATCACTTACTGCTTTAGGATTCCTGGATGAAATGCACGAAGGTTGGTTGTTTGACAAATCCCAAAGCTTTACCTGTAACAAATGATAGTGGAAACATTACAAAACATTCAAATCTGCCCAGTATACGAGTGTGCAGGTAGTGAGAAACCTTCATACCATTTTATCTGTGGATCCAGTTGCAAGAAGCTGGAAAACAAAAGGCACAGAGGTGAGATTACACAAACTCAGTGATAAAAAAAGTATGCCAAAGTAAGGAGAAAAAGAGAACCGTACATTAGGTGCTGCAGGGTTATATGAGATTGAGCAAACAGCTTTGTCGTGTGCATGAAGAGTAAAACTAGGTTTAGACTCAAAAGTAGGAGCAGATGTGGCAGCCCGAATATCAAACCCTTTGATTGTGCCATCTTCAAGGCTCACCTGGATGGATTTAAAAAATGTTGTGATTGATAAAGGATAATTCTTATAAAGCCAGAGAGCATCTGTATCCACACGTTAACAAATAACATGAATAGGGATTAACAAAAAGCAAATACTACGTGATTAAGTACGAAAAAAAGACTGTCTTAAGAGCCAAAGCGCACACCACAAATGAATGCTCAGTGTGTGGATCCCATGCTAAGCTTTCTACATCAGCTGTGACAGTCCACTTATACCCAGAATGTGATGGCACCCTCCCATCTTTCTGGAATGAATAACAAATGTAAATGCACAAGTCAAAAAAAATTTCAAACAAATAAGTTCCTTAGGTTCGCTTAAGTTCTAGGATAACAAATAAATGCCAACAGAGTAACATTTGTAAAACATTAAATACCAAGACTACTGTATGATCAAAAGAACCACTGAGAAGAACTTGAGGGGCAAAATGATTCCATGCAACTGCCTGAACCTGTAAAAATAGCATGGATAAGGTTAAATTTGAGTTTAAATGGCAAAAGTTGAAAGGAAAAGTCAGCTGAACTCCTTAAAATGAAGATCTCAAGATTGCGTTTGTTCTATAGCACACCATTGAAATTTTGATTTCAGGTGAAAGCATAGAAAATTCTTGCCTTGTCGGTATGGTGCTCCATGGTAATATTACATTTTTCGGTAACCACATCCCAAATCTTAACTTGTTTGTCAGCACTTGCACTAGCAAGTATATTTCTGTTTATAGAAGGAAAAAAACAACAGAGTTTATGGAACCTTCCACTGAAGCAACAACACGTAGTACAAAACTGTAGAAGAGTACAAACCTGTACTCCTTATTCCAAGCAAGACCGAGAACTGAATCTCTGTGACTGTCTTCTTTGTATTTGATTGATACCTAATACAATGCAAGTTTCAGGATTGGTAAAGAAAGTGAAAACGAGTTGCAGGATTATCAAAGCCGAAAGGGTGAAAGAATTGAGCATCAAACCTTCTTTCCTTTCTTTTTCTTCTTCTCAGCAATACCACCCAATATCACACATGGTTGTACTTCATCAATCTGAAAAACAGCAAAAATGTTTAGAAAATACAATAACATTTCCATCAATTACCCACATAAAACTTTGTAATGAGACTAGTGTCCATGAACTACATACGATGTCAAGATCCCATATCTCAATAGATGGTTCATCCATTAAACCAACAGCAATGAAATTCCCTGCCAACATATAAAATTATTGGACATCCGTTAAATATAATGGTAAAGCATAGCCAAAACTAATGATTGAAAAAAAAAAATATATATACAAGTTATGATAAAATTGCATCGCTATAAAGGAAAACAACTATTCACAATACACAAGATAATTGTCATTAAACTTCACTGTAAAAGAGAGCTCACTGTTGCAGAAATTTTGAGAGGAATAAATCTAATTTTAACACGATTGTACTTGCTATCAAAGAAAAAGACAAGTGAAAACAGAAATTAAGTAGAAGAAGATCTTACATTTTTTTTTAAAACAGAAGAAATTATAACTATAAATATAATTCACGTATATGAGTGACCTCCAGATGTTTCAACCAAAATGCATATGTAACACATGAATCGCACCTTTATCTCCACCTTTGAGAGGACAATCAAGCCATGCTGTGCAAAGGGGAAATGATGAAAGGATGACATCATGGTGAACAAAAACATCAGCTTCACCATCTTCTGATTCAACATACAGCCAAATCTGCTCATACATAATTCAATTACGGTCAGTGGAAAATAGACAAAGAAAAATGAAACAGATAACTTCAAAAACTATTACATGCCTCAAGCTGGCTGACTTCATCTTCATTGCGGGCACAAACTATGACTGCATCACTCGGACTAATGGTCATGTCATCACTGTCTTCAGAATCCTCATCCTTTGAGAAAATAAAAATGAAAATGAAAAACCAGGTTACTCTCCTAGCCTTTCAAAAGAAGGAAAGAAAGCAGAAAGAATGACATAATTGAGTAGTAAAAACTTACATCATCCTTCTCCTTCTTTAGATATGGATCCACATCGTTACTTGGGTAGTAAAGGTCCCCAACCCCACTACTAAATACATCAATGCCTGAGGGCAGATATAAGAAGATGCAATGTTAGCTATAAATCGTAATCAACACTCATGAGAGGAAGCATATGGTAAATTTAATCAAATTACAAGTAAGTAATTTCAACAATGCTCAAGTTCAACATTGCATAATACGTCCATTTTAACTGACATGGTAAAACCATATGTACTAACAAAACCTTCTAACTGTAAACTAAAGAAAAAGAAAATTTTACAGGTCTCACAAGGACTCAAGTTTATTGACCAAAAAAATAAAAAACGCTTTCAAGTTTAACTCTGAGCAACCGTTTGATTGACCATCCAACATGTCCACCTTAAGCAACACGGTAACTAAACCCCTCATATGCTCCAAAAATGAAATCAAGAAAATAAAGAACAAAGGGAAATACCATCATCCTCGTCGTCATAATGTTCCATGTCGAGTTCCCTCAATCCATCGGCTATGTCATCAAATTTGATCCCTGGCTCGGTAACTTTGGGAGCTCTTCCGAGTGCTTTTGCTACCTCTAATGCTTGGGAGACTTGATCACCCTGTTTGGGGTTTTCAACATCCATTTCTCCGTCATCGTCCTCGCTTTCAGCATCTCCACTGCAAAATCAGCATCCCATCAAAACCAAACAAGTCAGAGGTCGAAAATCAACACCCGAACCGAACACAGCTTCATGGTCCCAATCCACAAACACATTACACATACATTAAACTGAAAATTCAACCCTTTCCCACTTGCTTCAAGAAATAAACCGCCAACCCTCCACAAAGTTTTTCACTTTTCGGAGAAAAAAAAATTTACAACAATTATTTTTGGTTAAAACAAATTACCAAACCATTAGTTTCAAAGAAAGTGAACGCCATTGGCACAAAATTTGAACTTCCGCCAACAAATCAACAAGTTCAGAAGTTTCACCTTTTCTCCAAGGCGCCGGTTTTAATTAGCTCTTCGATTTCCTCTTTGGTGGGCGGGTCGGCGACGGAGGGGACTGGCTTCGAAACCCCTTTGGGCACCCAAGAAATTGCTGATATCATTTTTTCTTCTTCTTCTCAGAACTGGGTTGGATTTCGATCGCTGTGTTTTGGTGGAGGTTTTGGAGGTTTATGAAATTTGGCGGTGGAGCAAACTCTTTTCAGCTGCCTGGCATTCGACTATGTGAGAAGTAGGGTATGAATTCAAACTTCGTTTTTGTCACTTTTTTATGAGTTAATTCCACATACGCCCAATGATTTTTGGCGCTTATTTCACTTTGATCCTCAAAACTTTTTTTCATCCCGATTTTCTCCCTAAACATTTTAATCATATTCTAATTAAGTACATAGTAACGTTACTAATTTATAAGGGTAGTGCTACCCACACACTCATTTTTACTTCTCACACACCTCTCTTAATTTTTTGCTATTAAATCGAATGAATTGAAAAAGATCAATGAACAATAAATGGTGTGTTAATAGCACTACCCATTTATAATTAGACTAACCTTTCTATGTGCATTGATGCGTACGGAAAAAGTCTAATCATTGGCACAAGTGGCTTGTAACTTGGTATATTCAATTGGAAATTTGAGAGATTTCAATGGATTTTTATAGAGTCTAATTGATTTGTAGATATTTTATGTAAATTTTGATTCAATTCCCTCGAAATCTCATGAGAAGATGTGAGATTTGTTGATGTTTAAATTACACTACAAAATCTCTCAAACTCCCTCTAATTCCTCAACTTTTTCAAATTCTTTAAAATCAAATTCTAATTGAATACATCTGGAATGTTATAAACTTATTTAAAATTCTAATTGAATACACCCGGATTTTTAAGGATTTTAATAAACTATGTTAAAATCCTGATCGACTACACATTGAATTTTAGAAAATTACTTAAAATCATAATTAAATACCCCTAAATTCATTAAAAGAATTAAAATCCCTCAAAATCCTAATTGAATACAACCCTTAAATTGGTTAAGAATTTTTTTCTTTTATCGAAAAAAATTTATATACAAATTAATCACTTTTTTCCATTTACTCAAGTATCTTTTTCCAGTCACTCGTTTTTTCTTAATTTCCACTCTCAAATCTCAGTCGGTTAAAGTGAGTAGTGAGTCTGGATTGTAATTTTGCTCTAACTCTATCTTTGGCTTTAGAAATCCATAATGTGCCATTTCTCCCCCTATTTCTTCTTTTGTTTTCTACTGGTAACACTTTTCCCTTTTCTTTTCCTCCCACATTTTACTCTTAGAAGCGAAATTAAAATGATAAAAAATGGTAGAAGGTGTCTTGTACCTAAAAAAAGGAACAATGACACAAACCAAATCAAATAGTGTAAAGAAAAGAAAACAACCCCAATCGAAAATATATTAAACAACAAAGTCACAAGAAAAGCTAGCATATAAACAAAATAAAGTATGTTACCAATCAACGAAGATAGGTTCACATTTATTTGCAGTAAACATATCCTGGTGTGTTCCTATAACACGAATTGTAGCTACTGAATTTGTCATGGCACAAGTAATCCCAATGCGTTCGGAGTGTGATCGGACCCTATGGACTTCCACAATCGTTGCAAGGTTTAATGTAAGGGTTGTCATGGTGAAGTTTTAGGATTCGAGCCCTTACTTCCTTATGCACCCAAAAACCCAACAAACACTACTGGAACCTCTCTCGGCATTCCATTACACTCAACCATTCCGAGTTGTGACAATTAAGAGAATAGAGAAGTTTGAGCCCTTCATGCTTGGAATCCCACCCGCGGCACAATAAGATGGCATCATACATATACGTTGCTACTTGATGGCCCTTGGAGATTGCACTCTTAAGCCGCTTAATTCTGGCTTCTTCCTTATCGTATCGGAAGAAGTATCGTATCCTCACCTTGTAGAGGGCCTCGAGGTTGTGGCCAGTGGCGAAGCTATGTGAGGGTGACAAGTGACGACCGCCCTTCCCCTCGTTGGAAATCAAGCCTAGGAGCGGTGGTTCTGCCCATCTGGTCTCGTCAAAAGTGATGAAATTCTGTCTGGTTTTCGACCTTTTGGGTTTCCCTGCTCTATTGCAACACAGACTGATTGTGTGCTCTCTTATTTTCCAAAAAAACAAACAACCTACGCCAAAGAAAGGAGGAACGAAGATCTGCATTTTGCAGTTTCTAGAGACTGGAAATTAAGTTCTGGAACTTTGGTTTGGTTCTAATGAAGAAGAAGAGAAAGGAAGAAGAGAGATACCTTCTCTCTCTCCCATCCCACCCCACGTGACCTTTCATAATTACAATTTTTTTTTTTTAAATATTGGCCAATCAATTTGCACCACCTAACCTACTTTGTTTTATTTTTTAATTATTGTCTAATTAATTTGACCACTCTTTCAATATTTTTAAGCCACTTGTTTGACACTGTTATTTATCTTAAAATTCACTATAAATTTATACGAGCTTCAAAAAATAATTTGTAAAATATTACGAACTCGTAATTATTTTGTTCTTTCTCTTACCATCAAATTCAACAAAGTAATAAAGAAAATTTGTCAATATTTTTATATATTATATGTTTTATAATAAATGTTTTTTTTGGATATTATAAGCTATATAATAAATAAACAATTATTTATACGGTATATAATAAATTTATTCAAATTTGTCTAGGCCCTCGCCTAAGTATAAAGTCATGTCTATCACTCAATTAGAGCTTAGCATCTTTTAAAACTTTGCTAATTATACAGTTAAGTAATAGGATGATACAACGAGAAACGGTGCTAAATCATCCTTCAAATAATATTGTTGTTCAAACCCTCCTTTCGACTATTTTGAGTAGTCCAAATCCTCTTTTGAATATTTCGGTTAGTGCAAATTCTCCTACGGGTAGTTCAAATAATCTTCTTGCAAATCTTGGACTTAGACCTCGAATGAATGTTCAAATTTTTTCGGGACCCTAAATTTTTTAAATTTCACCCCTTCTCCCGAGAATTCTTGGCTTCGCCATTGGTTGCGGCATTGGATGCAGCGATGGTTGAAGTTTGAAACTTTGTCAGATGTGCCCCATGATCTAAGCGGGTTGATGGTCTCAAGGTTTGTAATATTGATGTGTTGGTAGATGCGAGGGTCTTCGGCTATTTCCTTAAACTTCTTCGAGGTCATCTTCATTAAAAAGAGGTTCCTTAACGAGAAGGCAGCAACGATGATGAGAATTTTGAGAAGAACATCATCAAAAATAGATTGCATGGAGGAAGATGTGGTGCGGCCTTTCTTTATCATTTTCAACTTATGTGTGTGTGTTTTTTTTTTTTTTTTTTTTTTTGTGGAGGGTGTAAATTGAACTTGTGGTTTTGTAATGAAAAAAAAAACCCACAAGACAACTTAATAGATGGATAATAAGGGTCATTCAAGCGGTGCAACTTCCCATCACAAAAAAGGTCATTCAAATGGTGCAACTTTCCATAACAAAAATATGTAATGATTCAATAATAAAACCATCCAATACCATTACAGAAGTAAATTAATGATAACCGCCCTCTGTATACAACGTATCCTCAATATATACACACACTAAATAAAACAAACCCCACTATTTTTGTAAAGTATTATTATTAAACATTGAGAAATTTATGAGTTGCATCTTACACATATTGAATGAAATGCACACCTTAAGTAGGCTAAGACAAGACATGAAGGTCATGTACACCACATCTACACCGTATGTAAATTTGCTAACTAGTTTGCTAACCAATTCATTTAGAAACAAAGCATGGAAGGCAAAATTTGATATCCAATTTGCACTTTTTTTTTATTTAACTAATATGAGGATGATGCATTTTCAAAGATATGAAATCCTAAAATAATGGTAAGTCTCATCCCTTTTGGCGCCTAGTCTTCAATAGAATCCCAAGGCCAACATGCTAATGGCAACTAGGTTTACAGTTGGAATTTTTTTTTATTTTTGACATGGTACAATACTGGGTATGTTCCAATTTGTGTTTCAGTTCAACTACATAAATTTCACAAAAATTTCCCTATGTGGGGCATACAATGTGCATATGTTGTGCAAGATGCTTGCATAAGGTGTGCATTTCTTACGCATGACATATTATGTACATATGCTATGCATATTATGTGCATTTAATGTTATGTGCATATAACTAGGATGCATAGTACGCATATTTATTATCATAAAATACTTAGTTAATACATTGCACAACAATAAATGTCGTATAATTCCATTATGGTTGATGTTGTTCCTTTCCCTTTGCTAATCGACCATAATCCTCAAAACCCTTATTGCGTTCCTCATCCATTTTGACCTTTTCCTCCCGAAAACGCTGGTATGACTCAATATGGGCCCAATGCTTCTGGAACAATTCAACATTCAAGAATGTGATCCTTTGCTTTGTTGGCTTCACCGCTGAGGTCCACAAACTCTTTTTTCTACCTTCATTACTTGTGGTTCTAATACTCGGTGATGTCCGTCTCATATTCGAGTCTCCCGCAAACCTGATCAATACTTTTTAGTGATGTCTCCCAGTCCACAAAGCTAAATGATGACGTAGGATTTGCCTTTGGAGACCCCAGAAGTGGAGGAGGTTCCATGTTGTACCCCCCGTGAAACTCCGAGTTAAAGCCCTTAGTTTCATGTGAGAACTTGGACATGTTTGTGTTGTCAATTATTTTGGCTATTTGAGAAGTCTAATTTTTTAGGGGGGGATTAATGGTTATTGCAATTATGTGTGAGAAACATATTTATACACAAGTCTACCATGATGAGGGATGAAATCAGTTGGGTAAAGGAGGGAATGTGTTAAAGGTGTTTATGTGGTGAAGATGTGATTCATGTGACCTTCAAAAGTTGTAAGAATCCCAACCATTATTGTTTTGTCCTCCAACTTGAACGATGTATCAAAATGTTGTTACTTCATTTCCAACATAAAGGTTAGTGTGTTATCAAATCTCACACCCTGCTACATCATGTTGTGCATGAGTTGGTCCAGGCATATCTAACTATTTTGTAATGGAGGGGACTATACATTCATAGTTTCAACAAAACATGGGTTCGAAACTTGGAGGTTTTTACATCTTTTTCATTTTTTTTCTTTCTAAACCCATTGTTATGTTTTTAACTCATCATCTAAATGACCTTTTGAAACCCAGAATCCAACACTTTATATATCCTAATAACAATATACAAGCGCAAGTCAAATCATATGGAGATGACAAATGTGCATGTCATGTGCATATCATGTACAATTTCTTTCATATTGAACCAAGACTTGTAATTCACAAACATTTTCAAACAAACACCCATTCCAGAACAAATTCACAAAAATTTGCAAGTTTTTTTGATCAATTATTTGCAAGTTCATAACAAAATTAACAAATATTGAGTATTTTGAAACAAATCCAAAAAGCCAAACCCACCTACACAACTCCATGAATCTTCAAACCCTAAATAAAAGTTAAAACACAAAACTCTAAGATTGAAACCCATAATCTAAAATAACAAAATCCATAAACAAACAAAGATTTCAAGAACACATTTTGAGCCCTCTCTTCCCCATCCCTCTTTTGTTCGACTTCCCATCTCTGCAAATCCAAAAAAACCTAATTGAACAAACAAGTAACTAGTTGCAGAAATGGAGACAATCACCGAGTTAGAGAGAGAAAGAGATGAGACAGAGATGAACCAAATGGTTGTGGAGGTATGGCTACCAAAGCTTCACTGGCCAGAAAGAATGGAACTTTCCGGCCAAAACGCAAAATCTATTACAAAATCACATCTTTAAGAATGGAATATTGATGCAAACGGGAAACTCTCACTTCGAACCTTCACTCTCAACTGCCTTCTCCTCGAAATTAGAGCTTAGAGATCAGAGCTCAACCTAGAAACCTAGAGCTCATAGAGCTCTCTCGGTATGTCTCTTTTCCAAATGACAAAAATGATGAAATGAGCTGAGAGTTTTTAGTATTTTTATGTGGGTATTTTAGTACTTTTAGTTTTGTGCATGGTGTGCATAGCTTGTGTATTATCGATTTGTCCTATTTTTATCCAAAAATTGAGAAATTATCCCATTTTGGATATTTCTGAATAAGAAACCACGTTTTGAGAAACCTATATCCGTAATTTAACGGCGTTGTCTTCCACACATCCAAAGCGCAAAGGCGGGAAAAAAAGCCAGTGCCCCCAAAAAGCAAAAACCCAAATGAGCTGTTGAAAACCGCCATAATTGTAGCAAATCGGCACCTAATTCTGCCGAGCCCGAGAGAAATGGAGAGAATACACACCACTGTGCGTGCTCGGCCGCTCTCAGCTGAAGACGCCAAGACCAGCCCTTGGCGCATTTCCGGCAACTCCATCGCCATCCCCAACCACTCCAAGTTCGAATTCGGTACCCACTCAACCTTCTCTCTCTCCTCTGCTTCTCTGCAATTTTCAATATCCTGGGTTAAATGCAATTTTCTCCTCCAATTTTCATAGATTTGTTTTGTTTGGCTTTACAGATCGAATTTTCGGTGAAGATTGTAAGACGTTCGAGGTCTATGAATCAAAAACCAAAAATATAGTCGCTGCCGCCGTTCGCGGCTTCAATGGTACCTTCAGTATTATCAATTTGAATAATGGCATATTTTTTATTTTTCACTTCAAAATTTAATTTTTCTTTTTTGATTATTCCTTTGTAGGAACTGTGTTTGCATATAGGCAAACTAACAGTGGGAAAACTCACACCATTCGAGGCTCGGCTACTGAGCCGGGGGTGATTCCCCTTGCAGTGCGCAATATGTTCGACATTATTCAAGAGGTACTTCGGTTGGATTGTCAAAAGTGTAATTTGGTACGAATTAGTGGTAACAATGTAAATTGTAAAGTAATAAATTTCTGAAATTTCCCTGATCAAATAAGGTGCTAGTTCTACGCTTAAAATGTTTGATGCAAACTTATACGATTACATATTACGTGCTCTAGAAATTGTCTTATCATTTCAGTTCTTGGCTTCAGAAAACTGTTGTGCACACTTTTGGTAATTTAATGTAATATAATTTACCACTTTTGATAACGTTAATTAAATTTTAGACACTTAGGTATTTAGCATACTTAGATCAATCAAACTGCGATGTGTTATTGTTTTGTAGCTGAGACATGTATCAAGTTATTGTTGGTGCCACTTTATTTTATATTTGGGAACCCTAAAGATGCAGATTAGTCCGTTGAAGGTAAGGGTGGCTGAATTGGTTTTACATTGTTCTAGACTCTGCAAATGGCTAAACTGAATAGGTTACATCTGATACATAGCTTAAGTTTCAGAATGCATGAACCCTAAATAGAGCACTTGAAGTCAATTATTCTTTAAGGTTTTCCAGTCATCTTGCTTCTTTATTTTTGATTCATGAATTTGTCTAAGCAAACTCAGTGTATGCACTTTCTCAAGTTATTTCTTGCTTTTAGGATGTACACCGGGAATTCCTTTTACGAATGTCTTATATGGAGATCTATAATGCGGACATAAACGATTTATGGGCTCCTGAGCATCAAAAGTTGCAAATTCATGAAAGTCTAGAGGTAGTGAAAATACCATATAGTTTAATTATTATGATAGTGTATAAGTACTTAAGAAACTGAAAGTTCTGTTTCCTTTTATGAATGCAGCATGAGATATATGTTGCTTCTCCAGAGCAAGTCCTTGACCTAATGGAGTTCGGAGAGTGTAATTACTTTTTACAGTCATATGTATTCATCTATTTTAAAGTACCATTCAATAGTTATCAAGTTCCCCTATCACTTTGGTACTTCTGTTTGGCATGCAATTAGGAAAGAATGTATGAACTGCATGTACTGTAGTTAATTTTCAAAATCATTCCGTCTCTCGGCCTTTTCTTTTCTTCGAATTCTTTCTCTCTGAACTTCTATCAATTCAATCTTTAGGCCTGTCATTGTATAAGTCTCATACCCTCACACACACACACACACAGAGCCACACATGTAGAGACACTCCTTAAAACACTGCACACTCAGTCCTTCCCTTTCACCTGAAAGAAAGGTGCTATGGGTTGTCCTAGTTTTGGTGTCCACTATCTATTAATATATCAGCCATTTGACAGCATTTTGAAGCTTTTATGTTTTAAAATTTCAGCTCATCGGCATATTGGAGAGGCAAATATGAATCTGTACAGTAGTAGGTCCCACACTATTTTTCGCATGGTATACTTTTACATCCTTACCGTTGTTGGTTGTCATCTAGGTTATACATCTTATGTGGCTAATGGCTATTATTATGCTTTATATAGATAATTGAAAGCCGAGATAACCATGGCGATGAAGATATTGATAATTCTTGTGATGTGGTCCGTGTTTCAGTTCTGGTGTGTTTCTGTCAAAATTAGTACCTTTCCTTTTTAGGAACTTTAACGAAAAGCTCCCGGTACTGTTCACTTTAACGAAAAACCACAGTTTTACACTAAAAAGTCAATCCTGGTACTATTCATTTTACCCTTTATTTTGTCTTTATGGTTAAAACTCAAAGTTTTTAAGCCCTTTTCATTAGTTTTCCTTTCTTTTTTCCTTCCCTCCTATTATGGATCGGATGTTTTCTTTTAATTTTCATAAATTGTTTCTAGAATTTAGTGGACCTAGCTGGTTGAGAACGTGCTGCAAACTGGTGCAGAAGGTGTTCGGCTCAAAGAGGGTTCTCGTATCAATAAAAGCCTTATGACTTTGGGAACTGTCATTAAAAAACTTAGTGAAGGTGCTGAGAGTCAAGGGTAGGTTCTGCATTTGTTGGATGTTAAGTGTATATCTCTATCAATGTTTTAAAAGGCTTGCCTCAGGGTGTCCTGTGAGGCTGGGCTTGAGGGTTGACGCCTCTGTTTTGAGGGAGTGGGCGGAAGGCGCCGCCGGAGCCGCCTCGGTGCACCTCAGGGGATTTTTTTTCTTTTGTTTTTTTTTTTTTAATACTCCCAAACGCAAATTTTGGGTAGGGTTTTAACTACCTCATACCTTTTCCTTGCACTATCATCTCTCTGCCTTGTTTTCTGATTTTTATTTTTTATATAAAGGATGTGTGTGCCATCTACGTGCATTGTTATATGTGTGCTTATTGTGCTTTTCATCCTCTATTTTATATATATAATATATGTATATATATATGTGTATATGTATTTATAATATATGTGTGTGCTCAGGGTGATTATTGATTAATAATCTTCTTCTTTTTTAATATAATATATGTGTATGCTCAGTGTATATATTAAAAAATTTAGGTCTCGTGAGGCTTCGCCTCACACCTAGGCTGGGCTATCCTTTGGGCGCCTTGCCCACGCCTCACGCTTTTAATACATTGATCTCTATACATAGATTGACCTCACTCAATATATGATGCAGGGGACATGTTCCATATCGAGATAGCAAACTGACGCCCATATTGCAACCTGCTTTGGGTGGAAATGCAAACACAGCTATAATATGCAACATCACACTTGCACAGGTAATGTTTCCTATAGTCCTTTTTTAGTGAGAAGCAAACTTTATTAATAATATTCCAAATACAAGGAACAAAGACTCGGTGCGCCTAGGTTCCGCTATCATCGTGATAATTTCATAGAAAAAATGAAACCAAACTATAGCTCTGTCATCTAAATAAAAAAAACTCTACTCATATAATTATTTTACGCCAAATGTTACTTTACGTATTCCCAACAATTCTTTCCTTCATCCCAATTTTTTTATTTCTGTCCAACAAAACTATCAAAATACAGTTCCACAGTATCCTTTCATTTCAACTCCAGAAGTCTTAAATATTTCACAAAGAATCTCTGAGGGTGGCTAAGGAATAATCCAACTAACCCCAGAAAACTGAACCAACCACCACGACATTCCTAAAACAGATGGCAATGGAAGGTCAAGTGAGTTTCAGATCTTCTCCTTTTTTGCACAAAAAGAATGCTAAATGACAGACATTGCTTGGAGGGTTTTAGTGGGGTCAGTTTCAGATAGTATGTATTTGTAACAATACGCATATGTGGATATGTATACTCAATACAGTTGTGGTGGAAATTGTTCCAGGAAGTTAGAGCAAGTTGGGTTATTTCAAAGGGTTTTTTTTTTTTTTGGTCAAGGAAAGGGGAGGAAAGGATTATTTCAAGGGGTTGTTTTGAGCTTCTAAGCACCAAGTTCGAGGCCTTAGGAAAGGGGAGGAAAGCCAAAGGTTTGTGGGGCTGTTTGGTGTTGGCAGTTTTTCGGAACATTTGGTTGGAGCGTAATAGAAGAGTTTTTAGGATTATAATGGAGTGGAGGTAGAAGAAATATGGGGTAGAGTAAGGTACTGGGCAGCCCTTTGGGCATCAGTTTCGAATGAGTTCAGGGATTATTCTCTTTCTCATATAGTGAGGGATATATTAGCAGCCGTAAAATGAATTTGGTTTAGCTTTAGTTACTTGTAAATAGATCTACTTGAGAGATCTTAGCTAGTTTTGCTAGATGGTGGATTTCTTATCCACTTTTTTGTAATTCATGTTATTGTTTTAATAAAATTTTATCGTTTCTTCTTAAAAAAAATGTATGTATGTCTGACAACTTCCTTTCTATGGTCGTTTCTTTGAATCTGTTTTCAGACCAATTGGTACGCATTTTGTGGGATGAATTTTGATTGCATATTTTCACTGCTTCAAGCAGTAACAGTGTAACTGAGGAAAAAAAAATGATATCATGGGCTACAGTACTTTCAATTTAGGTTTGAGAATGAATAAATTTTTTATTGGTAAAAAGGCATTGTGGGGTTGCATGTTTCTTGTGGTAATTTTGGTCGTTTAGATGGAGAGATATAGAAGGATCTTATGACAATTTTGAAGGAGTTGGTTTCACAAGGCTTTCGGACAAAGTTTTGTTTCTGGCTGCCCTTTGAGCATTCGCTTCCTTAGAGTTCAGGGGGAAATCTCTCTCTCTATTTGCTTTGTCTAGACTAAAAAGCGGCTGTACTCTAAAGGCTTTTATGTGTTTTCCCAGATGTTTCTGCTGGGTGTTTTCTATGTTTTAGCTTTCTAAGTTTGGTTTGTTTTCTGCGTTCTGGGTTAGATTTCTTGACCAACCTCCTTGTTGTTTTCTTTAATCTTAAAAAAATTGTTTCGTTACAAGAAAAATGGTCAAAGGGCAGTGTTGATGATTGACAACAAACTATTTAATGCATTAGTAGCTTTCACCTCTGTTGCGTTTGTGTACATTTCTGTAACTGGTGCAGTTGAATTTTTCTTTATAACTTTTCAGTATTACATTTGTGTGTTCTTGGTTTCTCATGCCTTTGTTTTATGTCAGGTTCATGCAGACGAGACTAAAAGCAGTCTCCAATTTGCAAGTCAGAGCATTACGTGTCACAAATTGTGCTCATGTCAATGAGGTTTTCGACTCACTTTATTTGTTGCAATCTTTCTTGGGTTAATTTTAAATGTTCCCTTTCAGATTCTCCCAAGTTTGTATCTGCTGGATGTAGGAATTGTTCTTTTATTTCTATCTGTTTTAATTGTTAGTATTTCAACGTATGTCCTTCCTTGCAGATTCTAACAGATGCTGCTCTTCTCAAGCGTCAAAAGAAAGAAATTGAGGAGCTTCAAGCCAAGCTGCAGGTTGATTTTTCTTTTATATTAATTTTCGCCATTCATGTATGATAATATTATACATATTGGTCGTCTACGTAAAATGAAGGAATTTAAACATTCCGCATGTTTCAGGAATCTCATTCAGAACATTGAGCAGAGGAAATCCTCACTCTGCGAAATACATTATTGCAGGTTTGGAAATATACACTTTATGTTTATTGTAAGTAGTTGAAAGCAAGTGTATTCTGGAATATACTTACTTTCTGTGCAGACTGAGTTAGAGAGGGAGCGTATAGCTTTGGAGTTGGAGGAGGAAAAGAAAGCCCAAGCTGAAAGAGAGAAGATGGTGCAACAGCAAGCTAAGAAAATTGAGAACCTGAGCTCAATGGTGTTGTATTCAAATAGAGATGAGAATTGTGATCGCTTGAAAAAGGTTTGCATCATGATTAATTAATTTTCATGACGGACTTCTTTATAATGAGTTGGTGTTTATATTTATTTATGTTGGTTTCATAATTTTATTGTTCTGAAAATGAGAAATAACTACTTCAAAGTTTGAAATTATATTATCTATAAACACAAAATATGTGCTTGATGTTATAATTTGTCGTTGCCAATGACATAAGATTTAGTTAATCTTCATATACAAAGAGAGGGGGATTAGGATTGGTAACCAAAAATAAATAAATAACCTTTATTATGTACATATGGCCCATGTTTGAAGGGAAATGCTGTGCAAAAGAAGCTAACAATTAAATACTATTGTTTAGAGGAACACAAGTCATGTTTTGTGGCGCATAATCTGGGAAATCTTGCAGCATATAAATAGCTAAATTAGGAGATTTCTGAATAGATTTCCATGTGTTGTAGTGGAACTGAGGTTATGTAACCTTTCTTTGACAAATTTGTTTTAGGCCCTTACCCCGACTAATGTTTGTTCGGGTACTGAGGGTGACAGTATCCCGACCATGTGTACATCTATAAGTTAACTTGTCCCTCCCTGTTTGTCTGTCTGCCTCTCGTTCTCCTTCTCTCTGGTTCTGTAAAGTTTTCCTGTTGGTTGCTGCAGGAGAAGCGGCGTGATACTTGGTGTCCAGGTAAACTTGGACTGGAGACGTTGGCAGAGGTCATACTTTATTCTCGCGAAGTGCTGTATATGGTTATTTATTCTCATTTTACATTTAATTACAAATACCAATTTTTAATACATGCATGAAAGATATATTCTTGCACATGTGACAAAATTTGTTTATTATTCAAATCAATGCAAAGCTTAGCTAAAAGATCTTCACCACCAATGTGCAATCATGGAAAATTCAATTTCCCCAAATAATACAGCCGCGAAAACTTCTTAATTTTGATTGGAAATATGTTTTGGTAAAGGAAAAGGAGATTACTATAGAAACAGAAAACTTCCTCTGTAAGTTTTCTGATTGTATTGAATCGAATAATCAGTTACACAGATGTGAATATATATAGCCTTAGCTGCCTTAGTCTAATTACAAGAATACCCTCAACTATCTTAACTAATTACAGTAACTAACATAACTGATTACATTTAGCTTTATCATACTACTTAACAGTAACTACAGTAGATGACTTGTCATTTGCCCTATTACACCCCCTCAAGCTAAAAGAGGAATCAGTGAGGATTCCAATTGGAAGCTTGGAACAGAGAAAAGAGAACCTGTTCTTGGACAAAGATTTGGTGTGAAGATCAGCCAATTGGTCTTCACTACAAACATATTGAACTTTGATGAGATTTGCAAGAACCAACTCTCGGATATAGTGATAGTCAATCTCAACATGCTTGGTTCGAGCATGAAAAATAGGATTAGAGGCTAAAGAGATTGCAGAAATATTATCACACCATAGGGTAGGTAGAGTAGGAAGAGGGAAATGAAGATCCTTGAGAATTTTGCAAACCCAAGTGAGTTCTGCTGCAGTATGAGCTAAAGAATGATATTCAGCTTCTGTAGAGGAACGAGCAACAGTGCTTTGTTTCTTTGCACTCCAGCTGATGAGATTAGGGCCAAGAAAAACACAATATCCACTGGTAGACCGCCTGTCAAAAGTGCAGCCAGCCCAATCAGCATCAGAGTAAGCTGAAAGGGCGAGGGTACCTTTAGTAAACCATAACCCATGAGACAGAGAACCTTTAAGAAATCTGAGAACCCTTTTTGCTGCTTGAAGGTGTTGTTCTCGTGGAGCATGCATAAACTGACAGATCCGATTAACAGCAAATGCAAGATCCGGGCGAGTCCAAGTGAGATATTGTAGTCCACCAACTATGGAACGATATTCAGTGGGATTGGATAAGAGAGGCCCACTGTGGTCCAGCTTTTGAGACCCGAGAGGAGTGCAACAAGGTTTGGCACCTTCCATATTTGTTTTCTTGAGGAGGTCAAGTAAGTACTTAGTTTGATGAAGAAAGAGGCCATTGGAAGACCTGTTAACTTCCAATCCCAAGAAATAGTGTAAAGGGCCAAGATCTTTCACTGGAAACAGATTACTAAGTTGCTGGATAAAATGTTGACAGAGTTGAGAATCAGGGCCAGTGACTAGGATATCATCCACATAAACAAGAACAATGACTTGTTGAGGACCAGGAAGGACAAACAAGGAAGCATCAGATTGGGATTGGTGAAACCCAAGAGTATGAAGGGCGTGAAACAACTTATCAAACCAAGCTCGAGGAGCTTGTTTAAGACCATATAAGGATTTCTTCAGCTTGCAAACAAAATGGGATGAATTGGAATCAATAAAACCTGGGGGCTGTTGCATGTAAACATCCTCCTTTAAGTCACCATGAAGAAAGGCATTGCTAATGTCTAACTGATTCAAGAACCAATTAAATTGGACAGCAAGTGCAAGAAGAATTCGAATGGTAACTGGTTTTGCAACAGGACTGAAGGTTTCTTGAAAATCAACCCCTTCTTGCTGATGAAATCCTTTTGCCACCAAGCGGGCTTTGTGTTTGTCAAGAGTGCCATCAGGATTTTTCTTAACCCGGAAAACCCATTTACAACCAACTACATTTTGAGAAGGATGAGGAGGAACAAGAGACCATGTTCCTGTGGAGATTAAAGCATTATATTCAGCTTGCATGGCAGCTCTCCAGTGAGCATGCTTTGATGCTTGCAGATAGGTACTAGGAACAAGGTCAAGATCAACAGGGAGTGGATGTTTGGTTGCTGAATAAGCCCGAGACATGTTTATTCCAGCCTTAGATCTTGTAATCATAGGATGTGTATTCACAGAAAGTGGTGGATGACTTGTCTGAAGAGGTACAAGAGAGGAATTACTGAGAGAGACAGAACTGGATGAACTAGAAGGATCCACTGACTGAGTGCATGAAGGAACTGCAGGGGGAGGTGGAGGTGGAGGGGCAGAAGGACATGATGAGTCTGAAGAGGTACTAGGTGTAGGAGAACTTGAGACATAGTGGCGGAAGTGAAGATCCAAGGATGGAGAATAGGCTGAAGAAGAAGTCTCTGAAGTTGAACTGTTACTCAGCAGGGACTTGAATGGATAAGAGTGTTCATCAAACACAACATGTCGAGAGATGTAGATCCTGTTGGTCACGGGATCAAGACACCTATAGCCTTTATGTTGGAGACTATACCCCAAAAACACACAACTTTTGCTTTTAGCATCCAGTTTGCTAGGAATGTAAGGCTTAAGCCAAGGATAACATTGACAGCCAAAAACTTTCAGTTTAGAGTAATCGGGATGTTGCTTGAAGAGAAGTTCCCAAGGAGACTGTGTAAGACCAGAAATAGGAAGCCTATTAATAAGATAGATGGCAGTGGAGAAGGCTTCAACCCAAAACACTTGAGGAACATGAGAGGCAACAAGTAATGTTCGAGCTGTCTCAACAAGATGGCGATGCTTCCTCTCTGCACAACCATTTTGTTCAGGAGTATGTGGACAACTAAATTGATGTAAGATGCCATGTGTTCGAAGAAAAGAAGCAAGGGAGTGACTGGTGAATTCACCCCCTGAATCTGAGCGCAGAATCTTGATTTTATTGCCACTGAAATTTTCTACATAGCTTTTGAAAGTAACAAATGTAGAAAATACATCAGATTTGGACTTCAATGGAAAAAACCAACTATATTTGCTAAAGTCATCAACAAGAAGTAGGTAATACTTGAAACCACTATTAGATGTAACAGAGGCAGGGCCCCATAGATCACAATGCAGAAGTTGGAGACTTTGAGTTGTTGATGAAGAAGCCACTCCAAAAGGAAGCTTGTGGTTCTTGGCAAGTGCACAGTCTGAGCAGAAAAAATCAACACTCTTCTTGCCTTGTAGGGCAAGATTATTAGTAGATATAACCCTTCGAAAAATGGAGGAGGAAGGATGGCCAAGGCGCTTGTGCCATAGTGTGACAGGTGCTTTGATGCTGAGAAGAGCTGAGGGAGATGAATGAAGACTGGTGGAACCTTGGAGAGGATAGAAACCATCCCTAACAGGGCCGTGCAAAAGCATCTTCCCCGAAATGCGATCCTTGACAGTGGATCCATAAGGGTCAAGAGTCAATGAACAGTTATTATCCTTAAGAAACTGATATGCAGATAGGAGATTGTGTTTCATAAAAGGAACATGCAAAACATTGCTCAGTTTAAAGGAATTATGGGGAGTGTGCAGAGATGAGGAACCAATGTGATGAATAGACAATCCTTTACCATCGCCAATGTAGACTTTGTCCTCTCCAGTGTAGGGAGTAGGAGAAGAAATATTGGCTACATCATTGGTGATGTGGGAAGTGGCACCAGAGTCAATTAACCAAGGCTGAGATGGTTTGACTGAATTGTGCGCACACATAGCAGCAAGTTTGGCTGGAGGGATTCGACCACAGATGTCCGGATTCATACGATCAAAACAGTCCAGTGCCTCATGACTTGTAGAACCACAGATCTGACACGGAACTTTGAAGGTGGAAGAACCTTGAAAGTGGCGAGATCCTTGATAATTGCGATTGCCACGATTTGGAGAAAAAGTACCACGAGAATTGTGAAAATTGCGACTGTTGCGATTAGAAGAGAAGGAACCTCGAGATGGCTTACCACGGTTGGAGTTAAACCTAGAAGCAGAGTGAAGAGGTTGATGTTGAGCAGCAAAGGCAGATGGAGTAGGAAGCAGGGGAGGTTGAGAGTGGACAGAAAAAGCTTGAAATGGCTCAGTAGCAGAAGAAGGAATAATAGGCCGACGACGAGCCATAGATAACTCTTTAGTGAGTAAAAGACCATGGAGCTCATCAAGGGAGGTAGAAGATAACCGCAACATAATGGAATCAATAAAGGATTCGAAATCATCAGGCAAGCCATGAAGTGTAGCAGCAATTAGGTCACGATCGGACACTGAGGCACCAGCAGCTTGCAAGGAATCAGCAATTTCCTTGATTTGTTGCAGATAATCAGAGATGGATTGAGAGCCTTTTTGAATGGACTGGAGCCGCGATCGCAATTGGTGAATATGAGCCTCCGAAACACCACCAAAGCGCTGTTCAAGCTTTACCCAGAGCTCGCGAGAAGAAGAAACACCAACTGTGAACGGAATGATTTCTTCGGAGAGGGTAGAATTAAGCCAAATCAAAAGATTTTGATCCTTTTCATACCAATCCTCAAAGGCAGGGTTCATCGAGCGATCTGGCAGGAAGGGCGAAGGACAGATCTCAGTGCCATCAATGATACCAAGAAGTTTGTAGCGGCGGAAAATGGGAGCAAACAGTGCTCGCCATGGCAGATAGTTAGATCGTTTCAGCTTGATCGGCACCATACTGCCAATGTTGTGAATCGTAAGAGAGGTATACGAGTTCAAAGGACTGGGATTAGAGGAAGAATTAGGGTTTTGGATCGAAGGAGAGATGATCGGAGAAGACGATCCAGTGGGTGGTGAGTCAAATTGAGCAGCCATATCTTGAAGAGATCAAGATTCAAGAGATCGAAGACAAAAAAGCAAAGAATCAGAGAGAAACGATCAAGAAACGATCGATTTGTCGAGCGGAAGAGAAGATCAGTGCTGGGAAGCAGAATGGCGTGATACCATATAGAAACAGAAAACTTCCTCTGTAAGTTTTCTGATTGTATTGAATCGAATAATCAGTTACACAGATGTGAATATATATAGCCTTAGCTGCCTTAGTCTAATTACAAGAATACCCTCAACTATCTTAACTAATTACAGTAACTAACATAACTGATTACATTTAGCTTTATCATACTACTTAACAGTAACTACAGTAGATGACTTGTCATTTGCCCTATTAATTACACTAAAGATTGGACAAGATGGGCCACTGAATCTAAGATCTAACCACCCTGATTCAAGTTTGAACATCTAACTACAGCAAAAACATCCTCATATGCATCATTGACACAGAAGATACTGAAGCCTAAAGTGATATTTCCTCCCCTCCAATCGCAGCATAATCTTCTAAAATTCTTTCATAGGAAAAGGGAGAAAGTGTTACCATCTAGAAAATTGATGGCATGGGATGGATATGACCCCAAATAGAGCTAAAAATTAGGATAAGGGAATCTGCATGCAATCTTAAGAAGATGGAACATTACATTTTGTGGAGTTGAGCCTTTTCCCCATATAAGTAGAATTTCAAATACTTCTGTGACATTCTTTAGTCAAAATAAGGTAATACTTTCATACATTGCTATGCATATTTTTCATCTGGATGGATTCCATTGTGCAAACTTGTTAAAGTTTTTTTTGTGTGACTGTTATATTGCCTAATTCTGATAAAGATGAGACACCGGCTGCTCAAAATACTTCTTGCGTGCTTTTGTTGTTTTTCTTGATGTGGTCCCTGAATTTTTCTAAACATATCTATCACATTGGTTGTGCTATAAGTTTCAGCTATTATTAATATTACTTTCCTGCTTTTCAGGTGCCACCCACCATCCAAACAAAGACATCTGCTGCAAACCCATGGGACTGAAGCCTTACATCGGACCACTTCTTCCTTTTGAAGAACTGATGCATGAGATTGAAGTTTCTGACAACGAGTTTTGCAAAGAAGACGAAGACAGTAAAAATATCACGTTGGAGGACTGTTGTCTTCCTGATCAGTGGGCTTTATTACATGTTACTAATAGGAGAAAAGTGCCACCCAGGACGAAAGGCTTACCCTTGGTTTGTACTGTTTCTATTACATTTTGCCATACTGAACTTTAGGCAACCCACATTTTTAATCTCCACTATCTGAACATTAGGCAACCCACAATTTTAATCTCCACTATCTGAACTTTAGGCAACCCACATTTTAATCACCATTATCTGACAGGACAATGAATTAGGAGATCTGCAAGCAGAATATGAAAATTTGCTTATCAAATTTGAAACTCAGGTTCCTATATATAATTGTTTTTCCTCCTCAATGCATCAGCAAATTTTTTTACATTCTATACTAATCTTTACCTCATTTAGAGAACTTCGAGTGAAATACAAATTGATTGCTTGACACGGAAGCTTGCTGAGGCTGATATGTTTTCTGGAGCATGTGTAATGATTACTCCAAGTCTTATCTCAATAAAGGTACCATTAATGGGGAAAATAACGTTAGTTTAAGAGAGCCAGATGCTATTCTTGTGATTAAGCGACTTCAAGAACACGTAGTTCTCCTGTTCTTTATTTTTTTTTAAACGATTTTTTTCTTTTTTAAAGCGATTTTTTTTTCTAGTCTCCTTAATTTTTAATCTTTATGCATGTTAAATTTCTGATAATTCAGTATCTTTTCAATTGTACTTTTTATTCGTTTTGACATTATTATCATTTAATGTCTGTCCTTACATGCAGATTAAGATGCTTGAAACAGTGAAGCCTTCAAGCCAGCAAAATTTACATAATGTAGTTGAGCTGGCAACCGAGCAAAACATTTGTGCTCGGGAGAAGTTTGACGAGGTAATCATAGTTTATGTTAGCCAGTTGTTCTATATAAGCCTGTAATAGATTTTATTCTGTGAGCAGCTTCATCAAATCGTTTAGAGAGCTACTCTTCTGGACGTTTTTAGGATGTTACTATGTTTAAACATTTACGTCAATAATTGCATTGACAGTCAATTGCACAGTTTTTTATTTTATTTTATTTTATATATTTTTAGAGCTAATCTGCTGCAAACTTAAGCTTCAAGCTTATCATCACCACCGACCTGCAATAACGAAAGAAGAAAAAGAAAGTCGTTCACAATACATGTTTCTTAAATGTGGGATTCAGTTTCTATAGAAATTTTTTTATCTAACTTTTCTATTTAGTTTATTTTAAGTAAAGTACTTAAAGCAGCTTTGATATCTCTCTCTCTCTCTCTCTCTCTCTCTCCCTCTCGCCACCACTCAATATGCCTTCATATGTGTATATACTACACACCTCTATGCGCCCTCATGTGTCAAGATGGACTAGCTACAGTTGAAGGACTATATATTGAAAGTATTTTAGGTAAAAGTGCCTTGTGTGTTCTCTCTTGTCAGGCTCACAAGAGCCTGTTTCAAAAAACTTAGCCTTTAAAAATAATCAAATCTTTTGAGCTTTCAGCACAGGGTATTACACATGAAGTCAAATTATTGTATCTGTTTTAAGTTACCGTTTATATATGCACAAGCCTGCCCACTTCCTGTTGTATGGTTTCTTGGTTAGAATGATTCTGAGAACTCATTTCTTTGTTTTAATTGTTTAAATCTGTTATTAAGATGTTCCTTATGTCTCATAATTTTAAAATTGGCATGTATTTTTAATGTACATAGCTCTATGAAGAGCTTCAAGTTGCACGTGAGGAGGCCAGGGTAGCTCGTGATCAACTTACTTGGAACGAATTTGTAACAAAAGTTGATGTATGATCTCCTTCTTTTGTGTTAATTCTTTGACGAGCATTATTATCTATTACTCAAAACTTTAATGGTGTTCGTACTATAGGGTTTGGTTGAATATACATGTTCTCTTTTCAAGTATATGCAGCTAATTTTCAATAGCTTCATCTAGGATGGAAGTTGTGACTTTGTGATCAAGCTTGCAAAGGAGGTCCAAGAATTAATATTGGAAGTTCGAAGCTCAGAAATAGCCATTGAAAGTGCATCTTCAGTTTTGGATGAGGTCTCCAAGAGTTTCTCTGTGCTATTCGATACGTTCCTAGTGAGTATTTTTGAAACATCATCTTATAATGACTTTTCTTATATTCTAATACTTGCCAAAAGAAATAGTTTGTAGATGTCTTAAGATGTTATTTATGAGTTATCTTGATTTATTTTCTGAAGCTGCTGTGGTCTTTATTCTATGAACACTATAATTCTTTCAGACCATCATATGGCCTGATTTCATTGTAACGCAGGATTTTCAAGACCTTAATGTGGGATTTTTCTTTGAAACAAAATAATTATCAGTGACCATGAGAAGTTAAACTCTTATACGATGCAGAAGGTTTCTGGACTTGAGAATGAAAGGTTAGCTCATAACTTTAATCATGTAAGAGATCCTGAAATCTTTTATTTCAGGACCACATTAAAAAACTGTATTAATATCTGGTAACAGTTTTTATACCATCAATCAGTTAATCTTCAGAACCAGATAGAAGAACTGAAACTGCAGATTCAAAATTCCGAGAACTCTTTCAGGGTAAGCTTTTATGTTGGCATTAATTACATTAAAAGCAATATTCTTACCATTATTAGTATCTTTAGTATCTGTGTTAGTAAGTCTTCTTCACTGATTATTATTTCAGGAACTTTTGGAACACCAGGATTTGGAAAAGGGAGAATATATTTCTCATATACAAGTTTTTGAAAAAGAAATATCAGGTTTATCATCCTGTTTTTTGGCCAAGGAAAAGGAAAATCTGCGCAAAGATGTTGAGAAAATAAGAATGAAGTTGAAAGAGACAGAGTTTAAGCTGAAGAATGCCATACAAGAGAAAACCAAACTAGAGGTTTGATACTATGTGCCTTTGGCTCTGGTCATTGATATCATAAAATCACAGGCTCTCACTTTCACCAACATATTCGCCTATTTGCAGGGTGAAAAAGTGTCTGCTGAACGAGAAATAAAACGATTGCACAGTCTGAACTCTCTTCTTGAACATGACATGAATACATGCAAGTCACTTGCTGGTAGAAGGCGTGATTCAGTTAATGATAAGGGTTTGAAGACATTGGGTCCTAAAAGAGCAAAAAACCTTGCCTTCAAACAGACGTTACAGGTGCTGACAATGATGTCTAGTTTCTGTTCCTTTACTATGCATCAAGTTTGTAATGCAATGCAAGTTATTTTATTTTTAAATGTCAATATGCTGAAGTGATGAGAGACTTCTACAAAAAGAAAATAATTGTCAATGCTGACGAGAGAATAACCCAATAGTTAATATTTTGTTGAGGTTTTAAAGGAAAATTTACATGAGTTTACTTGTTATGTTCTCTGGTCGTTAAGTTACTCTTCTTAAGCATTTGTAGTCTCGTTTAAATAAAATATACTGTGTAGCATCGTAGTTTTGTTTTGTATTCAATGATGATAACTCTATTTTTCGTTTTTTCTGTTTTTCAGGAAGAATACAAAAAGATGGAAGTTGATGTTTTTGAAATGGAGACAAAGATTAATGCTCTAGAAGAAGAGTTATCAGCTAGATACAGAGAAAAAGAAGATGCTATGTCCACCAACGAAGCTTTAGCATCTGAATTAGAAAACCTGTCCGAAAAACTGAGCACATCAAGCTTGGAACTCGAAGCATTGCAGGAAGAGCTTTTGGCCCTGGTAAGCTTGTCTTTGTGTCTCTTTCACACTATGTCTTTGTCTACCTTCGTTTGAAAGAATAAATGGCTAGTGTTCTTTATTGTGTGAATTTTTCTCATTGTCTTTGTTATCTTTGTGTATATCCAGAAGCAGAGGTTAGAAGAATCTACATTTGAGCAGCAAAAGATGGAAGGCTCCAATAAAATGTTGCACTGAAAAAAAGGAAGACTTGGCGATGGTAGCCTAATTTTGGGCAGTAATTATTACCTAGATTATAAAATAAAAACATCAATTTTTATTTGAGTTTCTGTGTGTAACTATGTTTCTTGGTGCATAGTTGCTCATTTGATTTGTATCTTTCATTGGCAGCAACTTACAAATTCCCTTTTGGAAATGGAGGAGGAAAGAGCAATACGGTCAGCTAAGGAGAAGGCTTCCATTGAAGCCATAGAAGAAAAATCAAAGTTATACAACATGGAGATTACATCATTATCAAGGGAAATGTCCGAGGTGGCGCTCATCTCCTCTCTTGTCTACACTCCGAAGAGTTTGCTTGCTATTCTTCAATATGGTTTCTACCCAAAACTTTGAATTCGAGAGAGAATTGAGTAAATTTGGCCTTTATGTTTCACTGTTCTCTCCACCCATAGAATTGACCTTGGATTACCCTCAGTTTGATTCTCTGCTGCTGAACTCCTTCGGTGAAGCTTTGGTTGTGGTAACACAAAAGATGTCTTCTTATCTAAATTGCTTGTTTAAACATATCAATTTTCTTTCTCCCATTTGGCTATTAGGAACGATATTTTGACCATATGGTCCAAGTATTCGCAACTATTGTGATTGGTCTCTTCTTGTTGCAGATGCATACAACTGTGATATAGAATGTGCAAAACCACATTATTTCTTACTTGATTATTGGTTGTGATTATGTTAAACTGTTAGGTGAGGAATGAGTTGGAGTCTTGTAGACAAGAATGCAAGTTCCTTATGGGAAGATTAACTTGTTGCGAGGAAACAGCTGGACAGAAGACATTCAGGTTTGTTTCAGTTTTTATTCCCCCCATTTTTCTCCACTTCACTTACGTCTTCTTAGATACCCTCTCTCTCCCTCTCTCCCTCTCTCTGCTACAGCAAAAGGTCTAGTGTTTTTGCAGCTCTCAATGCTTGAACTGAGCTGCTTGGCAGAAGTTTGGTAACAAAATTGTGGCTTTGCCACCGTTTCTCACCATCTTGGTCATTGTCTGGTCTTTGTCACAGATTTTCATGGCCCTTTTTCAGCAAACCTACTTCAATCCTTGAGCAGTTTAGCAAACTCTTCTTTTTATATTTTCAAGTTTCAGCTCACCCTTCTAATAGAAGATAAAGATGGTATATGTCTTCTAAGTTCTAATCTATACTTCGTGAATTGTATGCCTCAACTTTCAGAAACTAGTACACACACTTTATTATCGGATGGTTTCTTCTGCTGCTCTGTTGGGGTTGGGTGTTGTTACCTTGATATAGGTTGTTGCCCTATTCCCTTGAAACTCATGTTCCCCCTTTAAGGTTTGTTATTCCATTTATCCGGCAGGTTTAGGACAAAGTATCTGCTTGCCAAAATATTTCTGCTCTTCTGTGATTTTCTACCTTCAGAAAATGTTAAAAGAATGTCCAAAGATGGGATAGATTTGTTATACGTTTGTCTGGAGTCTGGATAGATTTGTAATACGTTTGTCTGGAGTCTGGACAATGTCACAAGTTAACAGGTAAATATAAAATTACTCTTTTCTTTTTTGCTGGATGTATTGGCACATCTTGAATCTGAATGTCATAGATTTGTAATACTTTTGTCTGGATGTATTAGAAGACCAAAACATTATATTTTGTTATGCTTCTGTTGCAGTGTGGAGAAGTCTTTTGGATTGATCAACTGAATAAGGACGATATTACAGATCATGTTCTGAGCAAACAGTCCCAAGAAGTGAGTTATTTGTTTTAGCTCAAAATATGGTTAGTACACATTTATCAGTGTTTGTTATGCACCTTTTTTAATTTTAAACCATTTAGATGTTGAGCTCAAACTTGGAGACATGCGGAATTCAGAAGGAGCTTAAATGTCTGAGTAAAGAAAGAGAAGGCTTGTTGATTCGACTAAAAGAGTTATCGGAACTTTCAAATGACAGCCAGGTAATATCTCCATTTCTGTTCTTTATGAGCCACTATATAATGTTCAGGAAAAAAAGTATAGTGGTTAGTAGCAAGGGAGAAACTAACATATACAACATCAACAACAACAAAGCCCTTTCCCACTAAGTGGGGTCGGCAAGGGAGAAACTAACATGTATTCCTGAAAATTTATTCAGTTTGTTTGATTCATTGGTTTTTGTCTGCAGAGTCTCAACAACCAGCTCTGGAAGGGGATAAACTAGTGACTCAGATCCAAGAGCAGCAGAAATTTGCAATTGAAGAAGAAAGTCTCAATAAACATTACAATGACTTGGTAGGTGACTGAAACGTTCTTTTTTCTCATCGGCACCTAATTGTTTGAGAGCCGTCTCATATAATGATGAACTTAATACCAGTTGTTGGAGGCTAAGTTTCAAGTCGAGGAACTGACAAGGAGAATATCAAGCATGGAGCTAAAGACTCACAAAGTAAGTGCTTCTATACTTGATTTATTCTGCAACATAGTTCTCATATTTGTAGTCATAAACATAAACAAAAGTTTACATCTGCAGTTTCAACAATTGGGTCTGGTTAACAGTTTAGATATTAAAATCCATTCACTCCAAATGATGTCAAGAAATCTCTTTTTTCGTGGTCCCTGTAATGAGAATCGTGAGATCCCAATTTTAAGGCGACTCTGTGGTGAAAGGGTGGTTAATTAAACACTCTGGTAAACCTTGTTAACAATTAAGGTCCAAATCAAAATTCTGTTAGTCTTCCGTTAGTAAAGGGGTTAAAATCATCGTTTTCAAACAAATAAGTTCATATGATGTACGAGTTGGGGATGGTTCGCATACTAGAGAGTCCGAGGACTTCAAGTTTGACGGCAATTAGGATTAATCACATATCTGTACCAGTTGCAAGTTCATATGCTTCATTCTTCAAACCTAATTTACAGCAGCATTATTCACATATGTAAAGATATGGAAAGACCCCAGCATCTACTCGTTCCTAAAGTAAATGGCATGGTTGATCTAACCTCCGCTGAATGGTAAATCCCTTTGATAATGGCAGCATGTACTAATTGTCGTGTACAATGTAGCCAAATAACATCATCCCAAAACCTCTTACTCTGTTGACTCTCTTCTATTTGATCATACTCTTGTGCGTAAACTTGTCAACCATCTTGTGTTTGTATCTTTGGACCTTCTTCAATATTCCTCGTCTTGCAAAACCCATTGCAAACTATGATTAGGGTGCTCATTTGGAAAGCGTTGTTAAAATGACTGAAAGTGATTTTGCGAAAATGTTTTTGGGTTCGAAAAGCACTACAAGAGCTTTTCTAAGTTTCACTTGCATCTTTATTAAGGATTGGTCTCAAATATTTTTTCCAAAAGCACTTCAAACGATTAGGGCTCAAGCCTCACAATTTGTGAAATTCTAATTTAAAAAATTAGCAAGTCACGAATTCTCTAGTCAGTGCACGACCTACTCTAACTCTTATGCTCGTGGCTTTTGAGTTACATCATTGTTTGAAATGATGATTTTAACCTCCATTTTTAATGGAAGGCTAACAGAATTTTGATTTGGACCTTAATAGCTAACGGTGTTTACCACAACAAATTTTCTAACAGAATTTTGATTCGGACCTTAATGGCTAATGGCGTTCACAAATTTTCATTACGCCATATTAAGAGTAGTCTCAACACAGGGACTGTAAAAAAAAATAATTGCAACCTAAAATATAAAAATGTAGTAGTAATTTTTCATGTGGAGTCGTCGAAAGGGAATTATTATTAGTACTCCAAAAACTCTATTTTGCACTCCAAACTTTCTATAATTAGAAAGAAAAATATATTTATGAGAAGCGTAGAATGAGATTCTTAAAGTGTTAATAATAGTTCTTTTATCGAAATTCACAAATCTAAAACCGCTGTCAGAAGTTGTATCCTTTCAAGAAAAGAAGTAATATTATCTTTCTTTGGTGAGTCCTTAATTTGGCCTACTATACTTTGAACAGGATCAAGTCGAAAACAGCGCAGACAAGGCAAAGCTTCGAACGAGGCTTCGAGGGGCACAAGCAAAGTTAGATGCCTTCAGAAGTAGTTACAAGGACGCTTTGGACGAGTCCGACCACATGAACAGAAAGTATGACGAGGCTACAGTCAAGCTAAAGGACCTGTTAGCTTCAAAAGGAGTAGAGGTCCTCAGCCTTAAGAAGCAGCTTTCTGCTGCAAAGGGGTCTCATGAACAAAAATAAATCCATAGAAAGTTTCTTATGGGTTGCTAATTATATTAGTGGCTTGTTTACTAATCCGTAATCAGAATGAGAGGAATTGAATTGAGGAGAAGTTGGAATTGGATTTCTATTGAAATTGTTTATTTAAATTTTCTAGAATCGAAGTAAAACAAAGTACCGATTCCCTTTAAATGTTTACTAATTCACTAGAAGCGGAATATAATTCAATATGATTACAAAAATACCCTTATTTAAATTTTATAAAATAAAATTGTATATAATAATTAATAAAAAAAAAAGTGAATATTTATTTACTTATATAAAAAATAACTCAACCCCAAACCCATCTTTTATTCCCAAAGAACCCACTCCTCACCGCCACCTCTTGCTATCTCAATCTATTCCATTATGATTTCAAGTTTATCTATTTCAAATCTTGGGCATCTGATGCAAATAAACTCCACTATAACTCCCTCATGGCCTCTCTCTCTTCCTCTTCTTTTCCCCCTCTCTCTCTCTCTCTCTCTCCCCCTCTCTCTCTCTCTAACCCAGTGCATTTGATTTCAAAATTTTCATGGGGAAACATAGAGATATGGCGGAGAGTGGGAGTAGTGGGTTTGGGTTGCGCTGCTGGGCATCAGTGGTTGCAGTGTTGGGGGAGGGAGTGGCATTGGACATTAGCGTTGGACGGGCATGTGGATCTTCTTTGTTAATGCAAAGGGTAGTGCTAGAATTTTAAAAATAAAGTGAGGATATCGTGGTAGAAAATTTGTATTCCGGATTCCCCACAGCAGGCGGAATTGAAATACAATATACCTCATATATCTCAGGACTCCAATTAGTCCAAAAGAAGGAATTGAATTCCAAAATTTTTATGGGTTCCACCACTTTTTCAATTCCTCGTAATTTAGTAAAAGTTGGAGTACTCCGTAATTGGAATTCAATTCCACATTTTGATTCTGATTACGGGTACGTAAACACGTCATAGATTTATCATTAATCAGTGCCTCTTGTGCTTTTTAAAGAATTTCTAGTTACTGTCGATGAATGTAGTATGGTGCCAACTATGGCTCTCAAAGTATGTACCATGATAGTTAGTGTCTAGTGCAAAATTATGAAATGAGTAGACATGGTGATGGTGTCGTGTTTGTTATGTTCGTGTCGTTTTTGTGATAGATTTGATATCTTAATGGACCGTATCTTGTCAAAGTCGTTAAAATAAACGGGTAATATAACCTGACTCGAACTCCACCCGTTAAATTAACAGGTAATATGACCCAACCTATTTTCCATTAAAGAAAATATATTTTACTTCAACAAATAATCAAATAAAAACATCATACTAAATTAGTATATACATATTATCACATCCCGGCCCAGGACAGATCACTTCTCGGGCCCGCTCCACCATCGTAGCACGATATTGCCTGCTTTGGGCTTACCATTCCCTCACGGTTTTGTTTTTGGGAACTCACGAGCAACTTCCCAGTGGGTCACCCATCATGGGATTGCTCTAGCCCTCTTCTCGCTTAACTTCGGAGTTCCTACGGAACCCGAAGCCAGTGAGCTCCCAAAAGGCCTCGTGCTAGGTGGGGATGAGAATATACATATAAGGATCATTCCCCTGGGCGATGTGGGATGTCACACATACTATATTATCACATAAATTTACTTCAAAATATAAAAATACATTTACCTTTTAAGTATTATATATCTCAAAATAAAAGCCTAATGAAATAACATTAGTACATTACTATAAAATATCAAACGTACATAGATATTCAAATTGCAAAATGAAGGAAGTTTATTTTTAAGGTTGCAGAGCCTTCTCAAAAGTCCGAACCCTGCCAATGGGTTGAATGAGGCTCAAAGCTTGCACATTATTTATTTTTACAGCAAAATCCTTCAATTTTCATCAATCACCAAGGAAAATGGAAATGATATTAGAAATTTAGCTTGATACATTGTCTTAAAGAATTAGATTGATGATGTTTTCAGTAAAACTTTTCACATTAGCACTCTCTTTCACATAAACTAAGCTTCATGGTTGTAGGAGTTTGCTGTATGAATTTATCTAGTGGAGATTTGAAGAAGTGCATTTCTTCTATTGGGATTTCGGCAAAGAGGACAACTGTGTTTTCAAGCAAAGAGGACAACTGTGAAGTTTTATTCATCAGTTTTGTCTGCGGAGGCAAAGAGGAAAGGGAAGAAGGAAACCTTGAGGCGTTTAGATGAGTTATGATTATTGATAAGTGTTTTTTTTTTTTTTTTTTCCAAAAAGGGAACAACAGTTGACAAGTTACGGTTATCCATATTTTTTTAAGATTGAGAAGGCTCACGGTGACATTTCAGCCTCTTCTGATCACAATAAAAGTTTAAGTGTAAAGATTAAAAAAGAAATTCCAAAGGAGAAAATAAAGCAAAGTTCAGGTTGGGCCTATCACTAAAATTCAGAAATGTTGCCTTAAACCCTAAACCCTAAACCTCTGATAAGTAGTTGTCTTCTCCAAATAGGAGTGTAAGGTGTAAACACTCTCCCTGCAAATACTCTCCATTTAAACCAAATATTCTGCTCGCATTTGTCTCTGAGAAACTGATAAACCGTGACTGCAAGCTACAAAAATGGTGAGGCCATATGCAGTGAAGGGAAAGAAGCGGAAGAAGAATGCAGATGTATACGACAGGGCAGAGGAAGAAGAAGTAGCAGTAGCAGCAGCAGCAGCAGCTGAACCAGAAGAACCAGAGGCAGAGGAAGCCGATAAGAAACGGATAAAAGGAAATGAATCAGAAGAAAAGGAGGGCAACCCAATTGAGCTCGAGGGTATTCCATTGGCCCCAGCAGAGATTAACCCCAAGAACGGACCTGGTGCTATCTTCATCCTTGAGAAAGCTTCTCTGGAAGTTGCCAAAGTTGGAAAGGTTTGATTTTTCTATGCTATTTGTATAATTTTATGTGTATATTTTTTTTTTTAATTTTGAACTGGTTTTTTTTTATATTTTTTATTGTAGACTTATCAGCTATTGAATTCTGACGACCACTCAAATTTCCTGAGGAAGAACAACAAGGATCCTGCTCTTTACAGGCCTGATATCGTTCATCAGGTTAGCAAACTCTGGCTAATTTCTGCTTCTCTATTGAATTTAATGAAACTTCTCTGCATGAACTTCTGCATTCACCTTTTGCTCTTGGTTTTTTAGTTTTATTTATTTGTAAAGAAGCATAAATTGAATTAATTTGCACTTGTGTGCTGCTATAGAAGTTTGATTTCAGCTCTACTATAAGTTAGAAAACAAATTAGGATCAACTCCAAACCGTACATAGCAGCTGTTTCAAAATTGAACTGGCATTATATTGCTGGCCATTACATGAAATGAAGGTGTGGCCGAACCGTATAAGTTCTATTGCTGGTCATTCTGGTTATGAGGAACCTTTTATACGAAGGTGTGGCAGCAGGGAAGATACACCACCATGGGATGTGGTTTCTCAAAGTGAATAAGGGTGTTTGATGATGGTAGGGACGTAATAGAAGGGTGTATGAAAGTTTGATGGAGGGGAAAAGGAATACTTGTGGCATAGAGTTCAATTTTGGCTTTGGAATTGTCAAGAGTTTAGGAGCAGTTATTTCTTTTCTGTATTTTGTGATGGGATAACTGCTGCTTCCTTGTGCTTTGTTCTGTTATTCTGGAAGCTTCTTTTTCTGTGTTTCTCGTTTTTTAGCTTGTTAGGAGCTCTTTAGTGTACTTGGCTTCTTGTCCTCTGTTTTGGCTTTGATTCCTTCGATCCATGATTCTCTTTCTTATAAGAAAAAAGAAAAAAGTAATTCTAGTTTCTTATGAAAAGTAAATGGAAAATGTGAAAGTGTACAGAAGTAATGAGATCCCAACTATTGTGGTCTGCAGGCTCTCCTTATGGTTTTAGATAGCCCAATTAATAAAGCTGGGAGGTTGCGAAACGTGTATGTGAGAACTGCAGCGGGTGTTCTTATTGAAGTTAAGCCGTATGTTCGTATCCCGAGGACATTTAAGCGGTTCTCTGGTGTGATGTGTAAGTTCATCTATTCCCCTATTCTTATGCAAAATAGCACTGTTATTTGCTTTTAGTGAAGGCCATTTGTCATTTTAATCCTGCCAACCATCTTGCAGTGCAGCTGCTACAAAAACTGAGTATATCTGCTGTTGGTAAGCGTGAGAAACTTATGCGTGTGATAAAGAACCCTGTGACACAGTATTTACCCGTCAACTCTCGTAAAATAGGTGAGTTTATTAATGACTAAAATCCAACCCTTATGCCACACTTTAGCCTTGACCTCACCAACCATTATGTCATCTATTTCGAAAACTGAAGACGTATTCTTGCATTCCAGGCTTCTCATACAGTTCGGAAAAATTGGTTAACATACAGAATTATGTTGCTAGTGCTGAAAACAGTACGGACTTTGTTTTTGTGGTATGCTCAGAACTATTGCTATGGCTTTATATTAGAATATTAACTGTTTGCACTTGTAGCTATTCTAATACTGTCTTTTCAGGTTGGTGCGATGGCTCACGGGAAAGTTGAGACAGACCATAATGAGGATTTCATTTCAGGTATGTCCTTCCTTTTCATCAGTATAATATTTAATTTTTCAGGCATATTTTTCTTCCCCTGTATCGGAGTTAATGGAACCCTTTGTTCAGTTTGACTACGAAGGTTAAAGAGCCACATTTAGGATTTGATCGAAGGATTTAAAATTATGACCAGAATTTGAACATAAAGATACTGCAGATACAATGTATTTGAACATTTGATTGACTAAATATGGCGTAAACTTTTGAATCATAGGTACATTGACATGTTCTAAGTCACCAATTTATTCTCGTTCATCCTGTATCCAAAAAAAATATATATCCATTACTAACATTTCATGCAAGAAATTTAACTATTTATCTAAAATTTGATGATTTGAGATCTCGCTTGAATTCAAGCACATGATTGTTCATTTAGTAGCTTGATGCTTGAATTTGAGCTTCCTGCTAAGAATGATTATCAAGCCAAGCCTGCTTAAGTTTACATGTTAAAACTCTCTTAAGCATTTGCGTGCAATTGATGTTTCTGTTAGGTGAAACGCGGATTATGTATGAAGTAATTGGTTTGTGAAAATCAGTATTATTGTTTGCATATTTCAATGCTTTGGTACGCAAAAGGTCTGTAATCTTCAACTTATCTAATTACTATAGTAATTCTCATGATCAATGTCGTTAGAGTGGAATACATGGGATCCTCTGGTTGACAAGTCTTGCTTCAAGTTTTTGAATAAACCCTAGACCTGAGCTAATTCTGTGAAGTGATACTAACACATGATATTTCAAAATTCTTGCAGTATGTGGTTATCCACTGAGCGCGGCATATTGTATCACAATGATTTGCCAGGCGTTGGCTGGAAAGTGGACTGTTTTGTGAACAATGTTTTAGTGAGAATCTCGATGGTTGCAAGCTCATTGGTTTTGAGGGTTCTTCAAAGTTTTGTGTATCCGGAGTTGTACGATGTCGGTCTATTACTTGGTCAAATTTTGTGAGGGTTGTGGTAGAAAATCTTATACTTTAATCTTTATATTAATTCATATTTGTCGATCATTCTATGACAAAGACCGTCCTTTTTTCCAAGGCAAAGGGCAAAACTCTCGTTGCAGCTTGGCATAATCGCGACTGTTGAGTCTTTTGAATGGAGCACTGATCGCATGAGAGCAGAGCATACTACCGTAGTCGCGACTGTGTCAGCTCTTCGGTTCAAACCATCTAGAGAACAAATTCTCTTGATCTGTAAAAACAAATCTCTACGGGTATCCAAGGCATCGACATTGTGCCACCAATTGTAATAATCCGATAGGCCCTCAATCATAGTACGATGGCATAATCCAAGCGGAATTCTGTTCAACTCGACCGGAAAACCAAAACAGAACTACTTCAAACTTGGACTAGTACAACACTAGGCTGCAGTAATACGAAAATACTCTACACCCCAGAAATATTAAAGCACAAGGTGATTGGATAAATGACCCAAAGAAAATAATTTCAAGGTGTCATTCAAGCACAAAGTAGAATAAAATAAACATCAACGAAAATCCCTTGGTATTCAAACAGAAACAATTAAACATTGACGAAAATCCCTTGGTATTCAAACAGAAACAATTAAACAAAACTGCTATTATCTCGTAATACAAAATGCCATCTGCTCTTAACATCCGTTCATCTAAGATTGATTAGAGCTAGCGGGACCTGCACCAAAACCACCAGCTCCGCGACCAAACCCAGGTCTTCCACCGGGCCCCTGAAAATACAAAGGCAACAAGAAAGATGAGTTAGGAGGTTTTCATATGATGCGCTTTAACACGGACACCTAACAAGGAAAAAACACAGATGCATACTATCTAAACCGACGCTTAACATGTCCACAGTACAAATCTCGATGGTATCAGATAAAAAATGGTTATAAAATTCCTGAGTATAAAATTTTCAGTTGACATAGAAGTGAAATTGACCCCCCTATCCGACAAATGGTAAAACACAAACAGAACCTGGGAGTTTAAATATGAAACAAATTATATGCAACAGAAAAATTACCCCAAAAGAAGGTCTATAATCAGCGGGAGCTCCACCCTTGTCCCCAAAGTCACCCCCAGGGGCACGAGGTCCTCCACGGTACCCATCCCTGTCACCACCGAATCTGCGTTCTCCATCAAAGCGAGATGGGCCACTGTTCACAACATCACCAAACCAAAAATTATATTCCAACCAAACAAAGCATTCAACAAATGGATCATAAAAGGAAGCACAAATCTGTCAGTCCATTGGCAGAATAAAAAACAAAGATATAAATGTGTTGTGATTCGGTTACAATTGACTTCTTCATAGTCCATTAACCAGGTCAACTCGTGAACTTACTAGTTCAACCAGGTCAAAAAAATATACTTCAATAGTCCATTAACCCTACTCGCATTTCATTCAATTCCCGTTTATTGCAGACACTCCAAACCCAATACAAGCAGTGTATCAATCTTGTCAATCAAACTAACAACATCCAATCCGAATTAAACAAACATAACAAATTATCAGCAATACAAAGAAAACCCAAATTTGTATAAGCTTTTAAGAATTAAAACAAACCGAACTTCATAAACAACGAGCAGTGCATCAAAACTTATCAATCAAACTAACAAATTCTGATACAAATTAAACAAACATAACAAATTATCAGCAATACAGAGGAAAACCAAATTTGTATAAGCATTTAGGAAATTAAAACAAACCGAACTTCATAAACAACGAGACGTGCATCAAATCTTGTCAATCAAACTAACAAATTCCGATACGAATTAAAGAAACATAACAAATTATCAGCAAAACAAAGAAACATAAAGTTGTATAAGAATTTAAGGATTAAAACAAGCCGAATAGCATAAAACAACAAGAAGAGCTTGAACAAAACGAATTACCGGGGGCGGTCACCGGATGGGCCCATGGGGCGGCCGGGAGGCTTGGCCTGCTTCTTCAGAGTAGCAGGAACAATCTCCGAAGGGAGATTGAGGTAAGTCCTCAAAAACTCGATACCGTCATTGGTGAGGTACCAGTAGTAGTGCATCCAAGCAAACGTCTCCCTCACATACTCCTTGGACTTGAAGCTCTGCATCAGCTTAATCACCTGCAGATTCGGCACATCGATATCCGGGTGCTTCGCCAAGTTATAGTCCTTCTTCGCGTAGCAAACTCCCTCTTGGAACAGGTACTTCGAGATCTCCCGGCGATTCTTCTCCGAAATGATCTGCAGATACGATACAAGAAATTTAACTTTCTCTTTTATTTTCAGTTTCTCGGGAAACAAACAGAAAATAAGGAGAGGGAAATGGAGGGAGAATTACCATGGTTGCGGTTGCGAAGAGGCGGCTGCGACTGAGGAAGAGGAAGAGACGGCGGCAAACAACTGATCTTTTACGAGGCTGCGCGCTGTGAAGTAAAACCCTAGAGAGAAGCAACTTTGTTTATAGGAGAGGAGAAGGCGGCATTCTCTCTCTTCTTGCGGGGTTCTAAATTACGTTTTCGACCTTCAAAATTAATTCTTGAATTATTCGCAGAAATGTTAAAGGCTAATTTGGTATTGAAGAATTTAAAAAAAAAAAATTGTTTTTGCTGTACTGTGATAATAAATAATTGTAAAATAAAGTTATTAAGTGTTTGGTAATCTATTTTTTTGTAAAAATACTTTTAACAAGAAAAAAAAAAAAAAAAAAACAGTGCCCGAGTGTTTAGTAAACTTTTATACGAAATTGCTATGGATATGTTAGAGCATCTTCAAAGGAGATGTCAAAATGCCCAAATTAGCAATAACAGTAAAAAAAGTGTGACATCCCACATCGCCCAGAGGTGTGATCCTTATATGTGTATTCTCATCTCTACCTAGCACGAGGCTTTTTGGGAGCTCACTGGCTTTGGGTTCCATGGGAACTCCGAAGTTAAGTGATTAGTGCGCGAGAGCATTCCCAGGATGGGTGACCCATCGGGAAGTTCTCGTGTGAGTTCCTAGAAATAAAACCGTGAAGGCGTGATCGGGGTCCAAAACGGACAATATCGTGCTACAGTGGAGCGGGCCCGGGAAGTGGTCCCTCCCGGGCCAGGATGTGACAATTTGGTATCAGAACCTAACCCTGGTTGCGAGTGTGCCGACAAGGACGTCGGGCCCCTAAGGGGGGTGGATTGTGACATCACACATCGCCCAGAGGTGTGATCCTTATATGTGTATTCCCACCTCTACCCAGCACAAGGCATTTTGGGAGCTCACTGACATCGGGTTCCATAGGAACTTCGAAGTTAAGCGAGTAGCGCGCGAGACAATATCGTGAGGGCGTGGTCGGGGCCCAAAGCGGACAATATAGTGGTACGGTGGTGGAGCGAGCCCGGGAAGTGGTTTCCCCCAAGCTGGGATGTGACAAAAAGACAACTACAATGTTTTCCAACGGAGAAGCTAAATATGATGTGGCAACATAGAATAGCAGCTCTCCCCCTTGATGTCAAATTTGAAAGCAGCTTTAAATATTTTTTAATTAAATTTTAAATGTTATTTTATTAATTTTTTTATCAGATCTGCAACTCTCCTTTCTCACTCAAATCAGAGAAGTGCCGCTCGTCCTTCTTCTTCCCTTTTCTCAAAATCAAACCCATAAACTAACCTCACGATCTCAACTTAAAACCCAAATGTAAGGCTTAATTTCGCACCGTTGTTCAAACAAGAGCTCTCAAATCCTCGCTACAATGCCTCAGCTACGATTTGAGGAAGATCGTCGCCGATGGATTGCAATCCCTAGGCTACAATTCCTCCAACTGCAAATCAAAATGGGAGAAGTCGTTGTCTTTCCTTGTCGGTAATTTAAAATCCCACAATTTCTCAACATCCAAACAAATTTTATAAAAAAATGAAATTAAAAGGTTAAAAAAATTTGGTTGTGGCCTTTGGATTTGAGGTGAGTTCGAGTATATCGATGTGATGGTAGAGGGCGACAGGTTGTTTGTAACAACCCGTTCCAAATTCTACGTTTTTATTTTATTTTAAAAGCGTGAATTTACGAAATTTCCCTAGAGGCAAGGATTTTGACTTCTGTTGATCATCGACTTGAGAGATGTGGGACTTATTCTTTTAGCATATCCTCGTAGTACTCATTGGTACGAATGTATAGGTGAAAACCGTTTGCGAGTCCGGATTATAACGATATACTTATGGACGTTTGAAATTGGTTATTTAAATATTTGAATTCCCACCTTCTGGGATTAGTGGACCAATTAAATTAAAGGGACAAAGAACCAATTAGAAGAGAGAAGTGAAGCTTGTAGCCAATCAGAAAGAAAGAAGAAAAGAAAAGAAAAAGAAAAAAAAAAAAAGGGGGGAAAGCTTCCCGTGCACCCATACCCGCACCACCGCGAGTCCATTTTCCAAGGCCGATTCCGGCCAACTCCGGTGGAGTTTTTCGATGCCACCACCACCATCTTGAAGCTCTCATTCCCCTCTACAAAACCCACCCAAGAACCACCTTGATTAACCATGGTATGTGGCGGTTTGAGGCCACGAAAGTTGACGAAAATCAATGGTGCTCCGGCCACCCTTTTCGATTTTCAGGCAAATCGGCAAAGTGATGGCCGATGCCACCACTTGGGCTTTGTAGCCCATCATCCCAGGAGCAAAACCCAACCAACCTTGACCCCGTTGGACCACCGTAGACGACGAATCGACGTCGGGAATTTTTAGGCACCCGCCGGCTTTGTGGGCAAAATTGACCATCTTCCGTCCACTTTTGGACTTCGTGGCAGGTATGAAAGTTGCTCCACTCACTGAGATCTTCATTTCTGTGAAGTTTGAGAATTTTTGGAAATAGTTGGATTTTCCGGCGAGTCGGGGCGGCCGACCGCCATCCGCGGCGGCGCGTACGGCAGCGTGTGGCCAGTGGGCCGCCAATGCTATTTTTAGGCTATGTCAAATGTCTTGAATTCAGTTTTGTCATTTGAATAACGTAGGTTGATAGTTGGAACCTAAATTCGTTACGATACGTTACTTGATAAAAATGTGAATCGACGATCCGACCGTTGGATCGTCACCAAAATTGGATACATTATAATACGTAATATTTAAAGATCATAGGAATTTATGGATCGGGAATCCGATTTACGGATCTTCCTGAATTGGATTTGTAAGTTAGTAAAATAAATGTTCACGGCCACTTGTTTTAGGCAATTGGCGGAGATCTGACCGTTGGATCGTAATGAAATTTTAATATGTTATTCTAGAAATATATTGTGGATCGTTGGGAGTTGCGGATTGGAAATCTGATATGCGGATCTTCTGGGTCAAGTTATACAGGGTTGTAAACCCTACCGTCGATCTTTGATCGACGGTTGACTTGTGGTCAATGGGTCCCAAACTATTTTAGAATGTCGTTGAGGTTGTGTTTTATGTGAATTACGTATTCTTCGGATAAGAGTTCTAAGATGTGATTTGATAATTGGTCACAGGGACCAATCATTCAGGACGCCTCGATGTGTGCGCTAGAGAATCATAGCGTGGACTCCAGGTAAGTGGATCTTTTCCTTTTTATCGTACATATTGTTGAGAGTTCTATCGACACTTTTAAATTGATTAGGTATATTACTTTCATATATAATTATTGTGAATGCTTGAAGTACTATATGAACTATGAATGGCTTGATCCCTGTTTAGGGTACGTAGGCAGTCTAACGAGACGTTAGATGCAGCCATAAAATATTTGAGACAAAAGCTTTGCTTGGGAAATTGAGTAATGCGAAGGAAATTGGTAAAGGCAAGTTTTAGTTTTATGAATTAGTTATCTAAATTAGTGTTAATTGGGTCGTCATGGATAATTATCCCTGAAAATAAGTAGTTTGGGAGTAGGGCGTTATTGATTGTATACTTCTCACTGTATTGTTTATAATTGAAAATGCTACGACATGGTTGAGTATTAGATTGCATCATGGTATATCCATATGTATATTACTTGCATATAATTATTGGGAATGCTTTCAAGTGCAAAGGTGAACTCAAGACACCCAGGTAAGTTCAGGTGAATTTATGGTATTAGTTGAATCGATTGAGTTATAGCATGACTACAGTTATGTGTTAGGCAACTTTGATATTATCGTACTGGTTGCCATGAGTTCCACATGTTATATTGAGATGCATTGAGAGCTCATAAACCTGCACCCCGGTGTTAGTGCTTCCGCCCGTGGCCAGGGCACAGTCCTTCACGTGATGTTCACCTCCCGCACCTTACGCTCACCTTGGATTCAAGGTAGGTGCACAGTCCTGTCGTACAGACCACTTTAGGTGGTTCCGACTCGTAGGTGACCCGCGATTATTCGCCTAGTCTTCACGTGATCGTAGCACTTGAGCGTATTTATTTACACTCAGTCCTGTCGTACAAACCACTTTAGGTGATTCCGACTCGTGTGCAGGTATACTTATTGAGCTATTGGCTAGCTAGGATTGATGAGATATGGATAAGTCGTACAGGTCACTATAGGTGACTCCGACTTATATGCTAGCCAGGATTGATGAGATATGGATAAGTCGTACAGGTCACTATAGGTGACTCCGACTTATATGCTAGCTATGATTGATGGATATGGATAAGTCGTACAGGTCACTATAGGTGACTCCGACTTATATGCTAGCCATGATTGATGGATATGGATAAGTCGTACAGGTCACTATAGGTGACTCCGACTTATATGCTAGCCATGATTGATGAGATATGGATAAGTCGTACAGATCACTATAGGTGACTCCGACTTATATGCTAGCCATGATTGATGAGATATGGATAAGTTGTACATGTCATTTTAGATGACTCTGACTGATATATCACTTTGTATTGATTAGTTCATTTGGCCTACTTATTAATGTATGGTGGAGTTGATGGCAAACCGTGGTTTTGGTCGTTTCTGAGTATGGTTTGGATATATGTATATATGTTGTATTGTTTTATGGAAAACGATACTGGTTTTACATTTAGGGGCATTACTTTTAGAGAGGTAATAACTTTGGGAAGCTTGGTTTTATTGCTTACTCACACCTTCTGTTTGGTGCCCTCCAGGTTTTAGCTGCTGAGTTTGTATCGACAAGAATCTGTGACGAATCTTAGTATTGATGGATATTTCTGAGGGTATGATTCTTACCCACACTATTGTACCTTACTTATGCTCTGACATCGCGTGTGAAATGGGTTCGCTCCCACTCGTAGCGCACTCTGGTACTTAGACACTTTTAGATTCAAATTTATTCACTTTTTATACACGATCACATTTTATGGCTTCGTCACCTTCCAGGTGTCGGCCAGCACAGCTCGATTCAGGGTCTAAGTGGACTTTCTGGGTCGGGGTGTGTCATTGTTGATGGAGAAGAGAAGTAGGTATACAAAGATTCAAAAAATAGAGAACGAAGATGATAGGAGAAGTCTAGAAAGAAGGGGCATAAAATAATAGTTTAATAAAATAAAAAGAAAAGAAAATAGTGTAATAAAATAATATTTAATTTGACATACCGGGTGAAGAGCAAAATTTTGAAAAATGTCAAAATGTCACATAGGCTGTCAAATTCAAATTTTATGTTCAAAATTTGACATCTCCTTTGGAGATACTCTTAAATGACTAAAAATATGGTATTGAATGTGATATAATAATTGCCAAATAGAGTAATGTAGGGGTAGATATTGTAATTTTGTAAAATACGTGGGGTATTTGCCATTTGAAAATTTTATTAAGGGGTGTGCTATCTATGCATCCTATTTTACTGCTCACACACCATTTGTTAATTTTTTTTTCCTTTGATGTTCTTCAATTCATTCGATCCGACGGTCGAAAATTAGAAGGGTGTGTGGACAACACACCCCTTTTATTAAATAGCCATTGTTCATTATACTTTGAAAAAAAGAAAAAGAAAACATTTTTGAAAAGCATGGTAAAGCCTGCTTTTGCTATTCTACTACCATTGACAGTAATTTAAAAAAAAAAACACTTTTTTTGTTCTACCAAACACATTTGATGTTCTAGATTTTTTAAGAAGCCAATTTTTTTTAAAGCACCATAACCCCAAACCAGCCTTTAGTCTTTTAGCCAATTTTCGTTACTACTTTCGTCTAAATTTCACTTTAAAAAAAAATGTGATAATTTGTTAAGCAACACAATCTAAGTTTAAAAGATGGTGATATCATATGCTTCACATGTGCGCAATTTAGGTGAAAACACTAATAAAATTGGCTAAAGGAGCAAATGCTCCATAGTAAATCAAATTCAACATAACTTGATTCACCTTTAGAGTCTCTCCAATGAGCTTTCTAAATGAGCTCCTAACTAGAAAATAAAGATGATTTAAAAAAATAAAAATAAAAATCAACCTCAATCATGCTCCCTATCCACCTCATGACTAGGAATTCATCTTAAGATATCCTAAATACATGGAGGGAGAAATGAGTTCGTAATGGTTCTCTATAATTAATTTAATATTATTTTAAATAAACAAATAATTTTTATTGAGTCATAGTCATTATGACTTTTTAAAGCATGTAGTATGGTTGAAGCAAAACTTTTTAGAGAGCTCTTAAAATAACCTTTTGACAATTTTAGCTAAAACTTTGTTACAAAATAGAGAGCATGATTGAAAATGCTCTAAGTATTTAGCCATTATGGAGAGGGTGAAGAAATCAAAGAAAAAAAAGGGGAAAAGTACTTAGATTTCATTAAGATGACAAAAATAGAAAAGTACCTGAATTACGATCAAATTGGATCCTTGGGCTCTGAATTACAATTTTGTGACGTTTGGTATGGAGCATTGGCCCTTTTAATAATTTCCATTAGTATTTTCTTCTAAAATGCTCACATTTAAAGCACATAATAATTTTTTAAATTGAGGTTGTTTTGCTTAAAATGTATGATCTCGTGCTTCTTAAATACGTAATTTAGAACATTAAATCAAATTTACGACAAAATGTCAGGACTTTTAATTTAGAGATCACAACTTCAATTTCAATTTGCCAAATCATTCAAAGATTATATCTCCTAATTTACTTCTTTATCATTCAAAGATTATATCTCCTAATTTACTTCTTTATTAAAAAGCAAGGCTCAAAAGTTGCATTTCATAAATCACAAGGTCGAAAATGTAATTTGGTAATTCGGTCGAAAATGTAATCTCAATCGTACATACTCATACCATATTTCCATCCGTATGTTTTACAACCGGATCTTTTTGACCCACCCACCAGAAAATCTATAACCCGTTACCGAAACGGCGAGACCGAGAGTGAGCTTTGAATCTCTCTGCTGCGCCTTCACTACCCAAAATCTCTAGTCTCCTCTCTCTCTCTCTCTCTCTCTCTCTCTCTCTCTCTCTCACTCCCCACCAGAATTAGCGGTCACCATGTCCTCTCTGCTGCTGGCTTTAGGTTCTGTTTGCTTACTGAGAAAATACTTGTTTACTATTTTTTAGCGTTTCCAATTAATTACGTTGATTTTAATTTATGAGTTGGTTCAAGTTTTCACATGTGGAAGTGGAATCTGTATATAATTTAGAGTAGTGGGCATTCTGGTGGAATATGAACTTTTTGATTTTTATGGGTCTAAATTTTCTGCATACCACAAATGCGATGTCCCAAATTCCTAATGCAGCAAGCTTGTATTTTTATGTGTTTTTCTTGCTTTTAATTTGTTGTGGTTGGTTCTTTTGATTGTTTGTAATTTCCTCATAATTCGTACCGGACAAATACAGAATTTGGATGGGTTGCTGTCATTACATAGTACTTACACAAATGCAAAATTTGGATGTTACAACAGCTCCAGGGCTTTGAAATCTCCAGCATTACAGGTCCTCTCTCAACCCATTATCCGAATTCATTTCAATAACTAAGTTTTGCCCGTTTTGTTTCATTTCGATTCATGCATATCCCAATCGACAGAAGAGATGTCAAATTGCAATTTTTATATCAACGTTTGGAGGCCTAGTCTGGTATCTGATATTGATCTCAGGCAATTTGCAATTGACATTGTCATTCTCAAGTAACAACCATCCTATTGTTGGATATGTCAATGCAGAAAAACTAGTTAGGAGCTTCAAATACAAATAGTCGTTGAACCTTTTCCTCTTAAGAAAATACAAATAGAATAAAAAATGAATTTCTTTTGATGTTGCTGATAGTTATTCGCGTCCGACATGTTTTATTACTTGGATTCGGTACATATACATGGTCGTATCAAAATTTGGGTGGGGTAAAGATGGATTCTGCTGAGAAGAATGGTCTGCATAGGTTGGCAACTATGTTGCATTGATACTTCAAATTTGGAGAAGGGTGAGTATCAGATACGTGCACCCCCACAATACCTCCCAATACGTAACGGATACTCAATTTGGAGTATCGTTGACTTTATTGTATTGTTGACTATGGGATACGGCTCGGATACGGTTAAGATACTCCCAAGATATGGTCATGGTACATAATCCAAGTTAGGAGTTTGGGTTGTAGTTTGTAAATTCAAGGTGTTTACTCTGTTAATGTTGAAAGATAAACATGTATCTTTCATTCTTTAGCGATATAATTTATATAGTGAATATGAACCTACGAAATATTATTCTAATTGTCGTATCCTTGCCGTATTGTATCTTTGTTTTATAGAGATTTACTGTATCACCGTACCGTATATAGCCACCTGCATCTGTATCCGTATTGGTGCAACATAGGTTGGCCGTGATAGGTTAAAAATTTTAAATAAAATATAAAATCCAATAATAAGAATCTGGTTGCTCTTACCATGTATATATTTTTTTCCTTCAATGTTATGCACATGTTACATTTCAAACTACAAACTGTAGAGTCATTGTGTGTTTACTTCTACAATTGCTAAGGTCAGCATCAGTTATCCTGGTTCCTTTGCATAGGCATGTTCTTTTTGTTTACCCATTGGTGGTTTGCGCATAATGTGGTTTTCTGTCTTTTGTCTCCTAATTCTTCCAAAATCGAGTGTCTCTATCTCTCAGTAAGATTTGAAATTTACATGTTCGAATGAATTTGCTCATGGTCAAAGGGACTGTCCACAATCTTAGTTCTTTGGGTTCCTATTATTGTAGGTTTTAATTATGCTCAAGTGATTCCTGTGATTGGGTTCATTTATGATCCTGAATTTTTGGTGGGCTTTTACTGTAGGGAGTTGTGGATGTAGGTCCTTTAGTTCCAGATAAAATAAGGTAAAAGGAAAGGAAATGAAGTTTTAAAATTATTAACACTTTATGCCACTTTCTTGAATGCTGAAAAATGAACACCGCCTGAGTGGTTGAGCCAATTACTTAGCTGAGTTGCGGTTTTTGTTTATCCAGGTCCAATTAATAAAAGCTGAATAATCAAGTTTTATTTTTTGATATTATCATTACATTTTCCAGCAACTAATCAGAATGGTTAAACCTGTTAATTTTTAGTTTATTGTTTCTATGGCCACTCAAATTCAGAAAGTGTTATTGCTTATGGTTTGTGGAATTCTCTTGTTTCTGTAATTGGTGAAGTTGACCGAACCTAAATTCTAGGATTGTGTTGATGGATTATTATGATCCAAGTGTTCAATAATCTTATGTCTAATTATATTTATAAGACTGCACATGTTTAGAAGTTAAGATTGATTAAGATTGAGCAAGTTTGGTTTAAACTTTTAACTTTTGGTGATTGTAGGTCATGGGCCTCTTAGAATGAGGTGATATCAATGGGTTGCCATTTTTTTTTACTCAATTCTGGTGATCTTTTACTCTAAGTAAAAATATAGTTTTCTCTAAAATCATTTGTTTTTAGATTTATTTTCCACATTCGTAACTCCTTTCTTGTGAACGGTAGGTATACTTCGAAGCTGCAAACAACAGTACAGTTGGGGTTATTTTTCCGGTGGATTATAGAAACTCTGTGGAACTTAGGAGGACTATTAACAGCAGGTAGAATGAAACCTCTACTTCTCATAACCACGTGTTCAGATCTATTTGCTTCCCAAGCTGATGACTACCGGCGAACATGAGAATTGAGACAAGAAGTGTTTTGTTTGATTCTTGTGAGCCAAGGAGAGCTCAAAATGTTTGCCCGGTTACAAGTGCCAATTACCATGATACATCTTAGCAACACAACTAAATTACCTCTCTTGAGTTATGCCCAGGCTATCCTTCCCATGCGATGTAATCTCAAATGTCTATACCATTCCATGAACTACAATGTGACACCTAGAATCACATCCCCTGAGAGAGATTTTAGTGCCAATTTTAATGTGGCACAATCCAACTGGTTGATTACCAAACTAAGCAGAGATGGAAAGGTTGGAGAAGCACGCCAAGTGTTTGATGAAATGCCTGACAAAGATGTGGTGACATGGACGACAGTGATCACAGGGTATATCAAGTGTGGGATGGTTGAGGAGGCTAGGAGGCTGTTTGACAGAGTGGATGCTAAGAAGAATGTGATTACGTGGACTGCGTTGGTTAGTGGGTATATAAGGCTGAAACGAATTAAGGAGGCAGAGAGGTTGTTTTATGAGATGCCGGAGAAGAATGTGGTTTCTTGGAACACCATGATTGATGGGTATGCACGGGATGGCCAGGTGGATAGGGCTTTGGACTTGTTTAAGAGGATGCCAGAGAGGAATGTGGTTTCGTGGAATACAGTTTTAACCGCTTTGGCACAGTGTGGCAGGATTGAAGAGGCAAGGTCACTTTTCAAACTGATGCCCGAAAGGGATATTATTTCCTGGACAGCAATGGTTGCGGGATTTTCAAGAAATGACATGATTGATGAAGCTCGAGAATTTTTTGAGAGGATGCCTAAAAGGAATGTGGTGTCGTGGAATGCAATGATTACGGGCTACACCCAGAGTTTGAGATTGGATGAGGCTCTTGAATTGTTTGAGAGGATGCCAGAGAGGGACATACCTTCATGGAATACAATGATCACTGGTTTTATTCATAATGGGGATTTAAAGAGGGCAGAGGAGTTGTTTGTGAAAATGCCACGGAAGAACGTCATCTCTTGGACTACAATGATCACAGGGTATGTACAAGATGGGGAAAATGAAAAAGCATTGATGACTTTTTCAAACATGCTGGCAGATAATGGAGTGAAACCTAATCAGGGAACTTTTGTGAGTGTGTTAAGTGCTTGTAGTAACTTAGCTAGTTTTAGTGAGGGACAACAAATACATCAGATGATAACTAAAACAGTCCATCAGGAATGTGCATTCTTGGTATCCGCACTCATAAACATGTATTCAAAATGTGGGGAGTTAGTCACTGCTAGGAAGATGTTTGAAGATGGATTGACCATTCATAGGGATGTGATCTCATGGAATGGTATGATCGCAGCCTATGCACATCATGGATGTGGCATTGAGGCGATTAACTTGTTTAATGAAATGCGGAAATTAGGATTCAAACCTGATGATGTTACCTTTGTGGGGCTGCTTTCTGCATGCAGTCATGCTGGTTTGGTGGAGGAGGGGATAAAATATTTTAATGAGCTTCTTACAGATGGGTCAATAGAAGTGAGGGAAGATCATTACACATGCTTGGTTGATCTCTGTGGTCGGGCAGGGAGGCTTAAGGAGGCTTTTGATGTCCTTAAGAAGCTGGGAACTAAGCTATCAGCATCTGTTTGGGGGGCTCTTGCTGCTGGATGCAATGTTCATGGTAACATAGATATCGGGAAGCTGGCTGCCGAGAAGCTTTTAGGGGAGGGGCCAGAGAATCCAGGCAGTTACTTGTTGTTGAGTAACATATATGCTTCATCTGGGAAATGGAGAGAAGCTGCAAAGATGAGAATGAAATTGAAAGAGAAGAGGTTGAAGAAGCAACCTGGGTGCAGTTGGATAGAAGTTGGAAATAAGGTGCATGTGTTTGTGGTTGGCGATGAGTCTCATTGTCAATATAAAGTTATATATTCTTTACTTAGCAATCTTCATGAAAGAATGAAGAAGATTGGGTATGTCCCGTACAATGACTTGATAGTAGATGATTGTTTTTCAGTAACATAAATTAATTTCTCAATTAGCAGACAGTTCAAAAGATACTATTTGAAAAGTGATGTGCAGATTTGATCAGATTGACAGTAGAGGAAGATTTGTTACTGTTGGGTACCCAACTTTTCTTGGGTCCAGGAGATTGGCAGTGGACGAATTGCAAAATGCTTATGGATAATGCACCAGAAGCAGTATTTTTCTTTTTTCTTGGGCAGGATAAAGCATTCAAACTCATCTTTGGCCATCAGATTGGGATTGGACTGGATTAAATGGAATCAAACCCCCCTCAAATAGCTTATTGATGGTTGGTTAAGTTGTTGAAGTTCAATGGTTGGGACACATTGTTTCATCAGTGGCCCCATATAATTAGATTCTGCCCTCATCTTTGAGCTTGCACCCTTCTACCCCTGCCGCCAATCTCTAGCAGCAACCGGAGGTCATCTCTGGCCATCCCAATACCGGCTGCAGCAAGACCATCTCATATCCTCTTATCTCCAGGTAAGTTATCTTGCTTACTTACTAAATTAATCAGCATTATAATTAAACAATAATGACAAAGTAATAGCCTATAGATTAAAGATGCTACTAAACTAGGTCTATATATATTGGCCTTCGATATTCTAGTCTAATGTAATCACCTTCTGTAAATCTAATGATGGTTTATGTTATTTTTCGTACAAGCTTTTAAATGTGTGATGAAGTGCAATTTCTGAGTCCGCTTGTGCCTCTGATTTCATTTAGCTAGAGTCCCTTGAGGTACACGGATTCGTGGAACAGATGTCTGACAAGCTTGATGCTCCACCTCCTGTGTTTGAATCACCGAAATACTTGACTCGCTGTAAGGATTGTGATAAGCTGTTTGGCTTGCTTGAGTCTCAACAAATTCAGTGTACTGTTTTCCCTTGGTTATGTGAGAACCATGTTTTTCTCAGAATGTCAGACACCGAAATGACAAAATAACTAGAAATAAGTGAAGTCAAATTCCCGTAGAGGGTTTGGATTTTGTTGTTGTTATTGACATATTTTTCATTGAGGCGGTTTAAAGGGTTTCTGTGTCTCGTTAATTGGTATATTCTACTTGCTGTCCTGTATTTGTTATGGCAATGAATGTTTATTCTTTTGTTCGAAAACATTACGTATGTCGTACTGGTTTGTTAAGTTATGTATCAATGATTGATGAACTCAATACATTGTTGATCGAATTCAAGGATGCTCATATTGGTTCAGAAAAGAAAACCGAAGTTTTGAGGGACCGCTATCCTATCAATTAGAAAGACTCTTAATTTTGAGGTTGAATAAGGCTTCAACATTGTGAATCTGAGATGTGCGGACGTGCACTCCGGGTTCAGAGTGGATACTATTTACTGAACGTGGGAACAATGTCTACTTTATACAAAACGACGTTCTACTTTAAACTAACCTAAATTACGATGATGGAGTGTCAAACTTTGTTGCATGGGCGAACAAATCTACTTAAATCACCGAGTCTGCAATGAGTAATTTGATTTAGGTATTCATGTCTATAGACCCTGATGTGGGTTTGATTCCCATAGATTTTCTCTCACTTATACTTTGGTTTCTATTCTCCGCTTATTCATCTTTTGTTTTGATTCCAGTCAAATGTAAAACTATTGATTCATTCTATATCATAGCGTTTCGATTTGGATTGAAAAAACAAAGAAATAAAGAAGAATAAAGTAAAACGGTCATATTCACAATATACTGAGATCAATAATACGGTATAAAGTAATTCCCGAGATCCAGTAGAAAAAGAATATAAACAAGCAAAATCATGAAAAACATGTAGTGTCATATTTTGGTTGGTTTAATTACAATGCAAGTAGTGGAATGCTTTGGTGTTTAACCTTTTCTTTTCAATCCATTACGTTTTGGGTCCAAACTTTCTCTTTTAAAAGGTTAAAATTGGAACTTTAGGTGTTGAAAACATTTTGCCCATACAAGAAGGAAAGGACAAAATCCTTGTTATGAACTCTTTCCGATTTCTTTGACTTGAGTTAACCTCAAATGGTGGGAGGGGATTGATTGGATTCTCAGATGCAAAGGCAACTGTAGCAGAAGAGAGATGGCAATGCAATGGGGCGTGACTGTTTGGATGGCAAAGATGGTGTGGTTGGCTCTCACCGGCTGGGTTTCGTCTTGCTTGGCCGTTGCCGATGAAGTCGCCGGCTCCCTTAGAACCGGAGATATTGGCCCTTTTCATGTCGGCTGAATAATTCTGCACCACTCCAAGCACCATAGCTCTCTGGTTTGTTCTCCTCCTCCTCCTCCTCCTCCATCTCTTCGTATCCGTAAATTTTGTTGGTTGCTTGATTTCCACACTACCCATTTGGGATAGCAAGGGAACCTATGTTTGTCAAGTTTTGTCTCGTTGTTTGGCGTGATGGGTTTGTTGGGTAATCTGGGTAATCAGTTTTTTCTGTTACAAACGATATTACTACTGTAAGCTATACTAAGGGGAAGGGGAAGGGGAGGGTTTGAACGCCGGACGCAGTGGGTTGAATAGGAAGGCCCTAATCACTAGAACAATCCACCATTTAAGTTTTAGTTATTTGATGAAATGCAAATAAACACGAACAAGAAATGCACGGGATGATTCTCAGTGTAATTACATGCATATAGACCGAACTTATACAATTGGAGAATCCCGGACTGTAATCCATTTAATGACTAGTTTTAAGAGGTACTTCACAAATTGGAGAAACCACACCCTAGGCAAGAACTCATGCTTATCCCATTTGGAGCCAGCCAATCCACTTTATGATCTGCTTAGGGCCTGATCATAAGATGTGTTGTTTAGGGTTTCCAAGAATGACAAACTCATGGCTTTAGGGTTGCTGTGAATGGTAAACAAGAAAATTACCTCAGTCACCTTTTTCCGGGACGAAATTTGAGGTTTTATGTGGATTGAATTGGATACAAACTGTAGAGTTTTGGTTGGAGAAGAAAGAAGGATTTGTAGAGTTTTGGTTAGATTTGCATCATTAAAAGTCTTAATAACTTCAGAAATTACTTGTTCTTCATTGGTTAAGTCAGGAAAGAATCAAATACCCGTGATTGTTTAGATTGTTTTACCTAAAGCTAAGAATCGAAATCAAACTCAATTCACAGAGTATGTTCAAATTGATTTATGGTGAGTTTCTTGTTGTCTTTAATAGATTACTAAGGGTGTTGTATCCTGCAGACATGATCTCTTTGGAAAGCAGGCTGTTTGTAAGTCTAGTGCCTGTACCCATATACAATAGAAATCCCAAGTACCTAGCTGCCATAGAAATTGAGATTGTAACTGGCCCTTGTTTCTTCTGTTTAGTGAGTCACAACGTGGGTAATGATGAGTTACACAATTAGGTAGCCATCAATTTTGTGTACATTAGCAACCTTATTTGAATCTTATCTACCTTTACCTTGACGATTTGCCCTTTTCTATAGCAACGTTACCATTTTTTTACGACATCAAAGGATGTTAAATAACTTTTTGAATGGTTTGATTGCAAGAGGATCATCAGAACGAAGAAGATAACCTTGATAATCTTTCCGAGCATAAGCCAGGTTGATCAAGATTTTGGGAATGGTTAATAAGGGCAAAGCATTTAGGACAGAGCCCGCAAGTTCATTTATTTTGTGCATGTTATGGTTGCACTTGAGTTCTTTTACATAACTTTACTTTAGTCTTGTGCTGGGCAAGCCTTATATTTTTGAACAATTTTGTTTCTCTTCCTGCTAGTTGTCTGTCTTTACAGAGTTCCTGCTCTACATACTTTGATATCAGCATTAAAATGATAATTGTTTTCTAATGAGATGGCAGATTTGTCATTGAATTTCTCGATCTCTGACAAGTGAACTTAAGAAATGAAACTATTGCAATGTTTTTATAGATTGTTTAAATTTTTATCTTGTAACTTTGAAACCAATGCATGCACTCTTTTTCCTCTTGAAGGGCACGATAATTAGTACATCAGAGCTGCGTCCTTCCCTGTCCTGTCGTACTAGGGAAAGGTCCTCGTCTATTTCCACAACTGTAGATATCGATATTTTGAGAATACACCTTAACAACCAAGGGTTAACGATGGCTCTGATGGGTGGTTCTCTAAATTGATAAAATCCTCAAAGTCACCGTGCCTGTTTGATTCACAAACCTAAAATTTCAACCAACCCAAGCTATCACCTTATTTTTGCACTCCAACACAACAAACAAACATGATGCACCAGAGAGGAATCTCGATTGAGATTTTTGCTAAGAATAGAAGCGAAAAATAGAATCAATATATTCTGAGCAATATTTGTAAGAGAGAATGTGTCTTGGAGCTATTTAGTATGTAACTTTCGTACCCTATACAACTTTATTTAGGGCAGGTTTTCGGCTCCAAATATTAATGTTGATGCAACCCGAATTTCTTGTTATTGGCTCGATTCAGCCTGTATTATATTTTACTGATAGATATAGCTTAGATACTTGATTAACTGATTTCAATTATGCCCCTTCACTTTCCTAATAATAAAGTTGAAATGATCCTGCTGTAACTGGGTCATTTGATCTTTCAATCTGTATAACAGCAACTCCATTTTTCCTGTACAAGTGCAGAAGACGGTGAAAGGGACGGGTGGATGCATGGCCTGGACATCCAGAGCTGCTAAGTTTATATTGTGAATACTGAGTAGATTATTTTTATCAATGGAATTGTGATCCGTTGTTTGATATTAAATACAAAATCATAGTTAGGATTTCCTTTGTACTTGAGAGTTGTATTGGGGTTTGTTCTTGGTACTGGAAAGTTGTAATTTTCTCATATTTTTTTTGGAAATCACTTGGATTGTTGGGTGCTATGCTTTAAAACCTTGTACAGAAAAATTTCCTAAGCTCAGACTCGGACCATAGTTTTATGCTAATTTGGTCCCTGGGCAACATTTTTCTTCCTTCTTGTTTTGTCCGGCCTTAAATTGTGGGACTTAATGGCTGCTTCATTAAAGTCGAGTCTTTTTTCCTTCTTCCCAGCATCTAATATGCAATGCCCAGATGATTGATGTGAGTTATCTTAGATGAATCTATCCACTTTAATTAGCCTTGCCCACCACTTACCCTTGTAATTTGGCCCCGTGGAGGCATGTTTAGGCCCTGGCCCTTGCCTTGCACGGACAGTTGGACCGTGGAAATGCTTTAAGCCCAAAACAGAAAGAAACACACGCATGATACCATTAACCACACAGTAGCATTTCCAGAACCCCAAACGCACAGGAGCGTACTTTTTCTCAGTTGAGTTCAAGTCTCTGAGACTGGTGTCGGTAGAGAGAGCGAGAGAGAGAGAGAGATGGACGTGGAGGTAGAGCCGGCGAATGGGGAAAGCAACGGGGAGATTCTGGGGCCTTGCTTGACCAGCCACATAGACGAAGGTAGCGCAGAGAGCCACAGATACTACCTCTCACGGAGGACGGTGCTGGAGATGCTGAGGGACAGAGGCTATTCTGTTCCCGCCTCCGAAATCGACCTCTCTCTCCAAGACTTCCGCTTCCTCCACGGTCCCACTCCCGATATCGAGCGCCTCCGCTTCTCCGCCACTCATTGCACCGACCCTTCTGACAGGGTAACCAATTCATGCTTTTTTTCCCTTATATTTGTTTTATTTTATTTACCGGAAAATTGAAGAGAATCAGAGAAAGAGGAATTTCTGGTACTTGTATTATGTGTCGGATATCGAAATCTTTGTACTTACGAATTTGGAAATTTTGAGGTTTTGGGTTTAAGATTTTAGCAATATGCGTCTTGTTCCACAAATTATATGGTATGTTTTTTTGGTGACTTATGAATTTTGTCCGTCTCTGTTTGTGAACACAATAAAAGCAAATGTTCATGCAAATCGTACTTTGCATGTCATATAAGTGCTTTATCCATTGACAGAGAATCAAAGAAACAAGACTTTCGGGTTCCGGGCAGTTTTCTTTTTCTTCATTCTTGCACTTGGATTAATTTCGTGTCAAGTTTCGAAATCTATACGTTTACGAATGTGGCAATTTTAAGGTTTGAGCTACCATTGGGTGTAGCAATATGTGTAGGATTGCAAATACGTCTCAGATTTTTTGTCTGTGGTCCTAAAAGAAGAAGCAAGTCTGATTCAGTGCTTGTGACTTCTTCCGTGCGATGACCTTTGTCTGCTTTTGATAAATCTCAATACAACCTATGCATGCATGCTTAGTTGTAACCAGATTCTTAGCAGGCCACCGATGGTGTAATTTCATTTCAAGATTACAGTAGATGATATAAGATTAAGGATTTTACAAAAGTCGTGTGAAAATAAAAGATGTGGGATTTTCCTTTGAAGGATATGAAATTACTTGATATTAGAATTGAGGGTTTACAACTAGTCAGAGGTTTACGATTAGACCTGTATAATGTGTTTTAGCATTGTTTTGTTTGCCAAGCAGTTCACGCACGTTGTTTGCAGTGTTTATTTCATATTTAGAAGCTTGTTTGATTTTGATGTCTGTATATCGTGTAGAAAAGTAATTTCTTTTTTCTTTTGGATGTTTGACCCCCCCGTAAACTTCAGAATCTTTTTTTTGGTATTCTTCTTCATGTTCTTCTGTCCCTATTTATGCTTTATCCCTAAACTGCTTGTTCATTTGGACAGATCTTCTGATTTGTCTTTAGAATTGCATCTTAAGCGATGGTTACGAGTTACAACTTCCCTGATTGACTTCATATGGACAAAGTCATATGGAGTTAATAGTTTTTCGTATTCTATAATGCTTCATGTGGATGTATTAGTGTACCGTCATGCTTTGGTATCAATCTGTAGTGTCATATTCTAATATAAATTAAGTGATGTGGCCAATTACATACTAGACATACCTCGGAACTGCTGGAGGGTCCTCCTTACAGCTTATAGGGGATGTGGAGGGAGAGTCCATGTTAGATACGTCATTAGTGATGTGCATGCAGACTTTATCCAGACCAGATATGACTGCTTAACCTCGGCTGCTTCCACACTTCCACTTACAATTTGGTCAATGTGATTTTCACCCACTTACCATCGAATTGAAATGTTAATTTTATGCATGGATGCTAGACAAAGGCATAAACAGTGGCACTGATATATTTGCTATGCTCTTCACTTGAAATTTGGTGTGTGTGATTGTAGTAATAACTTATGGGCAATTGGTATTTATGATTAGTTTTTGAATTGCAGATGCTGGTCATTTACTGTGGCCCAGGTATTGTGAAGGTTAATGTGATTCGTGGGCTACACTCTCAGATTGCTAATAAGGACACTTTGACGGGGCTCATATTAATTACCCAAAACCAAGTAACAAACCAAGCTCTAAAAACTCTGGAACTTTATCCGTTTAAAACTGAAATATTCCAGGTTTGTTTCCAAATGTCAATTATGTTTTGCATTTCATTCTTTTACACATAACAAGTCCTACAAGACGATTACATTTGACTACGTTTCTGATTTTCTAGACTAGCTTTATGGATGGATTATGATTGGAGAGGGCATTACTATTGATGAACTAATTGCTGTTTAAGCCTTTAAGAATCAAAATGCATTGATAAAGTTTCTTTATAATCTAGGCATAAAAAAATAGTGGGAAGTGCGATTTAGGGAGGTCAACTGCAAGTTCAGAAAAATTGAAATGTTATATATGCATTTTAAGGAAATTGAAAATACTGTAATGATGGACTTTGCAATGATGAAGTGCAAACAGAACCTTTTAGATTTTGACTCTGTGGATTGCTTTTTAATATGAATGTTTTTATTTTTGTATCCTTAAAGACCTCAATTAATTCCTTGGTTAATTTTTTATGAAGGTACTTCCAGTTGTGTTTTTGTTGGTTCTTTAGGTGCTTTCAGAAAGCATTTCACAATATGATTTTTTACAGCATTTATACTGAAACACTTACTGATAACTGTAAAGTGTTTCTTCCTAATAGTTTAATGGTTCGTTCACTTAGAAGTTCTTCTCACTCCTCTGATTTTCTATATCTTTCTTTGTTTGGCAGATTACCGACTTGCTTGTTAACATCACAAAGCATGTCTTGAAGCCAAAGCATCGGGTGCTGACAGACAAAGAGAAAGGAAAACTCCTAAAGAAGTACAACATAGAAGAAAAGCAGGTTACTTTATTAACTCAATTTAAGAAAAACCAGACTCTGATTTTCTTTCTCTGGAGATCCTTCATATTTTTCTTAATTACTGAATAATCTTGAATATATTTGAATTACTTATCTGACTTTGCTGTGGTATGCCCTCTGTCGTTTGAAATTTCTTCTGATATGGTGTTGGAAAAGAGTGTTACGAATTTTATGTGCGAGTGGTTGTCAGGGATCGTTTGGAGAGTGAATTGGGTTGGACCCCATTTATATGCTTTGTCATCAGTATTAAACCCATGTTATTGGAAGTGCTTTGGTATAATCATAAATGACTACATTGAAACTTTATTATATGTACGGACGAAAACTCACTACGTGTAAGGACATTCAAGCGCTCATTGTATTTTAATGGCCACATACTGAAGGAATTCCCTGATTTTATTGTTGCCCAATATGTGATTCTCTAATTTTTTTGCTCTATTTGGGAACTTCAGCTGAGATCACATATTGAAATTGCAACTGATAAGACTTTGTGCCTATAGACCTCTACTATGCAGAGCAAACGCAAAGAATGAACTGGCCTTATTGACCCCAATCTAGAAAACCCTGACTGTCCAACCTAGTGATTCATGGATCTCTCTTCTTTTGGTCCTATAGACATACGTCAGAGGTCTTTTGCCTATAATCCCTCTCTCTCTCTCTCTCTCACATTTACTGTTGGAGACTGTCCCAGTAAGAAGCGCCTCCATTTGTATTGGAAGTGCTTTGGTGTGTTCGTCTATCAAATGTTGCATTTTATTTTATTAAACCGTATATTACCATTACATTTCACGCAGATGGGTTGGCTTCTGATTGGTAACTAAACTCTAATGTTCGCGCTGTTTTAATTTCATCAACTGTTCTTCCTGCAGCTTCCCCGACTGTCACGAAAAGATGCAATTTCACGGTACTATGGACTTGAGAAGGGGCAGGTACTGAAAGTTACTTACACTGGTGATATTACCGAGTCTCATGTTACATACCGTTGCATCTGGTGATGCAGTCTTCTGGGTGCAGTTTCGAGGAATGGCACCTTTCTAGTTTCTAGTGTCTAGTTTATGTGATCTGGTGTATCTGCAAACCTTGATGAGTAAAATCCTTTTATTTTGTGTCCTGTTTGTGTTATGAAAAAGGTTCATTTCTCGTTTCGGCCTTAGCTAATGAACGGTTGATTCGTGATTCTGGTAGCTTTTAGCCTTTTACTGCTCTAATTCTTTGTTCTCTAGCGAGTTTTATTCAGTGACGGCTTGTTCGAGCGTTCTGTTATTTTTAAGTTATAAATGGTTTCGCGTACAGAGCACAGACGCTCGAACATCCGTCACTGAACAAAGCAATTGATTGTGTAGTGAATTCCTCAAATTGGGACTTACCAAGATCAATATGATATATGGTTTGTAAATTTATTGGCAGTCGATGGCATTTGTAGCTTGAAAAATGACAATTTCAAACATATTCAAAATATCATTTAAATAGACACAAATACCCTTAAGATTTAAACTTAATAAATTAAAAGACCAAAACCTTATTAGATGAAGAATTCTCACGACAAAATCTAAAACTGGTGCTTTCTCTTATACCAGTCTTTCTGCTGCTAGTAACCGAATGAGTTTTCCTTTGGAAATCCAGTAGTTGACAGGGAAGATGCAACAATACATCAAGCAGTGGTAAAGATAATCAGGAATAGATTAAGAAGTTGATGAAGGAGGCATTATACCAGAGTGATCAAATAAAAATAAATTGACTTTTACTTGTCTCAAATTTAAAGGATTGTACAACCAATATAAACAATAAAATGATAGAAAGAAAATTTTATTCGTTAAACTGTAAATTTAAAAGGGTTCTACAGAGTAGGATGAAGTTGAACGGGATTCTTACAAGTTTGCTTATAATGGTCATTTGAACCACATTTTGAACACTTTTGAGTTGATTTTTCTTCTCCATGTGATGGGATCCTTTTTTCTTTGCACCTACCATATATTCTGTGTAATTGTCATTTCACCCACATCATCAGTTACTATTCAATCTGTTTGATCACCAATTGGCCATATAGCTTATGCATACGCAATGATCAAGGAGTTTGTAGCATAATAATGAGAACACATAGGATAACATGAAATTTGTCGGTTTCTACATGTAGCACAAGCAAGTGAGCAAGGTTGGTCAACATCAAATTGCCTGCATGTGCAACTCTTTTTCTCTAAATTCACAACTTCAATATATGAAATGAGTAAGATGCGATGGGTGATACCTGCATATTCACACACACATACACACATATATATATATATATATATATATATATTACTCAAACAAAAGAAGAACTAAAGAACCCAAAAAAAAAAAAAAATCCGTATAAAAAACTACAAAAAGCAATTTGCGCAAAATTACGTTGAAGTTTACATTAGATATAGGATTTTTTTGTTTTATTTTGTTTTATTTTGTCAAACCCTTGTTTTTAACTTTAGTTTCTTACGTTGCAAACATATAGATATTTCCAAGAACTTGAGGACAAATCAAAATGTGCCAAAATTGAATAGACAAATTAAAATAAATTCTAGTTAAGTGAATGAAGTAAAATACCTGGAATGATAATCCTTGTTTGTTATTTTCTCGCACCAGCTTGTCTACCCAATTTGTCAAATGTGTATTCATTTTGGCTGCCTTGGTTTGACGCTCATAAAACCACTTATGGAGAATATTCATTCTTAAATACTCAAGAAATTGTGTGATAGGTAGTTTTCGAGCATCTCTAGTGATTGCATCGAGACATTCAGCAATATTTGTTGTCATGATGTTGTACGTCTTTCCATCAAAGTACGCATGAGTCCGTTTTTCATATCCAACTGAATTAAGATAATCACCCACCTTAGAGTCGACTTTATATATTTTTGTCATGAGACGATGAAATTTAGGAACTCTGTATGCCTTAGTAGCTGTAAAATATAGTTTATGTGCTCTCTCATGCTAAAAATTGTGCCTAATGTTTTGACTTATATGAATTATGCATGCACCATGATGGGCATTGGGAAAAAGAGTTGACAGAGTAGTCCAAATGCTTTCATGTTTATTAGAAACGAACACCAAGTCATCAATTTCGCCATTTGCTCCCGTACTTTTGTGAAAAACCAATTCCATGATGCGTCATTCTCTGAATCTCCAACTCCGAATGCTAGAGGATATATTTGTTTAAGGAAGTATTATTGGCACTCAAAAAATCTCATTCTATACTCCTCACAAGTGTATTTTTCTTTCTAAATATAGAAAGTTCGGAGTGTAGAATGAGAATTTTGAAGTGCCAATAACAATTCCCTTTATTTATTGTCGTCCATGGATGTGGCAACAAACAGATGCCAAGATATTTACCCTTTAAAAACATCCCATCAACCGCTATTACCAGCCTAATAGCACTTCTAAAACCTCTTATGTATGGTCCAAGTGAAATGAAACAATACAAAAAATGATTATTCTCATCCGTTTCAATATGTGTTATCGTACCTGGATTTTTGGCTTCTAACATAGCAAAATGAGATGGAAGTAACGTGTAAGATTCCTCTGGTAATCCCTTAACCAACTCTATTGCATGTTCCTTAGCTCTCCAAGCCTTCACATAACTTAGACTCACACCCATGTCCTTCCGCATATCTTCTATGATGTCACGTGGTCTATGTACTTGTAATACACCCTCGTACTTAAACTTTATGCATTGACCAATAAGAGAACTACTTTCTTGTCGATGATGACAATTGATAACGTCTAATGAGCATGAGTGCATATTAACATATTTCCTGACCTTGAAATATGATGATTTTCGTAATTTAGAAGCACATAGTTTCCACTTGCATTCATCGCCAACACAACCAACTCCAAACCTTTTTTTGTTTGATATCTTCACTTTGAATTCATAATTGTTCTTCATAGCATCAATACCCAACCTTTTTTTTTTAATTTTTAATTTTTAATTTTTTAATTTTGAAATCCTCTTTAGTCTCGTACAATTGACCTATAACTATATCTCCATCTAAATTGCATAGTTCCGCCATGTCTGATTCATGTACAATATTTTTACCCTTGTGAACATCTGATCGGTTAGAGTTGGGTTCATCGGATTGCACATTACTAGATATTTTTCTGAAATACAAGCAAAACAATAAGCAAAGAAGAAAGTGACATACACATTGAAAAAATTAATTTAATATTGTCTAGATTATTGATACAATTAATTGACAATTTGCATACTAAAATAAAAAAAAATAAAAACACAAAAAAAAAAAATATATATTTATATCGTAAAGTAAACCCTAAATTTTCTAAATGATCTAAATGAATTTCAATGACTGATTGGCAAATGGTTTAGCAATGTCAATCTTCCATTGACAAAAGAAACCTAATTTTTCTAATATATATTTTTGCACTTTCTAAGAACACAATCGTCTCTCTATTCATTACCAGTCAATGATAACCTTCAAAACAGAATTCGGACACGGACAACACCCTTAATAATGCAAAGGTGTGGAAAATTAAATATGAAGCACATATAGTCCAAAGGAAAATTGAGATAAATAACGTTACATAGATTGATAGCTCATTCTTCGATAAACATTCAATCGAAGGAAGAAACTACAAAAACAAAGAGGAGACGTAGACGACGAAAAATGCAAGAAGTTAACCATCTACACTCACCTTCGTTTCTCCACCAACAGTTGATGCCTTCACTAGGTCTCCACCATTTTTAGGTTTTTCCATGAGAAATCTTCATCTAATAGGGTTTTGGTTTTTTAATTTATTAGGTTTAAAGTTTAAGGATATTTGTGTCTGTTTAAGTGATATTTTTTGTTAAACAAAAGTGATATTTTGGATATATTTGTGTTATAAACTTCTTATTTAAATGTGATTGTGTAAATCTTATATTAGATTTGATTCTAGTTATTCTTCCCTATTAAGACTCGTATTCTTTGGAGAAGAATGATTTCTTCCTTACCTTATTACTACAAACACATATCTCTCTCTCTCTCTCTCTCTCTCTCTCTCCCTCTATCTCTCTTTATATTTTCTCTATGCTACCGGCTCCCTCTCCCCTGTCAGATAAATATAGGCCACAACACGTTATTAGCATGTTCCTACCACTGTGCTTAGGAATCTGACGTGGAAGTTTTCTGCATCAAACTAGTTCATCAATATCATCACGCAATCATGTTCTTTCAAAACAACGGTTTTTATCTAGACATTTTTGCATCCTTGATAGCCTGAATACTCACCATAATGCATGACCCAACTTTACGTTTTTCGAGTTTTAGATTCTACTTAAATTGTCTATGCATTATATCCATAATTGTTGAATTATGTGAAATTGATATTGCCATGAATTGCATCAATTATATTTCTATGAATTAAATTATTTAATTGAATATACATTGAATTAATTTGGAAATTTAAAAAAAAAAAAATTAGGGTTTGTCGAAATTCAAAACCTGAGCTCATATGAGCCTTCTTGAGCAGTGATGCACCAGAGAAAAACCCACAATGTTCCATCTGAGAAGACGATGCTGTTTTGGCATCGAACCCACGAACCCAGCTGCCGCTTGCAATCGGCCACAGCGTTACCACTGTCTCTCTGGGACATCACGACCTGCAGTCGTGTTTTTGGGACCCAACCATCATCGGAGACGATTGGTTTCTCAAAAAATTTGATAACCATTGGTGAATTTTTGAAGGATTCTTCGAATCTTCATGGTTTCTTAGACCCCCCCAACGTTGAAACTTAGGTTTCTGTCCAAAATTAGGGTTCCAATTGAACCCCCTTGCATTGCCGTGCTGTGACCGACTGAGGGAAGTCGCCTGAAACGACGTCAGAGATTTTTCCGGTTTGAATCCCACACCCAGTGCCGCTGGGGTGTTTTGGGTTTCTCGAACCGAGCCCTAGTGGGCCTCAGACCCTTTGGCCTGCATTGCACATCACCTTTTTTGGGCTGCTGGTTGTCTTTGCTACCATGGCCCAAATCTAACCAGCCCATTAGGCTGAACTGGACTCTCGGCCCGCAAATGACACTAGCCCAATTGGGCTTTAGTGTCCTTGTGTCCCCATCGTAGTTGAATCCAGCTCTCGTAGGGCTCATCGGGTTCCTTGCATCGAGCCGCATCTGCTCCCAGCTAGCAGCTGGTAATTCGGTGCATCTGGCCTGCGACGCATTGGATTGCATCCTTTGGGAACACCTGCGCTACAAAACAGCGAATCCGTGCCTCTTACGGTCCCTCTTTGTCTTGGGCCTATAGCCTAGCCGAGCCCAACCCAGCCCAATTCTTTGGCCTAAGCCACACAATCCTATTTACTTAGCCCACCCTGTGGGCTTTGGCCTATTATTTTGAACCCCCAAGTTTAAATGCCTATATTTTTTTAGGCCTTATGGGTTTTATAATTTTTCACCCACACTTTAATTTTCGGCCCAAAGTCCAAATAATTAATTCGATTCTAATTCTAGACCTGAAGATCTATTTGCATATTTTTGTATATATATATATATATTTATGCTTGTCAGCAGGAACATATGAACCTAAAGTTCATAATTCATTCGAAACTTGAAGTTTCTAAGAAACATGCTTTGTTTGAAAACCTAAAGTTTTCCTTAAAAACATCACCCATGAAAATCCAAAGTTTTTTCATGTAAATTTAAACCAATAAATGTCTATTAGAAACTGAATATTCTACTCCTATGTGAATGAATTGATTTTTTCTCCATTACACTAACCACATTCTTGTCCATTTATTTTGTGATAGGGACATATCGAATTTGAACAAACTCAACTTCACCACTTTAGAGTTCTCTGGAAGAAACTACCTCAAGTGGGTCCAAGATGTGAAGCTCCACCTCACTGCAAAGAATTTGTGTCCCGTCATCGAAGATGAGACAGATAACCTGATTAGTGAAGCTGAGAAAGCGTCTGCCATGATCTTTATTCGAAGACACATTCATGATGCATTGTAAACCGAGTACCTTGCTGAGGAAGATCCACAAGCACTTTGTGTTACTTTGGCTAATCGTTTTGATCACCAAAGGGACACCTTCTTGCCTGAAGCAAGACATGAATGGTAGCATCTGTGCTCTTAAGAATTTAAGTCTGTGAATGAATATAATTATGAAGTTTGTTGAAATCGATCACTTCTCAAGTTTTGTAACGAGAACTTGATCGAAGATCTCCTGGAGAAGACCTATTCGACCTTCTCTACTACTAATATTGTCCTGTAACAATAATATAGGGCTTATAAGTTCACTAAGTTTTCAGATTTGATCTATGTTTTGCCTTTCGCTGACCTTGTTTTTTGGTTTAAGTTTGAGCAATTTTCCTTTACGTTTGGATTATTTGTTGGTGATTTGTTTTTAGATATTAAGTTTTTAATTAATTACTACCCTTGAATACTTAAATTATTTTGAATGGATATTTGTTTTTAGAACTTTTATGCATGTGACCGATTCAAATTAATTTTTATTTCTAGGTATGACTAGTGGGAAAGTTAGTTATCTGGCAGATAATGCAACCACGCACATCATTTTACGTGAACGCATATATTTTACTAACTTCATACCTAAGAATGCACCTCTGACAACCCTCTCAGGACCATCCAACCTGATTGAATGACACGGTAAGGCATGTATACTGTTGTCTAATGGTACAATTTTGACCATTGATGAGGCACTCTATTCTCCACATTCCAGAAGAACGTTGTTGAGTTTCAAGGACATTAGAGATAATAATTACCATGCTGAAACCTATGTAGAAAAGAAAGTTGAATTTCTATGCATCACTTCCTACGAACATGGCCATAAGTGTATTCTAGAGAAGATGAAGTGTATCTTGAGTGGTCTGTATACTATGACTATACGCCATATAGAAAGCCACTATGTGGCTGACCCTACCTCCAGGACCGCGCACGAAATTACACTTTGGCATGATCGTTTGGGACACCCTAGACGAACAGTGATGCGCCATATCCTCAAATCATTACACGGGGCATTCACTAACCTGAAGTTTAGGTTCGATTCAAGTAATTGCATGTCAAACCTGCTCAATGGAAAAACTTATTATTAAGCCTTCTTATGACAAGATTTATTCAAATCCTTATATTTTTCTACAAATGATTCAGGGGGACATTTGTGGACTGATTCACCCTCATGGGAACCATTTAGATATTTTATGGTTTTGGTTGACACCTCTACACGTTGGTCACACGTGTGCTTGTTGTCCACAAGGAACGCTGCATTCTCCAAACTGTTGGCTTAGGTTATTAAGCTCAGGGCTCACCACGCTAATTATCCAATCAAATTTATTCGATTGGATAATGCAAATTTATTCAATTGGATACTGCTAGAGAATTCACATCTAAAACTTTTTTTGATGACTATTGCATGTCGGTTGGGGTTGAAGTTGAACATCCAGTACCTCATGTTCATACCCAGAACGGCCTAGCAGAGGTATTCATTAAGCACTTACAAATGATTACTCGATCGTTGGTTATACGTACCAAGCTCCTGATCACTGCTTGGGGCCATGCAATATTGCACACAGCCATGTTGGTCCGCCTAAGGCCTGTTGTGACCCAACCATATAGCGCATTTCAGTTGGTTGCTACATACAAACCTGACATATCACATTTGCACGTTTTTTATTGTTTGGTCTATGTGTCGATTTCACAACCTTTACGTACAAGAATGGGGCCTCATTGAAGGAATGATCGAAATCTATGTCAGATATAATTCTCCTTTGATCATTCGTTACTTAAAACCTTTGACAGATGGTCTGTTTACCGCTCGTTTCACAAATTGTCACTTCTATGAGACAATCTTTCTGTCGTTAGGGGGAGATAAAAATGTCAACGTTCCTGAAAAATGACGTGAATTATCATGGACGACTCCCACTTTATCTCATTTAGATTCCTGTACCGCTCAGTCTGAAACTGAAGTGCAATGCTTATTAGATCTTCAGAGTGAAGCTCAGAGCATGCCATATGCTTTTACTGATCTAGCACGAGTGACAATGAATCTAACTGTCACCTACTCATTCTATCCAACTCATGAGGAAATTCTAGATTACAGAAGCGTTTTTGAAGAAACACATCCACTTCTTGAGAATTGAGAGATTTCGGTCCACTATGTTAGCTTGGATGATGTTTGGTGTAGAAATGAGATGATCATCGACGATGCATTATCATATGTAGTAGCTACTGCGATCATGTTGAGTGATGACATTGAACCTCGTTTCGTTGATGAATGTCGACGTAGAACTGATTGGTCAAATTGGAAACAAGTAATCCAAGTAAAACTTGATTCACTTGTGAAACATAAGGTGTTTCGACCTGTAGCTCCTACTCCTTCAACTCGATTCACTTGTGAAACATAAGGTGCTTTGACCTGTAGCTCCTACTCCTCCATATGTGAAGCTCATTGGCTACAAGTGGGTTTTCATTCGAAAGCGTAATGAGAATAACAAAATTGTGCATTACAAAGATCGACTTGTTGCACAAGGCTTCTCACAACGCCCCGGTATTGACTATAACGAAACTTATTCACCTGTTATGAATGTGATTACTTTTCGCTACCTTATCAGTTTGGTAGTTTTTGAAAAACTGAGTATGCAGCTGATGGACATAGTAACTGCGTATCTCTATGGGGATCTTGATACGGAAATTTATATGAAAGTTCCTGAAAAACTTACATTGATTGGATCAAATATTTCTAAACCTCAGAACACGCTCTCAATTTGGCTGAGGCATTTATTCTACGGTTTGCAACAATTCGGAAGAATGTGGTATAACCGGTTGAGTGATTATTTAACTAGTCAGGGATACGTGAACAATGAACTATGCCTTTGTGTGTTCATTAAGGAGTCACACTCTGGTTTTGCGATTGTTGCAGTTTATGACGATGACATGAACCTTATCGAAACTTCCGAAGAGCTCGAGAGAACTGCTGTGCACCTAAAGTTGGAGTTTGAGGTGAAAGATTTAGGAAAGACTCGATAGTGTCTCGGTCTCGAGATAGAGCACCGTTCGGATTGAATCTTAGTACATCAATCGAACTACATCCAGAAGGTGTTGCATCACTTTAATGAAGATAAAGTGAAGCCTTCGAGTACTCCTATGGTCATTCGATCGCTAGATGCAAAACAAGATCGCTTCAGTCCTAAGGGGGATGATGAAGAGATTTTGGAGCCTGAAGTTTTTTATCTAAGTGCGATATGCGCTTTATTGTACTTAGCTTAATGCACTAGACTCGACATCTCATTCCCTGTTAATCTTTTGGTAAGATACAATAATGCACTAACACACAGACATTGGATTGGTGTTAAAGACATTTTCCGCTACCTTAAGGATACCATGGATCTGGACTTGTTCTATCCCTATGGATCCTCGAGTGATGGTGCACCCTCTTATCTTGAGTCGATTCTCGCCTTGTTGGTTATGCCGACGTAAGATTATTAACTGATCCTCACAAGGTGTGCTCTCAAACGGGTTATGTCTTTACTGTTATAGGCATCACAATCTCTTGGAGGTCAACTAAATAGACTTAGTTACCATTTCGTCTAACCATTCTAAAATTCTCGCCCTACATGAAACAACTCAGGAATACTTTTGGTTGAGAGCAGTTGTGGGCCATATTTGAAGCTCTTATGATCTTTACCCCGTCGTTGACATCCCGACAATGATCTATGAAGATAACGCAACATGCATTGAACAACTCAAGAAGGGTTACATCAAAGGAGACAACACCAAACACATTGCGCCGAAGTTCTTCTTCTCACATCAATAGCAAGAGCATTAAAAGATTGAAGGCTTGCAAATCCGTTCACAAGACAATCTGACTGACCTCTTCACCAAATCACTATCGAAGACAACGTCTTAGAAGCTTATTCAAGGAATTGGTATGCATAAACTTTCTGAGTTGTAACATTATTAGTTTTCTTTGGAATTATGTCAAACTTAGGGGGAGTATCTTGAAGTATACTTGCTTGATCTTAATATTCTCTTTTCCCTACAATTATAAGCATTTTTCCCACTAGATTTTTGCTACCTAATGAGGTTTTGACGAGGCACCAACCTTGGGTTGATCATATCCTTAATGACGTCCCCTAGACGTTTCATTTGACTTTGCATTACTCACGCATTTTTCCTGAGGCTATGGATTTTGTCCTTACTCGGGTTTTTACCATAGCCATAGGGTTTTTTGTGAGACTTGGTTCCATATGCAAGTTCCTACATTATTTGAGACTAACGTGTTCCCAAAATCAGTGCCGACGAGTCGACTTCCTCAACTCTACATGATCCAGAGTCTACTTGAGTATTTACACACTCAAGGGGGAGTGTATAAACTACTTATTTAAGTGTGATTGTGTAAATCCTAGATTAGATTTTATTCTAATTATTCTTCCCTATTAGGACTTGTATTCCTTGGAGGAGAAGAATTTTTTTCTTCCTTTATTACTATAAATAAAGGCATTGGATAGGGGAATAACACATCCTTTACACAATCCTACAAACAAACATCTCTCTCTCTCTCTCTCTCTCTCTATCTCTCTCTCTCTCTATATATATATATATATATATATATATATATATATATTCTCTATGCCACCGGCCCCTTCTCCCCTATTGGATAAATATAGGCCACAACAATTTAAAAGTTTTTATAAAAAATGACATTTTTGAAGTTAGGGGCTAATATTTGACTATATTTGATAAATACTCGTCGGCCAAATTTGGCCTGAATGAAAGCTTTTGGTGTATTTTAAATGCGTCTTGAGAACTCAAATTATCAGTTTAAAATCCTTATTTGAAAATTGAATTGTCATAAAATGACAATTTTGTCTATATCATACAATTAATCTCAATCTATTGAAGGAACCCTCACCAACTTTCATCTACTTGAGATACATATTCATTATTACCACCACCACATACATTTATAAATGTCCTAATATTTTACCACACGATCATGCATGTGATAACTTGCTCTTTTACATCTGATTTTTTTTTAATTTAGTTTGGATTTTTTTAATTAAATTTTAGAATTCTAATTATGAAGGGGTATTTTGGAGATTATGAATGATTCACTTTTTTGTTTTATATATAGAGAGATTAATTAAAGTTACTCACCCATGTTTTGGAAAAAAAGGTTGGAGTGCCTTAGAGCAACTTTAGCGTGGGCTAGTGCTCTGGGGAAGGGGGATGAAATAGGGCCAGATAGCCCGGCCTTGAAGCTCCAGCGTGGGTAGCCCGAGGGAGAGTGGAGGCCCAAGCTCCGGGCCTATGAGGAATTGCTAGCTCGAGAGCCTAAGTGGATCTGACGCCAGGGCTGACATAATCCTGGCGTTAGCCTAATTTTATAATTTTTTAAGACCAAAAGATGGCCAGAGTGATAGGAGCATATTTAGGTGACTTACTTAGCTTGTTTTCGTGCATTTATATTGTTAATTCCTAGTTGTTTTAGTAGTTTAAGCCATTTTCGTGTGTTTTTAGGTTCATATGGCTAAGGAAGCAAAAAGATGCATTTTGGAGCAAAATTGGACTTGGAATGGATAGCTTATGTTTGGAGCAAAAGGAATGGACGAAATTAAAGACTCCAAGTTTCAGCAATATCAAGGGCTCCTACCTATTCTAGGTCACAAAACTTGCAACCTTAAGCAATGCCGTGTGTTTCCTTGTGTCTCCCTTCCTTGCACGGCAAGGAAGGGCTTTGTTCCCTATTTTAAACACTTAAACACTTTCCTTTCTCATACCTATTTCAGCCATAACTCACATACACTTTTATATTCCTAAATCCTTGCCTAAATTCAGAAATAAAAGACATTCCCTTTCTTTCCAACCTAGCCACACCCTTTAATCATTCACCCTAGCTGTTTTTCCACTCTCTCCCATTCTTTAAATCAGCCACATGCACATTCACCCCTTTCTCCACACCTTGCCGTGCACATGCATTCCCCTTTGCAATTCCAGCTTTCCACCAACCAACCTAGCTGTCATTCCACATGCATTCACTCTTAATCATTCAACCATGCAGCCACACATTCATTCTCCACCTTTGTGCCGTGCTTCCCCCTTCATTCCAGCCATTCCACATGCATTTCCAACCTAGCAGCACCCCTTTAATCATTCACCCTAGCTGTCACACCCATGCTCTCCCATTAATTAATTCAAGTCCATATCTGATTACCCTAGGGTTTTTAGTGCCTATATATACTCATATTAACCCCTAGATCAGATTACCATCTCTCATACACATTCATTCATTCCATAAATTCGTCCAAACCTCCCCACACCCTTGCAGCAGCCACCAAACACTTTTCTCCTCCATTGCAGCCACTCCAACCATTCCTCATCCCTCCAAAACACTACCCTACCATCACACATCCATTCCTCCATACAAATACCACCCCAAAACCTATCCTTAGACCTTGTGCAGCAACAAAGAAAGGAGAAGAGGGCCTAAACGTTCATACAATTCAAGTTTGAGTTGTTGGAATTTTTAGGTGTTTTCCTTTCCTCGATTTCAATGGTTAAAATTACTTATCTTTGTCTTGTACGTATGAGGAACTAAACCCCCCTTTGCTAGGGGGGGGATTCGAAATACATGTTTATGCTTGCGATATGATTTGATTACTTCTAATTGCGTTTCATAAGTTGTGAATTCAATTTACTTATCTATGTGAATTACATTGATTTGTGTGTGTTGGTTGAGAGTGCACGCTTAATTATCATGCATAAATTGGATGCTAGGATATAAGGAAATTTTACCTAATCGTTATGGAATTATATTCACAAGTAGTAAAGGTTGATGATCTCAATCGCGTTAAGTAAATTCTTGGCATAAGTTTCATGCAATCATAGTAACAAGTGCTTCGTCAATGCTTATGGTTTTCATAAAACTTAATGATTCTTGCTTGTATCTCTATTATGCAATCATGTAGGGGACTTGTGGGGAATGTTTTGGGTTGTCGTATGCAATCATCCAATTCAATAACGTTAGGAAAATCTGAGGGTTAATTAGTGCAATTCACGGTTAATCTGGGGCGTTGAGAATTCATGGTTTATTGAAAAGCAATTGGAAATCGTTTTATATGCAAGTATAACATGTGTGGAGATGAACCCCTTAGCTAGCTTCCCATCCATTCAATTCCATCAAATTCATATTTACATTCTGCTTTAAATTGCAATCTGTGCATTTAGTTTAATTTCGTCAAAACCTCAATCCCCCTTTACTTTATTGTCCAATTTAGTTAGAAAGTGTCTTAGTTTGTGTTTATAAGTGTTTTGATTCAATTTGTTACACAAATTCGTCCAAATTCACCAAAGTGCTCAAAACTGCCCATAAAGTGTTTTTAAGGCAGTTTTGAGTGTTTTGGGTGCTGTTTGAGTCTTTTGGTTTGTTTTAGTGTTTTAAGTGTTTAGTTTTGCATTCTTTAAGTCTAGTTTAGTGTTTTAAACTTTATTTTACGTTTTTGAGTCAGTTTCCAAGTGATTTTGTAATCCCTCCTAATCCCCGGTTAAGAACGATCCCTACTTATATCTATACTACAATTGTCAAAAAGAGGGTTTAATTTGTGTGCGTATAAATCTCGCATCACAGAGCTCGTCGGAAAATCCCCTGAAAGTGACGGCCTGAGTTGGAGTTCTTTGTTTTCGTCGATTTCGAAGTGGATTCAAGCATGCAAGCTCAAACCCGTGGTTTAAGGGTCGTGCGAAATCGTCATATGCCTTCAACTCAACCAAACCAATGGGATTTGGCTGGGTTTGGCTTGGGAATCCTACAAACTTTGATGGGAAAACAGAGTAAGGAAATTTGTCTTTCAAATGCACTGAAAAGTGCATGCATCCTAAGAATATTTACCAAAAACTCGAGGGAAATTTTGAGAGTGAGAAATCTAGGCTTACCGTGGTCGAAGGAGTGAAAGTTTCGCCAACATTCATCGAGCTACACAACCGAGTTTTCGTTTTCCATTGGGTTTTCCCATGGTCAAGGGTTAAGAGTGAGTTGCACAGACCCTTGGAAAAATTTGAGTGAATTTTGGGGAGTTTTGGCGACGTTTGGAGATGGTGTGGTGGTTATTTGGCTTGCACCAAGGGGAAGATAGTGAGGAGAGCTACAAGAGAGAAAGTTGAGTGAAGAAAGAGAGAGAGAGTTTAATGGGTAGAGAGAGAAAGGGAGAGATGTGAGGGAGAACGATGAGATGTGGTGTGTGTGTAAAAGAGAGAGAGAGAGAGAGAGAGAGAGAGAGCCAGCTGAGTAAGGGGAGAAGGAAAGAGTGATGGGGAGTTATAATGTCTGATGGAATTGATGTCACAAGAGTGTGGGTTTTAAAACCCATTAAAATATATGTTTAATGCAACTTGCACATTAAAGCCATCATAATTATTTTGTATTATTTTATAAATTAAAAAAAAATTAATATTTTATTGTCTAGTGTTAGGGTTATTGATATGAACCGGTGGAGATGCAAAAGACGATTACTGTTCATTAAGGGCAATTACTATTCACTAGATGGATAGCATAGTGTATTGCTTGGGGGGAGAGTTCTAACGCTGGAACTGCTCTTAATAAATTGGGAAATGACAATTAATTCCAAAGAAGGTGATAATTGACAATTTGATGCTGAAGTTGGTTTAATCTAGTTTGCTAGATTCATTACAAGAATTTGATTATGACTCCAGGCCATTCAAACTCCTCTTTAACACAATTTATTTTCAATTTAATTTCATTTTAAAATGCTAGAAGCGCTTTAAGAAAAAATGTTTTTCGGTTCCATAAACACTTAATGTGCTTCTTGCAATCTGTTTCTTGTAGGAAGTAGTTCAAGTGCATTTTCAGGTTTCCCTTGCATTTTCACTAAGAATTGGTCACAAAAACAATTCAACAAAAAATATTTAATTATTTTAAAAACACTTACAAACGAGTTTTTAGGACTCGTTTGGATGTGCTTTTAAAATGACTGAAAGCTCTTTTAGAGAAAATGTTTTTTGGCTCCAAAAGCATCTGAAATGCTTTCTGTAAGAAACATCAGTTATGTGCTTGTTCAAGGAAGCACTTTAAGTGTTTTTTCAGAATTTACTTGCATTTTTACTAATGATTGGTTCCAAAAATATTTTTACCAAAAACGCTTTCAGTGTTTTAAAAACACATTCAAACGAGTTGTAAGAGCTCGTGCGAAAAAAAAAAAAAAAAAAAGAGCAACTTTGGGATTTAAAAATTGAAAAGCAAACAAGTAAACGTTTCAATGTAATTCAGATCAAATAATTCCCCAACTAACGAGCCAACAATGCACTGAGTCGACTCAGCAATCCCTCCGCACAATGGCCGACCCCTCTCTAATCGAAACGACGTCGAAGAGCAGCAGCGCCGGCGGTGGCGGTTCAGACGCATCTCGAATCGGCGACGTAAAGCAATGGCTCACTCAAGAGTTCTCCCAAGCCGGAAAAGAAGTGCCCGATTTCGAATATACCCCTCGTTCGGTGGCGTATTTACACAACCTTGCCACTCTCTCCCAAGCCCAAACTCAAGCTTCCAAGATCCTCGCTTCCGATTTCCGCCTCAAAGCCTCCGAATACCGAGCCCAAGGTATCTGCTGTTTCAATTTTCTTCGTGTGTGTGTCTGTGTATGTTGTTTAATTTGTGTATTTGTATGTGTTTTTCTACTCAAAATTTGAATTTTTGTGTTTGTGTGGGTGTTAGCTGCGAGGATCAGAGAGATATTGGAGAGTGTGGGTTTGGCACAGGAGGGTTTGGGTTCGAACGTGGTGTCTTCAGCTCAGGTTTTAGCCAATGTAGCCAATTTGTTGAATATAAGAGACACTGAGCTCAGCAGGTGTGTATTTTCGAATCCCGGGTTTTACATTGTGCTTCGAATACTGACTCGTTGTGCTTAAATAATGAAAAGAAATGTCGGTTTTACATTGTTGTTTGAGTTCTTAAATGACATATGAAATGTGGGTTGTACGTTGTTTTTTGAATGCTGAACTGACATAAGAGATTTGCGTTTCAGTTTTCTTGTGGCGATGGGGGATATATCGTTGAGGAAGACGGGTGTGGAGGAGAAGAGGGCTAAAGCGCAAAAAGAGTCTAATGTTCTTCTTGATTATACTCGAAAGGCGATATCGAGGTTAACTTATTTGAAAAGGTATGATCTTGTTGGATATGTTCCAAGAACTGTAAAGTTAAGAGTATGGATTTTAATATGTGGGATATTGGTTTTTCTGAGTGTCTTAAGTTTTCAAACTTTGGTAGAACACTTGCCCAACTAGAAGATGATGCAGGCCAGTGTGAGGAGCATGTTGAGCATTGGAAGAACAACTTGGCGCTGATGCTTGGCAAGGAGAAACAATACAATCAAGAGACTGTCCGTTTCAAGGTATTTATTTTCGGTTCCTGCATTTTCTTTTTGTTGGTGTCAAAGTTTGGTTAATGACTAGTAGCAAATGAATTCAGAGAGAATGAATGAGTCCTAAAATGTATTTTGATGCAAAACACTCCCATAACTGGTAGATGAAATTAGTGAGAAAGCATTATTTTAAGAGGTCAAAGAACCGGTGATAGCTTTTTTCCATGCAGATGATGCCATTGGAACTATGTTTTTAGGGCTGAATCTAGTAATGACATCATCCTGTTAACTTGATTGAATGGAGAGCTAAATGCTGTTATACCCACTAGTTGTCTCTTTCTCTCTCTCTCTCTTTCTCTGTGGACCTGTGGTGGTGTTATGTTGGTTCTAAATGTTGTAATTTACTTTATTTGGAAGGAATATATGCTCTTATGCACTCAAATCATTTTTTTTTTTTTTTTTTTTTTTTTTTTTTTTAAATGGCGAGATAAAATGAAATGGGTAAGTCTCTGGAACAGACTGCGTAGATGGTGCTGTTACCATTTGTGTTTTGGTGTGTGAATAGTAGGAGGTGGTTGTACGAAGGTGAGGATAAGGAATCTTTGTTTAAGACACTCATATAACAAATTGCATTATCTGCATGTTCCAGTTCATCTGGGTGGATATTTCTTGAGCGTCAGTATGTAAGAGTATAGAACAAATTGCATTATCTGGAGAGTATCTTGTTATACATCCAAACTGAAGCTATAAATTTTGGCACCATTTCAGTGAGGTGGTGCCTATATATATAATATTCATGCATCCATGAGTTTTTTGGGTGGTGCTAGTGGAGGAAGAGATGCTATACAAATGCAGAATTGCCTCCTATGAGGTCAAAGAAAATTTGGATTTGGAAAAAGAAGATATATATTTAATGGTGTATAGAAATGTGATACGAATTCCAGTATCTTATAAAATTATGAATTTTTTAACTGTGGAAATTGTTAAGCTCAAGTTGCAAGAAGTTGAATAACAAATTAGGGCTTGTTTGGAAGTGCTTTTAAAATGACTGAAAACGCTTTTGGTGAAAGAAGTCACTAGAAGAATGCATTTTCTCATCCAAATTTTTTGCTTTTTATAAAATATGGGCTTTGAAAACCCAATTTTCTTTATTTATTCCAAATAAGAGTTGTGCTGTAAACTTATTGGACAGGATACTCTTAATCGCGTGGGCTACACACCAGAGATTAGCCACGGGGTGCTGGTTGAATTGGCTGAGCGCCGAAAGGAATTAGAGAAGAAGACAAAGCCCGTCCTTGATACTTTGAGAAGCTACCAAGACTTGCCTCCGGTAGTTTTCTACTTTGGTTAATTTTGTATCACAGTTTCTTCAGGTCCTAGAAAGATTGGGAGGTTGATGAGATACGTATGTGTGCAGGATAAAGCTTTGGCTGCTTTAGCAATTGAGGACAAGAAAAGGCAATATGCTGCTGCGGAGAAGTATCTCGAAGATGTATTGCATTCAGCTCTAGCCACTTCAGAGTAATGCACCAGTAAACTTATTGTTGTATGATTGTAAAAAATATATAGTTGTTGGACTGGTAAACGGGTCAATGTTTTTTTTTTTTTTCTTTGACAAACAATAGGATAATCTACACTAATTCATCTAAACTACGGGAAGGGGGTTTCAAATATGAGACCTCTGAGTGCAAACGAGTCAATGCTTCTGTGTCGATCCGATGATTGTTGCACTAGTGATCGACGATTGTTGCACTAGTTGTGGTCTCATTATTTCCGCTTCTCTTATTTTTGATATGTTTAACACTCCAATTTAAGTTTGATGGAAATTGTCTTTTATAGGGTTTGTTTGTATTTTTTCATATTTACATAAAAAATGTCTTAACTAATTTCATATTACATATTGATCCATAAGTAAACAGTCATATAATAAATATTGTTTACAATATTTTTCAATATTAGCATATTAGGATGGGTTAAATTAAACTTAGTATCTTGGGTATGAATGAATGCGCTTTTTTTATTTTTTATTTTTTATTTTTTCAAGATTAAAGCAATTTTCTTTGACCTACTCCAACCCTTAGTAAAACTCAAATTTTAGATTATAAATCTATTTCTCCAACCGTTGGGTCAAATATGAGTTTTCACCCTAAACTTATTTTTGAGGCAAATTTAGCTCAAGATTCTTTTTGGGTTAGTGAGGTGGCCCACCATATATTTGTATTTTTTTAGTTTTATAATTATAAATTCATTGAATTCAATAGTTAAGATCTAATATGATCAAATCTAATGGTAAAAAAAGAAGAAGATCTAACAGTTCAAATTTAAATCTAACAACTAAAATAAGTAGAAAAAAAATTCTTCCATGTGTTTCATATTCTTTTATAATGTTCCACAAGTTCTATAATGTCGGTTTAGTGATTTTTCAGAATCTAAATGTTCATGAAATTAAATTAGGATGGGCTACATAATCTTTTTGTTTTGGTTTTTTTTTTTAAGTTACTTTTAGAAAAAAATTATTCTAAATACATTTTTTAATAATCTACGCTAAAAATTTAAGCCAAAAGGGTTGGAGTATAAAAATTGTTTCTGGGTTAAACCTAAATTTTCTAGGTTAAAAATTTTAAAGTTTTAACTCAAAGGTTGGAGATGGTCTAATATTCTAACCACGCAGGCTGTATGTTAAAAAAAAATGGTCGTTAGTCTTTCCACTAGTGGCCGAGCGTTAGTAAGTAGGTCCCAATCACTATTCTTAGCTCATTTTCTGGGTTAAATTTGGCCGAGTTGAAAACTTAAATTTTGGGTTTTAACCCAACCATTGAATTGGTCTTAAAAATGTGGACTTATGTAATGGGTTCATGATGGTGTTCTAGTCTAATAATACAAGGTCGTGTGTAAGTTTATTTTTCCATATGAGATTTGATTATTGTGCTGGAGGCTAGTCAACTCGTTCCATGCAAGTTCTCTGAGAAATAATGTATGCACAACATACGATCAAATTTAGTGGCAGAGATTAAAATGATGTGCGGAGCAAGTGGGAAGCAAATGTGGAGGATGACCTTGCTCGATTTTGAACATTGAGGAGCAAAATGGTAACTTTTGAAAACGTCGGAAATGTTAAAACCTATAATAGATAAATCAAATTTCAAATAAATACAATGCAATCTTTCTACACAAAGTAATATCGATGAACAAATATTTTTTAATTATCAAAAGTTCATCTACTTCAAAAAACTTATACAACTGAAAATAAGAGTACGCATAATAAACATACAAACCGAAGAACAAACGGACAACAACCGAATATAATTTTATAAACTGAAAAGAAAAATTGTCATGATAGTTACAAGCTATATTATCATGAAAATTTTCCAAAATCACATTCTTTGTCTCCCAAATTGCATATATTCAAACCAGAGACATCAAACTACATACAATCAAAATCTAACATCTTTATCTACCCAATACTAGCCTAAAACCATGCTCAAAATCAACTTAGAAAATCTATAATCACAACAAAACCTTATTCTATTAGGTGAGGTCGACTGTATGAGTTTCAAAACATTATTGCTCTCATTTTTGCGCAAGTTTTCTGTTAGCTCCAACTTAGAAAATCTGCCAGCACAAATTTCCTTCCAGATACAGCAAAATCCGAAATTCACCATAAAAAACTCCGAAATTCACCATAAAAATATATGTAACATATTTTTTTGTATTATTTTTTCAATTTTTCATTTTTCTTAATTTAAAATAAGGAGACGAAGTTAAGTTTGTAATGATGTAAAAGTTGGTATGTTCCTCATATATCTGCCAGATGATGATAATGATATAGCAGTTTGGTTGGTTGAATTTGAACCCTAAGGAAAACTAATGAAAAGGGCTTGAAAACTTTGAGTTTTAACGATAAGGACAAAATAAAGGGTAAAGTGAATGGAGGAGGATTCTTCCCCTCCTAATCTTTCTCCTATTCCCTCCCCTCCTATTTGAACGGTTATGGTTAAGCCACGTCAATATCTTATATTGAAATTTTTTTTTATAGAGATAATAAGACAAAAAACAATGTGTGAGAGGAGGGGAGGGAAGGGGATGAGAATAGGACGGGAGAGAATCCTACTCCAAAGTGAATAGTACCATGATTGACTTTTTAGTGTAAAAATGTGATTTTTCGTTAAAGTGAATAGTATCATGAACTTTTCTTTAAAGTTCCCATTAATTTACTCATTTGGATGGGTCACCATTTACTCAGAGAAAATGTGTTTGGTGGCAAAGTAAGAATTCAATTCAATGGCCTCTTCAGCAGCTAGTAAATGCATTGTACAAGTTCCCTGCTTGCATTGGCCTTATATGCCCTAATGCAAATTCCATTTAGTATTTTTCATTTGAAAATCATGTGGTTGCAGTGTTTAAAAAACGCTCCCCAAAGTGGGCCAAGGGGGCTTCAGAGGTGGGGTGGCGGTGAAATAGCCCCTGTCCAGTGGTAGTAGGCTAAAACTTGCGTAGACGCGGTCAAGATGAGCCTAAGGCGTTCAATTGAGCGTAATTTTTTTTTTAATTTTTTAAAATGGCCCGTATCTGAAAGTTTTAGTTGCATACGTTGCACTTTGAGTTTGAAGAAGATGAATACCACGATGACGACGTTTGGAGTGCATTCTCTTGCTGATTTTTCTTCTTTTTATTTTCTCTTTAAACTGACCCATTAATAGGTGTTCCCCAACTATCCAGCATAATCTCCAACAACCCAGCATATTCCTTAAATTAATCTCCCAAGATATATTTTTCTATTGGATTTTATTTTTAATGTTATTCTATAGATTTTTAAGCAGAGGAGCTCGCGTATTCACTATAGTCGTACCTCAGCTTTGTTCCAGCAAAACTTAAATTGTAGACCGTCGGCCGGAAACTCTACTTGTAAGTAAGCAGGCAAGTCTGCGTAGTCATAGCAAGTGTAAGTCTCAGCTTACGGATTGCCTTGGGCTTTTAGCTGTTGGGTTGTTTGCCGGGCGGCTTACTTACAAAAGCAGATGACCCGCATAACCACTTCAGGAGTCATCCTTGGCACTCGGAGGCATTTTAGGCATAAGGTGTAGGTGAAATTGCGCCTCAGAAGCCATATCCTTCTGAGTCGCGGCCTTGACTCCGTAGGTTGGTTAACTTGTATTACAACAATTTAAAATCAAGCCACTTCATGAAGATTTGCACGTCGAGGACAGACCATCTTGTCATGAGAATTCTTTCATGGGCAGGGGTCCTACACTTAGCATCTCTTCCGGTCAGAGACCCAGGATCCCGCATAATTGAATCTTTCAGTTGGCTAAGTCTATTCCAGGGGAATGACTATTGTGGCCAATTCTGGGAGTCGTCCGGCACGGGTAGTCACTGCATTCAAGGGAAACTGAGTAGTCGTACCCCCATCCACGTCTGGATGTTCCAGATTAGTTTATCCTCTCGCACTAAAAAGCTTACCCAGATGGGTGTTGGGGAATTAATTTACCTTATCGCGCTGGATAGCTAACCCAGATAGGTGTTAGGGAATTAGTTTACCCTCTTGCGCTGGAGAGCTAACCTAATGGGTGTCGGGGAATTAGTTTACCCTCTCGTGCTGGAGAGCTAACGTGACCCAGATGGGTGTTAGGGAATTAGTTTGCCCTATCAAGTTGGAGAGCTAACCCAGATGGGTGTCAAGGAATTAGTTTACCTTCTCGATCTGGAAAGCTTACCCAAATAGGGTTTTGAGTAGATGTTGTAGGCAGCAGTTGAGCCAGGTTTGTAAATAACTTCTTGGATCTTCATTGAGAATAAAGAAATGCATCAACTATGCTGGAAGGTAGAAACTGCATAACAACTAGGATAATCCTTGGCCTGTGAGATCTTGTTCGTCGAACTGCTTGAGACTTCAAACTTATTGGGAAGGGTCTAAACAGAGTTCGGGAGGTGACAGACCAAGGTTCTCTGACCTGGCAAAGATGCCATTAATCCTCATCGTCTTCAATGGGGGTTTAATGTCAACTTCTGCTGCTTGCATAGGCCGTGTAGTTGGCTTGTTGAGGTATTCGTCGCACCGGCCTTCCTTCGTCAGCTCCTCGAGGTACTGCTTCCATTTCAAGCAACCGTTGGTAATGTGACCCGGCTCTTGGTGGAGTGCGCAATACTTTGTCTGATCCATCTTGGTAAGATCACCCTTCACAGGTAGTGGCAGTTCGAACCATGGTTCATTCTTGAGTTTACGGAGAATCTAGCCAATCAGAACTGTGAACTTGGTGAACGCCTTAGGTATTGCGTCATCTCTGTTTAGGGAACGGTCTATGTGCTTATTTTTTACTCATTCACGCAGAACTGTTTGGCCTCATCCCACAGTGTGTGCTTCTATACCAAAGCGTAAGAGTTTGATAGGGTCATGTTCTTGCCCATGATCAATTTTTTGAAAGGTGGGTGATCTATTAGGAGCCTTTTTCGAAAAGCTAAGCATGCGATGCTTCGCATCTGACTTGAACCTCTTAACGTATGTGCGTAGTGACTTTTTTGGGTCATTCTTCATGTTGAAGAGGTGATCATACTTCTTCTTGATTGAACGGTAGGGCGAATACTCCTTAGGGAAAACCAAGAAAAATTCGTTGAAGTTCCTGATTGAGTATGGCGGCATGGTGTGGAACCAGTCTTGTGCCTCGCCTTAGAGCGTCGTGGCAAAGATTATGAGCGCGTCGTTGTTGACATGGAGGGTCATGGAACTTTGGTAATATATCAAATGCTTATCCAAATCTTCATCTCCCTTTAATAAGGTGAAATGTGGTAGCTTGAACTTCTGTGGTGGCTTGGTCTGCTCGATCTTGTCTGAAAATGGTGACCTGCTCAGGTTGGCCACGTCTCTACGGAAGACATCATCGGTAGTGTCAATGCGCTAGAATCCAAAAAGCTATCCTGCTACGAGCCTTTGTACTTCCTCCTGGATTTGGGCCTGGTGGGGCAATAGAGCCTCCAGTTGCCCCCGGTGTTGACCTACCGGTCCATATTGCTCTTCTGCATGTCCTGCTGGTCTATGCCGCGGTTGTGGTGCACATGGTTCACCTTGTGCTGCTAGCCGTCATTCTGGGCGGAGGCTGCCAGTGGAACTTGAGTTGGACTACTCACGTGCTTTTCTCTAGGCGTCATGCGGCTGCCTACTCCGTTGCCTTGTAGGAAGATCTCATTGTGGGCCTAGGCTCGTGTGGAGGTTTTTCCCGGAATATCGTCGGAGTATGGACCCAACCTCGAATGCACACTGACTCATGAACCTAGTCGGGAATGAACATTTCTCTGTGCATTTAGGCAGGAGAAGACGTTTCCCAGATGGCCCAAACAAGAGTGCACACTACTCGAACGCACGATTCGTGGCAGGCTGAGTGATTCTTTGCTGGGACGTCGCTGGAATGAGTCACGTTCTTCAGCCTTTGTCCTGCTTCGGGACACCTTGTCTGGGGCATGCTGCATCTTGATGCGTTCGAGGAGTTGGTTCACCAAGGTGGTTTACTACGCGAGGACATTTGTCAAATTGGCAATCTGCTGGGGTAGGTGGTGTTCGCCATTTGGATTGAAAGGGTCTGGATGATGGGCGTCTCCATGTGTGGTGGAAGTATAGTGGACTGCGGGTACAAAACTTGAGCCCAAAGCGGGCATTCATGCAGAAAAGTGGGGTGTAAGTAATCTTGAATCGATCGTGGGACTTGTGGTCTGAATCTGGATTGCTTGAGGTGGCCTTAGAATAGATTGGGCCGCAGGCCGGGTCGTAGGGCGCGTTGGACCTACGCCTGCTCATCTTGGGACTGCATGGCCGTTGGGCTGCCACATCTTAGCCTACTGGCTGGGTAGCTTGGGCTTGGGCCCATTAAGTTGCTTGGCTGGTAGTAGCTGCCATGTTATGGGCTTGGGTTTGGGTCTGTTGCTATGGTGGGTTGGGCCTCATGCCTTGGGCCTGCTATGGTAGCTGCCAAGTTCTGGGCCTCTTGCCAATGGGCTTGGAAATGGACCTGGGTCTCCTGCCTAGGGTTTGGTAGAGTGCGGCACTGCAAAGGTAATGACGGTGGCAATGGTGTCGTGGCTGCTGGGTCACAATGATGATGGTTGTGGCGCGACTCTGTTGTGGTAAAACTCCTCTTGCCATCGTGTTGAGCCTTAAAGACCTCTGTCGTGGGGCTATGTCCTCGTCTCCACTCTCCAGTCTAAATCCTTGCACATAGGAGGTTTCGTTTGTCGTAGTTTCTGAATTTCCTACCATTGTATCTTTTCTCCAAGGATTGATCAAGAAACTTTTCTAGGAAAAATTAATTGATATTATGTGTGAGAAATTCAACGTAATAGAAAATTCAAGAAACAAATGTGAGAGGCTTCTTTGAGTGTTCTGAATCAGCTCTCAATGAAAGCACCAATTTGTCGATGCAAATTTCCGCCGTCTTCAGTCTTAACGAAAATGCACCTACAAAACAATCAACACCTTTGATCAGAGACGCGCCCACGAGGTGGGGGGGTTAGGTCAACAAATCTCCGATGCCTAAGTTAGTTTCTCTGAGAGAGTAAAGTGTTTAGGTCTTTTTTAGGGTTGCGAAAGCTCTACAAATTTGGTAGAATATGGGGTATTTATAGGACTAGGGCCGACCATATAATGTTTAATGGAAAGATATTCTCTAAATATTCCCAAGATATTAAATAGGAAATAATATCTTGTGATAATGGTGTAATTATCCCTAATTGATTTAAATTAGGATTACTTACTTGATTGGAGTCAATCTTCAATTAGGATTGTATTAAAGATAAGATTTGGGTAATTAATCCTTATCATTAATTCCTTGCCAAGGGCACATGAGCTGTGGGCAGTTGTATTCAGCTGCTGAGACCTCCAAGGGTATGAGCTGCGCGTGGGAGCATCTGAGAAGCCTGCCCATTTATTGAGGGCAATCTTGTCTTTCTTGAATAAAGGTCCACATGTCGTCTCTAGAATATTTGGGATTATTTTAGGCTCCACAACGTGGCACAACATGAACAGTCGAGAATTTTGGCAAAAATCTAGGACAATAATGACATGCAAACGATAAGACGAAGAAAACGTTCAAAAATTTAAAAATATATTTGTGAATAGTAATCGCCACTGCCTTGCCCTTCCTCCTTCCAAATTGGTGGACTTATACAAGGGAAATTACTATTTAGAGTGAAAAGTAACGGCAATTTTATTGCCCTTGCCCTCCAATTGCTATTGCCTTCCACCAACTGGTGAAGATGCTCCTAAGGTTCCGCCATAAAATCAACTGGCAAGGTCTCTCATCTCATCAATGTGTGATTCATTCTCAACAATTTGTATATAATTGATCTATGATCTATGTTATCACTATGGATCTTGCAAATGTTGAATACTTCCTCAAAACAAACTTTGTGAACTATGGCAAGGTACTATGAAGGATTTAGGATTCGAATCTTGGGGGGGGGGGGGGGTCCTAGTGTTGTATACAAAATTTTAAAATAAGAATAGAGCATGAAGTGCGTAATTTTTTTATTCATTTTCAGTTTATTCACTGAGGCATTTCGTCGAACACTTGGTGGGCTTGTTGTCTTTAGCCAAAGTAAGTTACGTACACATCAACATATATCAACATATGTTGAAGCAATATGATGAGTAATATAGAAAGAATGTGTCGAGTTCTGTCGACGCAATTGATCAAGATATGCCTAACATGTATTACATCAAACATTTCATCGGCACAAAAAAGACCCGTACCAAACATTCGAAGGGTCATCGAAAGACCTTTACATGTATATTTTCCGGACACCAAGTGGTACTCGGACCACATAGGCCCCTATTTCCATCCACATTTGGCAAGGCATATATAATGTCATATAATACTAATTTCATTAAGAAGTTCGTGTTAATCATCATACGTAATTATTTAATCATCAAAATTGGAATTTCTTAGCTGTTGTACAGGTCAATACTACTACAACGTTTTGTCAGATCTTTTGGGTACGAAGTCTTCACATTGGGCTTCTATTGGTTGCTTCTGCTGATATGATCTCAAAGTGTGTCCAACTATGTAGGAGAAGTTAAGCAAGGTTACTTGTAGTGACTCTACACTTATAGATTATCTTTCAACCCATCTATCAGGAAAAAAAAGATCTTAATTAATTTTGGCTCAAGCTAAGTTCATGGAAGAAGCACTCGCTATATCGAGATGTAAGAGCAGGATGCAGGGTTGAAGGCTTTCTTTGGGACATACAGTAATCACATGCATCTACTTACACAATTCCATTTTTCCATTTTTTTTTCTGCTGATGACTCCTGTACTAGTATGCAGCTATACTATCAGAAATTATTATTTGCATGACCAACGATTACTTGTTAGGCAAATAGTCTTTACTCGACAGAATAGTTATGTTTGTCGATCAAAATGGTTAATATTTTGGTTTCTTTTGAACTTTTTACTAGACTAAATCGTTTAACGGGCCAAACTATGGTTGGGTAAAGCTTTGGCCCCAAGGGAAACTTTGGTATGTAAAATGACACCCTTACCACGACGAACCATCCAAGTTTCATCGCACAAAGGTATACTTTAGGGTTTAGGCTTTTATTTCGTCGGGCAAAAGTGAGAGACATGGATGACATATCTAATTCCTTCGATGATTTTCCTAGTCTACAAAATTAATTTCAACGATCTAACTATCAAACTTGTTTGTATATACTCCGATATCACATACACCAAAAATAAAAAAAGAACAGATATTCGAGGATTAGGTAATGGGAAAAAATCATTCGATTGTTAGAAACAGAAAAACATGATTTAATGGTCATTTTGGCTGAAACTTTGTGATTTTGTACAACTACACTCCTCAACCCTACTACCACAGGGTGGTAACTTCAATGAAAGGAATCAATAATCATTACATATTTAAATAATACTACAACCAAGTGGGGATACAAGGTATGATGTGTAAGTCCCACATCTTAGGAGTATAACAATAATCTACTATTTAACAAGTTACTATGGCTACTAACAATATCGAGGCCTTTTATTCGATATACAATTAATTATATAGAAAATCTTGGACTAAATGTTTATAGGGTATCTGATTAAGGAGAAGTTTTTAGAGAGTGCCATAATACAATTGGATGGAAAATTTATTTTCCAAGATTCCAATCAATGGTACTATACCACACTGTGCTCCCAGCAAACTGAAAATCTCTCCTAATTAAGGTTTTTTGGAAAGGCTTGCACATAAAGTCCCCTATCAATATGGAGGGTGATCTTGGTCCGGTAATGAGCCACTTTGTTCTCATCACTCAGGTTGAATATGTAGCTCCTTAAAAGCACTGCACAAATGATCTTTGCCTGCCGATAAGCGAAGTCTTTCCCTATACAATTTCTTGGTTCTGCCTGTGTATGTAAGCCACAAATTAAAACTCATCACAAATATAATTTAGTATTCTCAATTTTGTATCCTTAAATTGTTCATATGTTTATTCAAATGGGCATGTGTTGTATGTGATCAACTTGCTCTTTCTTACATTGAAGGCAAGGAATTTGAAAGGGCTTTCTTGCTGGAAAAGACCATTTTCATTGAGCCATCTCTATGGCCAAAATTCTTCTGCATTATCTTCCTCATAAATATTTCATCATGCCTGTAGCATAAGCATCATATCTGACAAAACTCCCTTTCTTGACACTAAATCCATCTAGCCATGTATCATCAGCTAAACAAACCCAAGCATCATGTGCATCACAAATTAACTTGTTAATCAGAAAATAATAATTTAAGCACAATTCAAATTTAGAAAAAAAAAAAAAAAAAAAAAAAAAACCAGCTGGGAAGTGTCCTTGGCTCGAGCACACAGCTTCCCGAGGAGTTGGCACTTTTGGTTGGTTATCGGGCTCTGACTTGCTGAGATGCTGCAAGAGGAAGACAAAGTTAGTTCTGAAAGGTGCCTTTGTGGGGCCTTAGGTGTATCCTTGAGGCTCACAATCAAAACTAAATAAGTGCTTAGGCGTGCCATTGCCATCTCAGTATGGCAGATGGAGAACAAGTTTGTTTAAGCCGATCACTTGCACCCCAAGTTATTCTGACTCCTTTTTATCAAATGATTGTCATAGATGGGTTAAGTCTACATTAAGTTCTTTTTTATGCCTTGAGATCAAGGACTTGTAGTTGGTTCTCTTGTATGCTTAAAGGGTGGAGGTCTAAATTTGATCAAGTCATCAGTTTAATTCATATTTAGTTTTCTTATGATAGTAAAACCAATAAGTGAACCAGATCTGAGAACTGATGGAACTTTGGTTCATCAAAAGACTGGAAATGACTTGAATATATACTGGGGAATACATCATAACACCAGATCTATTAACTTAAAGACAAAATAAAGAAAGTTGGGCAAGATTTCACCTTGTCGGGCAAGGTTTAAACGTCTTGCAGTCTCTTCTCTTTGTAGTTACAGGGGGTTAAGTACTAAAGCAAGATGAGTGGTGACCAAGTTTACACAAGAGAATCGATAGTACAACATTTAGAAAATGTAGCAGAGCTTTTACACTAGACAAAAGATGTTTTTTTAAAGGGAACCTAAGGCTAAAAGGGTATAGAATATGGACAAAGCACAACTTTCTGGGTATTTGGTTGATTGAGAGGCAAGTTGTACGTTTGTTTGTTTGATTAGTTGAGTGTTCTTGTCTCTAGGCCATCTTCCTCATTTTATAGGCAAATTAACACGATTGTACTATTTCTGCTCTTGCCCAAAAACAACTAAAAGGTAGTAAGTCATCAACATTTTTACATGTTTTGCCATTCAGAAAGTGCTTTTGGGCCGAGGTTAGGTGGATTTCCATCGGTTGTCACTTCTCTTGTAAGCACCTAGCCTTTGCATTAAATGGGGAGCCATCATATTGTCTCAAGATGGGTACCTAGGCTTGACTCTGGGTATCGGGCAAAATCTTATTTATTGAGCTCTTTTGGGCTTTCTTTCCTTGAAGTCCAAAGTTAAATATTAACCTAAACAATGCCCCCTTCAATTGTTGTTAAGCTTGCAATCCGAGGTGCTAATCATGCTTGAACAACCGCTTCTCAGTAACCACCGTCGTACGTCTTTACTCAGAACTTGTGCCTTTTTAATGCAACCATTTGTGAACTGGGCCCTTTATACTAACCCACGATCTCTTGTAACTAATCAATTGCTTATTACATAATCTTTTCCTAATCCCTTTAAGCAATTTCAAACCTTTAAATCCTCAAAACTTCCCAGAATTCCCAAAAAATCTTTTTTGTTTTCGGCTTCCTCTTTCCTTCTGACTTGAATTCTTCTTATCCCTTTTCCTTTCAATCTCAATCAATAGCCCCAAAAACCACCCAAACTCGATCAATCACTCAACCTTGATCATCTTATGAATCTGGTGAAGGTATTACCACCTTGCACCGTTTGCTCAACGCCCTTCATCGCCTTCGGGCAGGTCTGTACTCTGAACTTTTCTTTAAAGAAGGGGGGTGCACTTACTAGGACCTATATGCACTTCTCAAGTTCTAATTGCAGTAGAGACCAATATGCCCAAGGCCAATTGATTTACTCCGAACCTATTCCCGGCTAAGTCGGGTATTTCCTCATCTAAGTGGTCAAACCACCGCTGCGACTTTCCTCTAATGAATGATGAGTCCTGGGTTAAGTGGATAAATAAGCTTGAGTCTACCTTTGAAAGGAAATGGATGAACAATGGCATCTATGAACTGATAATGCTCTCAAAGACCACTGTGGTCACTAAGCCCGAGTTATTGACCACTGTTCTTCATTTCTGGAACTTGGGCACCAACACTTTTGACTTCAAGGTAGGCCCCATGTCTCCAACTATCCTGGATATGGCGCAAGTCTTCAGGCTAAGACCATTGGGCAGAATTATGGATGTGACTCATGACTGGGCTCTTCCTTCTCTTTCGACCGTTGAGAGTTCGGGTACTTCAGCTTACCCATTTCAACTGGAATATAACTACAAATTTCAAAAATTATGGGACATCTTTCAAAGGTTTCATCCCTTTTGTGAAGAAGAACTTTGGTGCATGTTTCTCTAATGTTAACTTAGATCAAAAGCACATGTACTTGCTTCCATACTGGCTCAACAAGCATGTCTTCCCCAACAAATCCAAGGGAATGAAGGTTGAATGAATCCCTTTAGTAGAAGCTCTTCATAATTTTGACGATGTCGCTACGGGCCCGTTCCTTCTTTCCCATCTTTACCATCTCCTTTTTGAGATGAATCGAGGTGAACCATTTGAGACCAACCTTAATGGACCAATCTGGATGGTCCAATTATGGCTACAGTGGTACTTCCCAGAATTTAGGGCAACTAACTTAGAGTTCCCAGAAGGTGTGGCCCCTACCCAAATTCTAGCCTAAGCTCTTCCCACTAACCATTCCACGTTTGCCTGCTTTTATTTCTTCAGAGTTTGCATGACTCGGGCAGACTTGGAGTGGGGAGCGTCTGTTTTTAGAAGGTATCCGTGGTTTTCTGATCAAGCCTTCCAAGATGCCTTTGGAGAAGATGCTAATCCTTTTTGCAGAGAGAAATTTATTAGCTGCATTCAACCATGGGACTTAGCCTGGGGAGTTCGCAGTGATCATTACGAATGCGGGTTGAAGGTTTATCATCCAAACTTTTGCAGTAGGCAATTAGGCTTTAGGTAAGCTGTTCCAATGCCATTCTTTGACTTTGTTCACTGTGGTACCTTTTATCGCTTCCATTCCTCTCAAGAAATCACTTTTCGAGCTGCTCGACGTAGCCTTAAGGTTATAAGCAAGGTTGTTCGAAAGCCTTTAGCTCTTAACCTTGAGTGTTCTTCGATTTTCTCTACTTGGTGGAAGGCTAAATGGATCAAGAAGTATGGAAGAGACTTGAGGGAAATTCATGACCGTTTCTTTAGCCAACTTTCTTTCATATCTTATTCTAGCTAGGGTGAGCTTGAGAATTGGAAGGAAACGATCAATCAAAAGAACCAGCTTCTTTTGATAGGTATTTCTTATTCCTTTAATTTGTATTTTATTTCTAACCTCAAGACTCTGTCCTCTTTTTGCCTTTGTTCATTTCTTAGACTTGCAGCTCAAGGGAATGTTAAGATAACAAGCATTGGTTCAGATGAAGAAGCTGTCGACGTTCTGATTTTTTAGAAAGCTGCAGTTGAAGCTAAGAGGCGAGAGGCTGAAGAAGGTGGAGACACCTCTGAGTTATTTGGAGATTCAGAGCTTGAGGAAGAGTCTGAGGTGAGAACTCAAGTATCTAGTTGGGCGATGGCAATAGTGGTGGAAACTTCTGAATCAGAGCTCGAGAAACAACCTGAGCCTGATCGAGCAACTCCTATTAGGATGAGAACAAGAGCTTAAACTTCCAAGATTTCAAAAACTTCCACTGTTTCCATTGTTGCTTCACCTGTAGCAGGAATGAAGAAACAAACAGCTTCTAGTTAGTGAATCATATGTCTAACTTCCGCCCTGACTTGTGTTCTATATGTTAGGGCTAATAACTTTGTTTTCTTTGAATATAGGACCCTGAGCAACCAAGAAACCCATAACTGTTTCACTGGATGAACCATTGGGTGTAGAAATGCAACGGAGGGCCAGAGATCATCAAAATGCTGCCCTTAAAGAGTTAAAGGTATAGCCTGTGATGCGAGATTTATACGCACACAAACTAAACCCTATTTGTGACAATTGTAGTAATGATGTAAGTAGGGATCGTTCTAACCGGGGATTAACTAAGGATGCTAAATACTTGACTCAAATAAATAAAACTAACTTTTAAAACACTAAGACAAACTAAAAGACTCAAAACAAGTTTAAAAGACTCCAAATACTTAAAAACATAAAATAAGACAAATCAAATGATTAAGACTTAACAAAATAAGGGGGGGTGATTGTGGTTGGACGAGATTAAATTAAACGGACAGATTATAATTTAAAACAGATAGTAAAGATGAATGTGATGAAAAGATGGATGATGAAATAGCTAAGGGGTTCTTCTCCACACATGTTACATTTGCATACAAGATTGATTTTCGGTTGGTCTTTCGATAAATTATGAAACTCAATGCTCCAAGTTAATTAGGTCCGCTTAAATTAACTTTCAGATTTCCCTAGATTCGTTGGATTGAATGGAATACGCATTACAACCAAATTATTCTTAATCAAAGTCCCTAACTATGGAATACGCATGATAGAGACATTCAACAAAGATCATTAAGTTCAACGGAAATCATAAACATCGACGAGGCATTCGTTACTATGGAATACGCATGAAACTTATGCCAAGAATTCGTTTAACGCGATTGTTTATAAGCAACCTCCACTACTTGTGAATATAAGTTCGTAACTATTAGGTGAAACTCACTTATATTCTAGCGTCATATTCATTCAAACGGTTAAACAAATTGAATCCACAACTTATGAAATTCCAACCAAAAGTAATCAATTCATATTGCAAGCATAAACATGTATTTTGAATCACCCCTAGCTAAAGGGGGGGTTTAGTTCCTCATAACTTTGAAATCAAAGAAACACCTAAACATTCCAACAACTCAAACTTGAATTGTGTGAACGTTTAGGCACTCTTCTCTTCCATTACAAAACAAAGAAAATTGAATTTAAACATTGAAATCAAAGAAACACCTAAACATTCCAACAACTCAAACTTGAATTGTATGAACGTTTAGGCACTCTTCTCTTCCTCGTTGTTGTAGCACAAGGTCTAAGGTGAGTTTTTGGGGGATGAGGAGTGGTTGGAGTGGTTGGAATGAAGAGAAAATATGCAGAAAATGAAGGGATATGCACGGCAAGAATGGAGGATTTTGTGTTGTGTGTTGTGTATGAAAAATGAGATGTCTTGGTAATGGGAATGCAAGGGCTTTTATAGGAGAAATGAAGGTGCAAATGGCTGTTTGTTTAAGCATGCATGTGCTGAAATGTGGTGGAAAACAACTAGGAAAGCTGGAAAGGGGAATGAATTCCACGGCAAAGGGGATTTTTGGGTGTAAATGCATGTGTTTGTGGAGATGTAAAGCAAAGGATGTGCTGGAAATGCATTTGAAGGCATGTGAAAGCTGGAAATGGGAGGTAGGCCACGACATGGAGTGTGGGACGAGCTGATTTGTGGTGCAATGATGAAGAATGCATGTGGAATGGATGCAATGATGAAGGAATAATCTGGAAATGCAAGGTGGAAAGCTGGAAGTGTGAGTGAAGGCCACGGCAAGGGTGTTTTCTTGATGGTTTTGGGGTTGTGATGCATGTGAATGCATGTGAATGATAGCTAGGGTGTGTGATGATGAGTGTATGTGGAATAAAGAATGAATGGTGGCTGAATTGAAGGAGTGTAATGGCTGAAAATGGGATGGATTTGCAAGGGCCACGGCAAAGGATGTTTTGATGGTGCATGTGACATTGTTTTGTGACATAGAATGGATAGGGTGAATGATTATGTGGCTGCATGTTTGAATTATTAAAGTGCATGTGGGTTGAAATGTAAAGGGAAGGCAAGGTGAATGAATAATGAATGCATGTGTTGATGAAATTGCATTTGGAAAGGTTGGAAAGTGGAAGGGAAAGGCACGGCAAAGAAGAATGTTTAGTGCTTGAAATGCATGTGAGTGCATGTGTGTGTGAATGGTGGAAATCTGAAAATGGCATAAAACAACTAGGCTAAGGGAAAGGCACGGCAAATAGATGTTTGTTGGTGTAAATGTGCAATGGTTGCAATGATGAAATGGATGGGAGTGCATGTGGATGAATTGAATGAATGCAAAGTGAATGAATAATGAAATGGGAAAGCATGTGCAAGGTGTGGATGATTGTTTTGCATGGCTTTGATGGATTGTTTGATTGGGCTAGAGGTTTTGCATGGCTCAAAGGATTGTTTGATTGGGCTAGGCCCTTTGTTCTATGTCCAAAGTGCATACAAGGCTTTCAAATTCGTCCAACACTTTGGCTCCAAGCATATGCTATCCATTCCAAGCCCAATTTTGCTCCAAAATGCTCCAAAATGCATCTTTTTGCTTCCTTAGCCATATGAACCTAAAAACACACGAAAATGGCTTAAACTACTAAAACAACTATGAATTAACAACATAGATGCACGAAAACAAGCTAAGTAAGTCGCCTAAATATGCTCCTATCAAATTCCCCCACACTTAGCTTTTGCTAGTCCTCGAGCAAAACAAAACAAAAGAAACCAAAAACAAAACGACACTGAACAAGTAAAACACAACCTAAACCTTCCAACAATCGTCTCAGGGATTTCCAATGCACATGACAAGTTAAAAATCATTATTTCCACAGATTTTAGCCATCTTTACACTTAAGTACATTCTTACTTATAGTCACCACATACTAGTTCACAATTAAGCATTTAAAACCATGATTTGAATGTAGTAACATGCCTTAGAGAATTTGCTCAATTCCTTACAAGATATGCACTCAATTTTCACTCAGACTTTCTGACTACACACCCTAAACTAGTTACATGTGAGAAGATTGATGTAAACATGAAAACGAATACTCACATATATGTATCATAAAGAAAGCAATTTCTGGAGTTAATAAGCATGTTTAGGTATGATCTCATGAATGGAATGCTACTACTTAGATGCGAGAACCAGTGACACCATAAGCTCATACCAAGTTCAAACTCCACAAATTGAAACACATAACACTCAAGATAGAAGTTGAGGGTTGTAATGGGGCTAAGGGTAATGGTTTAACAAAGAAAGGTAAAGTAAAACAAAGGTTCTTAAAGCAATAGTGAGCAAAGTATTGAATTAGGCACTTAGAATTCCCTTTAGAACGCAGAAGTTAACTTTGATCACCCAAGGGGGAATCACACAAAACTTAGGGCCATATTCAACTTTTGGGACCCTTTCTTCAACCATCAACGCTCGTGAGTTCATTCTTACTTATTTTCACTCCTTTTTTTTTTTTTTTTTTTTTTTTTTTTTTTTTTTTTTTTTTTTTTTTCTTCTTCTTCTTTTTCTTTTGAATCTCAAAACATACATATAAACGTAAGAACAAACTTTTACTCCCCCACACTCATTTTCTTGCATAATGTAACTCAAAAGGAATTCATTTAAGTCATGCTCACTATACTTTAAGAACAAGGGTATAGGAAAGTCCTACTCTAGGCTAGGTAAGGGGTGATGTGGTTAGCAAAGAAATTAGGCTAAACGAGGCTCAACGGGGTTAAAACTAATATATACGAAATATGGGAAGTAAGGCTATTTGGCTATGGTGGCACTACACAACTTCATCTTGATATATGTTATGCAAATCAATGTCATGCTTTGAATGAAACGGATATAAGTTCTAGCATTTAGTTCTATCATGATACAATTGCATTCTAAGTAGCAACCAAGCAAGGAATAATGAGATCATGCAACAACTTTAGAAAACAAAGAATCACAGAAAATAACTCTCCAAAGAAGGTAATGGCTCGAGTTTCACAGGGTTGTAGCGTTTGTTTGAGTTCCTTCCTTCAAGCATGTTACAAAAACGAATTTTTCTTTTATGATTGCATGTGAAGTCATACATTATAACCATAACCAAGCATATACCAAGAGTAAATCAAACTTTTCTCTATGTTAATAACTCTTTTTAACCGTCATGCAATTACAAACCAAATCCTTATCATTGTGTTGGAAGGTACCCTAAGACACAAACACACAAAAACGACTCAAAACACTCTTTTTAGGCTTTTTAAAACATGTTTTTCAAATTTTTATGTGATTTTCGGAGTTATAAAAAGAAAACATACTAAAACACTCTAAAACAACTTAAAAACACCTTAAAACAGCAAGGAACAACATTTGAAGTTATGGGTGATAAAATCCCACGAATTTGCATCAAATATACTTAGTTACCCCCCCCACACTTAAATCAAACATTGTCCTCAATGATTCAAGCTTAAAACACACCAAACAAAAGTAAACACATAAACAGCAACTAAACATACTAAACATGGCAGAATGTAATTAACAAAGAGAAGAGTTTAAGGACGCAAATCTGGTTTTGGAGTGTAAATTCCCTCTTCTTCTTGGTGATTGCATTGAGGCTTTGATCTTTGTGATTCCACAGGCTTACTCTTGAACTGGTTTCCGCCCATCGTTGATTTTCCTTTGTGCTACTCTTGAACTGGGCAGCAGGATTCAATTGGTCTTCCCCGAAGGTCTGAGCTTACCCCTTTGGTCTGTTTCTTTGTTCAATCTTTCCAATTCGTATTGAAAAGGGTTGGAGGATAACTCAGCCTATGTTTGTCTCCACATGCTTCAATGTATCATTTTCTCTTGCCTTACTTGCTCCGTTGAAGATGACTACTCGAGAGCAACGCTAGGTAAGCAATCAGGAATGGATCTGCTGATTGCTTCTTTCACTTTGCCATGCGAGTAAGAACAAGGACAAAGAAAAGGACAGGGAAAGAGCATGATATGAGATACTTTTGCTTTAGACCTTGATGATATGAGATACCTTTGCTTTTGAAGAAACGGCGAATGAAGCAGCACATGTATTTGTTGTGGTTGTCTCCACATGCTTCGATCGACCGTTACCTTCTGCCTCATTTGTACTCCAGGTTTCTGGTATCTTCTTTGGGGGAGAAAAAATTGAGTATTTCAAGAGGCTTTGCTGGGAGTGCGCCCTCAGAGGTGAGAGAGAGTTGGGCATTTTTCTTCAGGTTTGCCTTGCTAAAAAAAAACGAAGGTCGACATATATAGAGATAATATCAAGTGGTGGTATTGTTCTTTTACCCTTGTCGACAAACGTTTTGATCCTGCAAATCTAGCTTTTTGAAATAGTGGCGCCTCTTCGATTTCTGAACGACGCCCCTTTGCTTTCTGAACGACACGTAGTAGTGTGGATGCGGCTCCTTTTGACAAAGCTGCACGCGTTTTCTGAAAAGCAGAGAAAGCGTCGCCGAACTTTGCGCTTGTCGGCTAAAGATGTGTAGTTGCGATGATGGCCTCCACGTGTTGTTTGAAAAGAAGAAATCTTTTGACAAGGTTGAACGCGTCTTCTGAAAAGCCGAGAAAGCGTCGCCAAAATTACGCCGGAAATTCCGGCTTTTTGAATTGGTGGACGCGTCGCCTTGGCTTCTTATAGATGTATCGATCACCGCCAACAAACACATTCTGAAGATTTCCCATTCTTGAAAATTGACTCCGGCCCTTTGAGAATTAACTCCATCCATCCCATCTCTTTGAACACTTTTGAAAAATGGCAAACCCATCGAACCTTAGCTTAGAATTGAGTCTCAGCAGTGAAACGGGCGCGCCGCGTCAAGGTAACGTATGGCGCCCTTCTTTCTTATCTTCTAACGGTCCTCTTTCAGGTGAAGACTCCGTGATGCAGGACGCCACAACAGCTACAATAGTAGCTAGGAACCTCCTTACTCCAAAAGATAGTAGGCTGCTGTCAGGACGGTCCGATGAGTTGGCCATTCAAGAGTCCCTCGCACTTAGTGTTCAGTGTGCGAGTTCTGTGTCCAACATGGGCCAACGCCTGCTTGCCCGCTCCCGTCAGGTGGAATCATTGATGGCAGAGGTGGAAAGTCTCAAGCAGGAGATCAAGCAGCTGAAGTATGAGAATAGAAGTTTGCACGTGCTTGCAAACAACTATTCGTCGGGCATGAAGAGGAAGCTTGATGAGCTGCAAGAATCCGAAGGTCGAATTCAAAGTGACCATCAAAGGCTTGCGGCTTATCTCCAGAGGCACCTTTTCCTGGGTCATCCAGCGTTTGGCCAAGTATTGAGGCCTGGAATGCTCTAGCTCCGATGCCTTCTGCTCCGATGCCTTCTGCCCCTATGCCTCCCGCTTCTATGCCTTCTGCTTCGACGCCTCGTAGTGGGGCTTCAAGTAAACGCCCTTTGTGAAGGCTCCATCTTTCTTTGTTTAGCAGTGCCTATCAATAAACCAAACATTTTCTCAATGTTACAATCATAGACTCACACAATTAATAAACAAACAAACAATAACAACTAAACAACCTAACAAGGCAGAAACGAAATAGCAACAAAGAGAAGAGTTTTTAGGAATCTGGAATTGGAGTGCTTTCTAAGTCTTCCTTTGTTGAATGCATGGGTTGCCTCCCAAGTAGCGCTTTCTTTTACGTCTTGCAGCCGGACGGTACCTCCGTTTAAGCTTGACTAGGTTCCACGGCATGGAGGGGTACCTCCTCCACGACATGCTCCTCAAACGTCTCGTAATAGGGCTTCAATCGATGCCCATTCACTTTGAATTCTTGCTGCGTCCTTGAACTTTTGATTTGTACTGCACCATGAGGGAAAACATTAGTGACAATAAAAGGACCAACCCATTTGGAACGCAACTTACCCGGAAACAACCGAAGGCGAGAATTGAACAACAACACTTTCTGCCTAATAGAGAACGTCTTGGCACGAATCATCTTGTCATGGAATGCCTTCGTTTTCTCCTTGTAAATCCGGGCATTCTCATATGCTTCATTTCGGATTTCATCAAGCTCACACAATTGAAGCTTCCTATGTAAACCTGCGGCATCAAGGTCCATATTGAATGTTTTGACGGCCCAATGTGCACGATGCTCTAATTCGACGGGAAGATGGCATGGTTTCCCATAGATGAGCCGAAAAGGTGACATCCCAATGGGGGTTTTGTAGGCAGTGCGATACGCCCACAATGCATCGTTTAAGCGCAAACTCCAATCCTTCCTTGTAGACCCCACGGTCTTCTCAAGAATCTGCTTGATTTCCCTATTCAAAACCTCGGCTTGCCCGCTCGTTTGAGGATGATAAGGTGTGGCCACCTTATGCATGACATTGTATTTCTTGAGCAACGCCTCGATGGTTCGATTGCAAAAATGGGAACCTCCATCACTGATTAGCACTCGTGGCATTCCAAACCTTGCAAAAATGTTAGTTTTCACAAAATCTGCAACCACTCGAGAATCATTAGTTCGGGTGGCTTTTGCTTCCACCCATTTCGACACATAGTCCACAGCAAGCAATATATACAGAAACCCATGTGACGAAGGAAAGGGACCCATAAAATCAATACCCCAAACGTCAAGGATTTCAACACTAAAAATGGGGGTTTGCGGCATTTGTTGTTTAGGACCAATATTGCCCGTTCTTTGGCATCTATCACAAGACATGCAAAATGTTCTAGCATCCCTAAAGATGGTAGGCCAATAGAAACCACATTCTAACACCTTAAGTGCTGTTCTTTGAGTGCCAAAGTGTCCCCCACAAGCATAAGTGTGACAAAAGGTTAGAATAGCATTAAACTCAGAATCGTGCACACACCTACGTATAACTTGGTCAGGGCAATATTTCCACAAATACGGGTCATCCCACACATAAAACCGTGCCTCTTTCTTCAATTTATCACATTGGTGTTTAAGTAATTCACTAGGAACATGTTTAGACACTAAATAATTCACCAAATCAGCAAACCAGGGTTCACTTACCTTGACGGACATCAGTTGCTCATCTGGGAATGTCTCTATGATAGGCACGGCATCCTCCTCATGCACCATACGACTCAAGTGGTCAGCCACCACGTTTTCACTTCCTTCTTGTCCCGGATTTCGATATCGAATTCTTGGAGAAGAAGCATCCAACGAATGAGTCGTGGTTTGGCCTCTTTCTTGGTGAACAAATACTTCAATGCTGCATGGTCAGTATAAATAATAACTTTAGTACCAAGCAAATAAGAACGGAATTTATCTAAAGCAAATACAACAGCAAGAAGTTCTTTTTCAGTGGTAGAATAATTCAATTGTGCATCATTTAAAGTCCGAGAGGCATAATAGATAACATGCGGCCTCTTTTCCTTCCTTTGCCCCAAAACAGCTCCTAATGCGTAATCGGAAGCATCGCACATAAGCTCAAAAGGAAGGCTCCAATCCGGTGGAACTATGATAGGGGCCGAAGTTAGCATTTCTTTGAGGTGATTGAACGCCTTCTCACACTCCTCGTTGAAGTCAAATGCCACATCTTTCTGGAGGAGACGGCAAAGAGGGTTTGAGATCTTGGAGAAGTCCTTGATAAATCGCCTATAAAATCCTGCATGACCAAGAAACGAACGAACCTCTCGAACCGAAGTAGGAGAGGGTAAGTAGCGCACAAGATCTATTTTCGATTTATCCACTTCAATTCCTCTTTCAGAAACAATATGCCCTAGAACTATGCCTTGTCTAACCATAAAGTGACATTTTTCCCAATTAAGCACAAGGTTAGTTTCTACACATCGTTTCAAAATTATTGTGAGATTTTCCAAACAACCATCAAATGAATCACCAAACACACTGAAATCATCCATAAATACCTCAATAATCTTTTCCACAAAATCTGAAAAGATACTTACCATACACCTTTGAAACGTGGCCGGAGCATTGCATAAACCAAAAGGCATGCGACGATAAGCAAAAGTACCAAAGGGGCACGTGAAAGTTGTCTTTTCTTGGTCATCCGGCGCTATGACAATCTGATTATATCCAAAATAACCATCAAGGAAACAATAAAAAGAATGACCGGCTAACCTTTCAAGCATTTGATCAATGAACGGTAAAGGGAAGTGATCCTTCCTTGTGGTGGTGTTGAGCTTCCTATAATCAATGCACACACGCCAACCTGTTTGGATACGGGTTGGCACAAGCTCATTCTCGGCATTCTTCACCACTGTCACTCCGGACTTCTTTGGAACACATTGCACCGGTGACACCCAACGACTATCAGAGATCGGATAAATCACTCCACAATCAAGAAGTTTGATAATCTCATTTTTTACAACTTCCATCATTGGAGGGTTGAGACGGCGCTGAGCCTCTCGAGTTGGTTTAGCCCCCTCCTCTAGAAGTATGAGATGCATGCACGTAGTCGGGCTAATTCCCTTAATATCGGCCAAAGTCCACCCAATGGCCGTCTTGTGCTCTTTCAACACTCGGATCAACTTCTCCTCCTCTATGGCGGTGAGTGATGAGGAGACAATGACGGGCAATGTCTCGTTGTCTCCCAGATAGACGTACTTTAAATGATCGGGCAACGGTTTAAGCTCAAGTACAGGTGCCTGAATCACTGAGGGTAACAACTTATTAGTGGAAACTGAAATTGAAATTGGGTTAGAAGGCTTACCATGGTGTTGAGGTAGTGACTCAAGGGCAGCCACTATCTCGGCCTCCTCCACACTTCTAGGCACGGCAAAACCAGATTTTTGCCCAATTCCTTGTGAAATTGTTGTTTCAAGTGTATCCCTCTCCAAACAATCGAGAAAATCCTGCGCCAAATCATCAATTATATCAATAGAAAAGCAAGAATGATCGTCCTTAGGAAATTTAATACTTTCAGAAAGATTGAAATCAATGACTTCCCCATCAAATTCCATCGTTAAAGTTCCTTTAAACACATCTATCTTGGTGCGGGCTGTTTTCATGAAGGGCCTCCCTAATAGAATCGGCAATGGGGTGGAATGGGGTGAATCCTCCATGTCAAGCACGTAGAAATCCGCTGGAAAAATCAAGTTACCAACCTGTACCAAAACATCTTCCAAAACACCCTTTGGATATGCATTAGAACGATCGGCTAATTGAATTATCACACCATCATTTTTAAGCTCACCTAAGTTCATAGATGCATAAATAGAGTATGGCATAACATTAATCGAAGCCCCTAAGTCTAACATGCATTGTTCAAACTTAGTATTACCCATAACGCACGGAATTGTAAAACTACCCGGATCTTTGCATTTAGGGGGTAATTTCCTTTGTAACACAGCAGAGACATTTTCACTTACTTGAACCACCTCTTTGTTTGAAATCCTTCTCCTTGTTGTACAAAGTTCTTTTAAAAACTTAGCATACCTCGGGACTTGCTTAATCGCATCAAGGAGCGGAATATTAACTTGAACTTTCCGAAAGGTCTCTAGAATGTCCTTTTCAGCTTCTTCCTTCTTTGATTGCCTAAACCTGCCAGGAAAGGGCACATTTAGTGGAATAGAACTAGAAAAAGTTGAATTGGGACTTACCTTGGTGGTTTGGAATGGTTTAGGAGGACTAGATGAATTCGGCAAGGTTTGGTCATCCTTGGTCGTGGGCTTTGCTCCCCGTGCTTCTTTTTGCAGCAACTTGTCCTCCTCGTCTTGACGTGATTTGGATGTATTTGAGTCCGTTCCAACCTATTTACCACTTCTCAACATGATGGCCTTAGCGGTTTCAAATCCTCCATTCGGGTTCATAACGGTTGAACTAGGCAATGTGCCTTGTTCTCTAATTTGCCCCATAAACTCGGCAATTTGACCCATTTGCTTCTCCAAATTATCCACCCGTTTGTCTTGGATTTGTCTCTCCTTATTTTGAGTTTGTACTTCCTGCGTCAAAGTAGTAAGTAACTTAACAACTTGATCTTTATCCAAAGACATACCTGAGGTTGTTGGGGCAGATTGCACTTGGTTTTGATTGGGGATGAATGGCTTTGTATAAAAGCCCGGTGGTTGCTGCCTAAATCCTCCTTGTTGTTGGGGTTGTTGAGGATCCCGCCATTTGAAATTTGGATGGTCCCTCCAACCCTGATTGTAGGTATTAGAGTATGGATCATGGCGTGGTTGATTTTGGTTCCCAAAACCCACGGCATTGGCAGATTCCCAACCTCCATTCTCTATTAACTGAGGGCACGTCTCCGATGGATGCCCTTGCATTGAACACACGCCACACACTTGGTTTTCTTGTGGTTTTGACCCCTTGACAACCTGAGACACGAGAGAAGTAAGATTAGCCAATTGTGACTGAATATCAGAAATTGCACTTACCTCATTCACACTTTGTTGTCGTGGCCCCTCTCTTTGTCCAACACCTTCATATTGTTGAGCGTTGTGTGCTCGGTTGGCAATTAGAGCTTTGGCATCCATTAGATTCTTGTCCACTAATGCACCACCCGCCGAAGCATCTAGCATTTGACGTTCCATGGGAAGGAGTCCCTCGTAGAAATATTGAATGAGCAGCTCCTCCTTCATTTGGTGCTGTGGGCATGAAGCAACAAGTGATTTAAAACGTTCATAATAAGATGGGAACGACTCACCTTGATTTTGTTGAATGCCACTAATTCGTTTCCTCAAGAGAATGATCTTTGCAGTGGGAAAGAATTTCTCTAAAAATGCACGTTTCATACTTTCCCAAGAATTGACAGTTCCAGGAGACAATTCAAACAACCAATCTTTGGCCTTGTCCATAAGTGAGAATGGAAAGGCCTTCATCTTCAAAATACTCCCATCAACGTTGATGGGTGTCATACATGAGCAAACTACCTCAAATTCCTTAAGATGTTTGTTAGGATCTTCCATGGACAACCCATGGAATTTAGGAATATGATGTAATAAACTAGACTTAAGTTCAAATTCTTCTGTCTTACCTTCAGCTGCCGTAGGGTATTGTATGCATAAAGGAGCGGCATTGCCCATACCTGAGGCAGAGAGCTCCTTGATGGTTCGATTGTCCACTGCCATGGTTGGTACTTCTTCTTTAAATTCAGGTTCGGGACTAGGAGGATTAGATGCTTGTGATTTCTTTTTCCTTCTCAAAGTCCTCTCGAAATCACCGTCAAAGTCGGAGATATGCTCACGAACAGGTTGTGAGCTACGGGTCATAAACTAGTACCTACACACAAGAGTAAACAAGATAAGTAATCAACTTAATAGACTTGGCAAAAAAAATCAAAACACATACACACGGTGCAAAAAAAAAATTAAAACAAAACAGAAACTAAACAATTTAAACAAGACTCAAGATAAGGGATTAGCAAATTTGCCAATCCCCGGCAACAGCGCCAAAATTTGATGCGAGATTTATACGCACACAAACTAAACCCTATTTGTGACAATTGTAGTAATGATGTAAGTAGGGATCGTTCTAACCGGGGATTAACTAGGGATGCTAAATACTTGACTCAAATAAATAAAACTAACTTTTAAAACACTAAGACAAACTAAAAGACTCAAAACAAGTTTAAAAGACTCCAAATACTCAAAAACATAAATTAAGACAAATCAAATGATTAAGACTTAACAAAATAAGGGGGGGGTGATTGTGGTTGGACGAGATTAAATTAAACGGACAGATTATAATTTAAAACAGATAGTAAAGATGAATGTGATGAAAAGATGGATGATGAAATAGCTAAGGGGTTCTTCTCCACACATGTTACATTTGCATACAAGATTGATTTTCGGTTGGTCTTTCGATAAATTATGAAACTCAATGCTCCAAGTTAATTAGGTCCGCTTAAATTAACTTTCAGATTTCCCTAGATTCGTTGGATTGAATGGAATACGCATTACAACCAAATTATTCTTAATCAAAGTCCCTAACTATGGAATACGCATGATAGAGACATTCAACAAAGATCATTAAGTTCAACGGAAATCATAAACATCGACGAGGCATTCGTTACTATGGAATACGCATGAAACTTATGCCAAGAATTCGTTTAACGCGATTGTTTATAAGCAACCTCCACTACTTGTGAATATAAGTTCGTAACTATTAGGTGAAACTCACTTATATTCTAGCGTCATATTCATTCAAACGGTTAAACAAATTGAATCCACAACTTATGAAATTCCAACCAAAAGTAATCAATTCATATTGCAAGCATAAACATGTATTTTGAATCACCCCCTAGCTAAAAGGGGTTTAGTTCCTCATAACTTTGAAATCAAAGAAACACCTAAACATTCCAACAACTCAAACTTGAATTGTGTGAACGTTTAGGCACTCTTCTCTTCCATTACAAAACAAAGAAAATTGAATTTAAACATTGAAATCAAAGAAACACCTAAACATTCCAACAACTCAAACTTGAATTGTATGAACGTTTAGGCACTCTTCTCTTCCTCGTTGTTGTAGCACAAGGTCTAAGGTGAGTTTTTGGGGGATGAGGAGTGGTTGGAGTGGTTGGAATGAAGAGAAAATATGCAGAAAATGAAGGGATATGCACGGCAAGAATGGAGGATTTTGTGTTGTGTGTTGTGTATGAAAAATGAGATGTCTTGGTAATGGGAATGCAAGGGCTTTTATAGGAGAAATAGAGGTGCAAATGGCTGTTTGTTTAAGCATGCATGTGCTGAAATGTGGTGGAAAACAGCTAGGAAAGCTGGAAAGGGGAATGAATTCCACGGCAAAGGGGATTTTTGGGTGTAAATGCATGTGTTTGTGGAGATGTAAAGCAAAGGATGTGCTGGAAATGCATTTGAAGGCATGTGAAAGCTGGAAATGGGAGGTAGGCCACGGCATGGAGTGTGGAATGAGCTGATTTGTGGTGCAATGATGAAGAATGCATGTGGAATGGATGCAATGATGAAGGAATAATCTGGAAATGCAAGGTGGAAAGCTGGAAGTGTGAGTGAAGGCCACGACAAGGGTGTTTTCTTGATGGTTTTGGGGTTGTGATGCATGTGAATGCATGTGAATGATAGCTAGGGTGTGTGATGATGAGTGTATGTGGAATAAAGAATGAATGGTGGCTGAATTGAAGGAGTGTAATGGCTGAAAATGGGATGGATTTGCAAGGGCCACGGCAAAGGATGTTTTGATGGTGCATGTGACATTGTTTTGTGACATAGAATGGATAGGGTGAATGATTATGTGGCTGCATGTTTGAATTATTAAAGTGCATGTGGGTTGAAATATAAAGGGAATGCAAGGTGAATGAATAATGAATGCATGTGTTGATGAAATTGCATTTGGAAAGGTTGGAAAGTGGAAGGGAAAGGCACGGCAAAGAAGAATGTTTAGTGCTTGAAATGCATGTGAGTGCATGTGTGTGTGAATGGTGGAAATCTGAAAATGGCATAAAACAACTAGGCTAAGGGAAAGGCACGGCAAAGAGATGTTTGTTGGTGTAAATGTGCAATGGTTGCAATGATGAAATGGATGGGAGTGCATGTGGATGAATTGAATGAATGCAAAGTGAATGAATAATGAAATGGGAAAGCATGTGCAAGGTGTGGATGATTGTTTTGCATGGCTTTGATGGATTGTTTGATTGGGCTAGAGGTTTTGCATGGCTCAAAGGATTGTTTGATTGGGCTAGGCCCTTTGTTCTATGTCCAAAGTGCATACAAGGCTTTCAAATTCGTCCAACACTTTGGCTCCAAGCATATGCTATCCATTCCAAGCCCAATTTTGCTCCAAAATGCTCCAAAATGCATCTTTTTGCTTCCTTAGCCATATGAACCTAAAAACACACGAAAATGGCTTAAACTACTAAAACAACTATGAATTAACAACATAGATGCACGAAAACAAGCTAAGTAAGTCGCCTAAATATGCTCCTATCAGCCTGCCATTTCTTTGAATTTTTCCTCTCCCTCTTCTCTTTTTAATAACTCTTTGCCCGACTGTCTGCAATAGGAGATTCGGGTAGAAAAGATCTCACCACCCGATGCTTCTTTTCCTTCATCCCGATTAAAGCAACCTTTCTATTTCGAGCAAAATCCATTTCTTTGGAGGTGACTCCTATTTCTCAGTTTGATCATTTAACTAGGAAGATGATGCACTATATGGAGGATGATAGTAACTCAGTAAGTGCCTACTTCTAATACTTTCATACTAAGAATCCATTTTCTTTTTATTCATCATCTTCTATTCTTTCCAGCCTTCTCGAGCACAAGAATTCCATTAAACACCAATTTCTACCTTTGGGGAGCCCATAGTGTCCCTGAGATTCCTGTGGTTTCAAAGATAACTAACCTACAGGCTTCTTGGGCAGATCCTACTGATGTACCCGAAGCCTCTGAAGTGCCTGTTTCCCAACCTTAGATTCCCCTTCAGGTATATCATTACTTAGACCTTTTGCTTTTCTTCTTCATAAGTTAATCACTGACTTTTATCTCTACTTCTGTTATTGGTAAGTCTCTGTTAAAGGTTTGAGCACTATCTCTCTTCACTTAGTAAGTCATGACAGTCTTCCCCAGCACTTAGGAGAAGTAACTCCCCCTCCACCTCTTTCCAAGGCTCCGGGCTTAACTCAGGTAGATTTACCTTGTCTTCTTTTGACTGGTAAATTTTTTTTTTAACACGTCTGTCTTGGTTGCAACAGGGTTCTGGAAAAGGTTTGAGCAAATCTTCAACGCGCATAGTGCGCAAGGGAGACCTTCCTCATCCTTCTTCGATTTTTGGTATCACATGAATCTCTGTCCTTAAGCATGTGAGTAAGCGAGCCAAGACTTTTGCAACATCTACTTTCATTCCTGCTCCTACTCCTCTAGCTGAGGTTGCCCTCACTATTACGGTTGGAGGTGCGAGGGAGGCACATTCCGCTTCATCAGCGTCATCCTTGCCTGACCTGGTAAAGAAGTTCGGACAAATCAGAACTAAACTACAGTCACTTTCCACATCTTTTGAGTCTCATTCTTTTCAAAATGCTCGTCAAATCTTCAAAGATTGGATGAAAGGGGACTTCACATCTTCTTTCAGCCTTAAGACCCTCAATGACTTAGAGAAGGCCCTTATTGAGCTTTACCAAGCTTAGTTGTTATCCCAGGCTCAGTACAAATCTTTTCTAAGTTTCTTCGAGAATTTGCGAGCACTAAGGGATCATCATCAAAAGGCGGAGTGGGTATCAAATCGAGTGAAATGCTTTCAGGAAAAACATGTGAAGAGTATAGCCGCACTTCAGCAGTTGGTGGAAGAAGGGTCAGTGATGGAAGAAAGGATTGCAGTGGTTGATTCTAAAATCCAGCGCTTGGAAGAGCAGTTGTCTTCACTCAAAGTTGAGAAAGTGACCCTCACCAACCACCTTTCCCAAAAAGTAGAAGAGATGGAGAAGATTTCCCAAGAGGTTGAGGATTCCAAAACCTAACTTGTGAATAGCAACATGTATTTAGGAAAACCAAGCCGAATTTTCACTATCATGCAAACTTACTTCTCTAGAATAGTTGCTCTAGCCGAAGATGTAAAGTTTTATGTAAACTATGGGTTCTATGGATAAGAGTTCTGATACATGACTGAATAATTGGTCTAGGTGAGGATCGTTCGTGACGTCTCAATATTCGTGCTTGGGAGTTGCAGCACGAACCTAAGGTGAGTGGGTCTTTTCCCTTTTATCGTATAAATATATATATAAGATTGACATCTCTGCAAACATTTAAAAATTGAATATTTCATATAATTTATGTGAATGCTTTGGAGGACTAGTACAACCTACGAATAGCTTGATCCCTGTTTAGGGTATGTAGGCAGTCTAATGAGATGTTAGATGTAGCCATATAATAAATGAGACTAAATAATTGAGACAATAGCCTTGTTTGGGGAGTTGAGCAATGTGAGGGACATTGGTGGAAAATGTGAGATTTAACCTTATGATTTGGTGGTTAAATGTTGGTTATAAATCAATGTGTGAAGAATCAAGAAATTAAAGTAAGGAAACGTAAGTAATGATAGTTAATTAAACTAGTGTCTAGTTGCCTTATCACCGATAATTATTCCCAAAAATAAATAGTTTGGAAGTGGGGCGTTATAGATTATGCATTTCACGCCATGTTGTATATATATTTGGAAACACTATGTTATGGTTAAGTATTAGATTGCATCATGGCATATCCATATGTATATTATCTGCACATAATTATTGTGAATGCTTTGAAGTGTAAAGGTGAACGCATGACACACAGGTAAGTTCAGGTGAGTTTATGGTATTAGTTGAAATGATGGAGTTATGACATGACTACATTTATGTTTTAGGCAACTCCGACATTGTCGTACAGGTTGCAATAATAGGCAACTCCAACCTTGTCGTATAGGTTGCCCATGAGTCGTACATTTTATATTAGATGCAGTTAGAGCTCATAAACTTGCATCCTGGTGTTAGTGCTCCAGCCCGTGGCCAGGGCACAGTCTTCACGTGATGTTCACCTTCTGCACCTTACGCCCACCTTGGATCCAAGGGAGGTGCACAGTCCTGTCGTACAGACCACAATAGGTGGTTCCAACTCATAGGTGACCCGCGATTATTCGCACAGTCTTCACGTGATCGTAGTACTTGAGCGTATTTATTTACACCAATCCTGTCGTACAGACCACTTTAGGTGGTTCCAACTCGTGTGCAGGTATACTTATTGAGCTATTGGCTAGCATGTTGATGAGCTATTGGCTAGAATGTTGATGAGCTATTGGCTAACATGTTATTGAGCTATTGGCTAGCATGTTGATGAGCTATTGTCCAGCATGTTATTGAGCTATTGGCTAACATGTTGATGAGCTATTGGCTAATATGTTGTTGAGCTATTGATTCAGCCGTACAGGTAACATGAGGTGACTCCGGTTAGCATATTGATGAGTTATTGGCTAGCATGTTATTGAGCTATTAGCTAGTATGTTGTTGAGTTATTAATTTAGCTGTACATGTCACGTGAAGTGACTCCGGCTAGCATGTTGATGAGCTATTAGTTCAGCCGTACAGGCCACAATAGGTGGATCCGGCTGACATACCATTTCATATTGATTTATTTCACTTGGGTTACTTATTCTTGTTGAGATATTTGACACGGCATAGCTGTGAGACTGTTATTTTGGTTATGGTTTTGAGTTATAGTCATGCCTGTTATTTTTTGGGAAATTATACAGGTGTTACGACGAGGGGTTACTGACTTTGGTAATTGAAATTGATTTGAAAAGTTTTGTTTCGCTCACTCACATTTTCTATTTTTGCACCCCTCCAGGTTCTATCAGCAGAGTTTCATATCGACGAGGATTTATGGCACTTTTCAATACAGATGTCTTCTTATAATGGTATAATCATTATCTTACCTTACTATACTCTACCTATGCTCTGTATCATGCGTGAAATGGGTCCAGACCCACTCATCACGCATTTGTGCACTTAAGTACTTTTAGGTTTTAATTTATTCACATTTTATACACTAGCACACTTTATGGCTTCGTCACCTTCCAGGTGTCGGCTAGCACAGCTTGATTCGAGGTCCTAGTGGACATTCCGGGTTGGGGTGTGTCATTTTGTGTATTTGCACTTTGACCCAAAAATTTATATTTTTACGTAAAGGCCTAAAATCACTAAAGGAAAAATTGTTTTGCTCCTTTAATGAAGTGTTTGCATTTGTTGAAATTTTTGGGTTCTAGTTGTAATTACATGAAGTAGTGGACTTTTTTGTTTTTACAAAGTGACCTCAAAAGTTTGTGTTTTGCAATATAGCCCAAAAGTTGAGGTTATTGCATTTTGGCCCAAATTAGTTGAGAACAAAATAGTTTTGTATCTTTAAATGAGAATTTGGTTTTCATTTCATTTAGCTCCATCTAAATCAATTCTATGGATACAAAAACCAAATGACAATATTACATTCAAGTTTAATTAGTTAAAGCGTTAATTAATTAAAGAAATGGTGATTATGAACCTAAGCCTACGATAATTAAGCTATGTGAAAGGCTGTCTCTCAAATTGTTTGAACCATGGGAATGTGTAAATTAGATTTTGGTTGTAATTTGATATGATCAAATGTTGTAAAAGAGCATAAGCTCTTCTTTACTTTGAAGTACTAATTTCTTGTTTTATTTGATATGCATGAAATTGGAGTAGTAGGGTCCAACGCCCAATAAGAAAACACACCTTAATGTGATTAAACGAGTAACTAAAATCAATCACCATTACTAGACCGAGATCCATCACTAGGCTCGTGTTGGATCGAATCAAAGGTTCATAGTCATCCTAAGGCCCTAAGGCAACTATATAGTCCATCAATGAATGCAAAGCTTATGTTAGTAGTACCATATTTTCTTGCTTTAAAAACTGTTTAACAAGCATAGTGGGAGTATCATATAGTACTAAATCAATCACATGGACCAATAGTTGTAATAGGACCAAATTGTTTTAATAAGATTAAAAAGCATGCTTATATGTGATGAGACCTAAAACCCTCAACAAAACCATTATTAAGTTGACAAACGTGAGAGTGATTTGAACACTTTTTCATGGCCTTCCACCGTGGTAAGCTTTGATCGTTAATGACTCGTACACCAACTTCACCCTATCATGTGGGAGTTCAAAGTGCGTGCTTACACTCAGGATGAGTCCTATACGCATACATGATGTTGTGAAGGTAGGCAACGAGAATGATCAACATCATATCATTGTGAGGTTGTTCTTGAACCCCTACTTGAACTTGCATGGTGAGAATGACTTAACTAAGTGCAATGAAGCCAACATCATAACATTGTGAGGCATCATTCTCTAAAGGCCAAATAAGATGGGTACTTACATGAGATGTAAATGAGTAAGCGTACTCTCTCATTATTATTGTTGCTAGCCAACATCATACCATTGTGAGGTGGGCTTGGTAATAGTGAGTCTCTCTTACCCTACTAAGAGTTTCCTCCAAAACTCTCGAATTCCAATGAGGGATATGGAATTTGCCAAAAATAGTGGGTGGTGCTATTTGATTTAAAGACCGAGCTCAAATATCTTAAAATCAATCAATTTATATTCGTTATGTATTTATTTACGGATATCCAAAACTTGACAAAGAAAAGTCGAAGGCTTTAGTTTCCAGACTTGGTACCACAATCCCATAGATTGTCTTGAATGGATTGTATATGTACCTAAGTAGTCTCATTCTCACAATCTTCCTATTGATAATGTATCATTGGAAGAACATGTTAGATAAGTATATAATAAAGAGGACAACACTTTTAGTGTCATGATTCTTCACTTACAAATCATTGTATGAAGAAATAAGAGTTGCTTTGAACAACCCTTAGTTAACGTAAACACTAGTGCTTGTTTCTTTGTTAAATGAACAAGGAACTTGAGAAGTAAGCACAAAGGCATGAACACTTTATGTGCCATGATTCTTCACTTGCAAATTGTTGTACGAAGAAATGAGAGTTGCCTTGAACAATTCTTGAAAGTTTGTAATTATGTTTAGAACATAATGGTTGATTAACAAAAATAGTCCATCAACATGGAAACCCAGGACACAGGTTAGTGTGCCTATCGTGAATCTGACTATCGCCCACTCATTATATCCAATGCATGAGAAAATTTTAAATTATGTAAGCAACCTAGAAGAAACGAATCCATTATGATAGTTTCCATGATATTTAGAATATATATGAGATGATAATCAATGATGCATTAGCACATGCAGTAGCTACTAAGATCATGCTGAGCAATGACATTGAACCTCGTTCCGTTGATGAATGTCAACATGGAATCGATCGGTCAAACTGAAAATAAGCAATCCAAGTCGAACTTAATTCACTTGCAAAACGCAATGTGTTTGGGCCTGTAGTTTCTACACTGCCACATGTGAAGCCCATTGGCTATAAGTGGGTTTTGTAAGGAAGCGTAATGAGAGGAATGAAATGGTACGATATAAAGCATGTCTTATGGTGTAAGGCTTATCTCAATGCCCTAGAATTAATTATGATGAAATGTATTCGCTCGTAATGGATATGATTATATCCTGCTACCTTATTAGTTTTGTAGTTTCCTAAGAACTGGATATGCAGCTTATGGACGTGGTAACTATGTATCTTTATAGGGATCTTGATACAAAAATCTATATGAAAGTTCTTGAAGGACTTACATTGACTAGATCAAATAATCTAGACCATGGAACACCTTCTCCATTCGACTAAGGTGTTCACTCTGCAGATTGAAGCAATCTGGGCGGATGTGGTATAACCGTATGAGTCAGCATTTAATTATTCAGGGATATGTGCATGAACAATGAACTATGCCTTTACATGTTTATTAAGAAGTCACATTCCGAATTTGTGATTGTTGCAGTATATGTCGATGACACAAATCTCATTCAGACTTCTGAAGAGCTTGAGAAAACTGTTGCACACCTAAAGTCAGAAATGAGATGAAAGATCTTGGGAAAACTCAATATTAACTCAGCCTGGAGATCAAGCATAGTTCGGATGGAATCCTAGTACATCAGTCGAACAACACTCATAAGGTGTTGCATCATTTTAATTAGGATAAAAGCGAAGCCTTCGAGTACTACTATGACCATTCGATCATTAGATGCTAAAAGAGATCATTTCCGTCCTAAGGAGCATGAAGAAAGATTTTGGGATCCAAAGTTCCATATTTAAGTGTGATAGATGCTTTATTGTACTTAGCTTAGTGCATTAAACCCGACATTTCCTTCGCTGTCAATCTTTTGGCAAGATACAGCAATATGCCCATACTCAGACAGTGGACAGCTGTTAAAGACATCTTTCAATTCTCAAGTCAATTCCCACCTTGTTTTATCCCCATCAATACTCAAGAAGTGCCGTAGCCCCCCTTAATTCTCAAGTCGATTCCCGTTTTGTTGGTTATGCTGATGCAAGGTACTTATTTGACCCGCACAAGGCATACTTTCAAATGGGTTATGTCTTTACCATTGGAGGCACCACAATATCTTGGAGGTCAACCAAACAGACCTTAGTTGCTACTTCTTTGAACCATGTTGAGATACTCACCCTACATGAAACTACTCGGGAATGTTTTTGGTTGAGAGCAGTTGTGGGACATATTCGAAACACTTGTGAACTTTCTTCCATCGTTGACGTCCCTACAACGATCTATAAAGACAACGTATCATGTATCGAACATCTCAAGAAGGGATATGATAATTGCTCAAAAGTGCAAGTCTAATGCGCTTTGATTATACCCATTACATGTTTTTCTCTAGTAATTTATCAAATTTGTGCTTTATCATGTATAACTGGTCAAATAGGTTTTATATCTAATTTGTTTTAATTTTGACTTATGTTATATTAATTTTAATGTGCAAGACTATGAGAATGATGCAAGGCAATTAAAGGATGAGGCACAAGACAATCAATTGGTGATAAACTCTATGTCGGTTACGAAAAGGAAATAAAGAAAGGAGAAGGCAAAGAAGAAGAAAAAGAAACGGCAACCATTACCATTTCAATATGGCATTAAGGCTTATCATTGATCATTATTCAAGGATTTAAAACAAAGGTTGGATGCGGCTGCAGCACAACCATTCCCATTTTTATGTTTTCCATTAGTTTTGCTCTTTCATAATTTTAAGAGTTTCTTATTTTTCTATTTTGTTATATGGAGAACTAATCTCTCTAGCTAAGGCTAGGAGGAAAACCTTTAACTACTATGTGATTTTATTAGTTTGATTCGAATTGTAGTATCAACAATAAACTCTTGTTATTGGTTTGTTCAAATTAATATCTAGTTTTTCTTTATTTGTCGATTGATGAATGTTAATTAAAATTCATAGGTTCGCTCATGTTTTTCCCGGTGTGTGACGGTGCATAACACCATCGTGGCGGCACGTGGTGGCGCATGGCCGGAACGTAGCAGCATATGGCGGCATGTGCAAGACATGTGCCCTACCCTCAAATTTTTTGGTGTTCTAAATCATGTGGCACCCTTTGTTTGTGCAAATTCATTACCTAAATGGTAGTTTTGGAAACCCCTTCAGGACATAACAAGAATAAGGAGAACACCAGTGGTGACGAGTGGGCTTGGTAATGAGGCTTTCATCCTTTGGATTTATGGTGATGGTTCATTTACTGCAATTTTATCTTTGTTGTAATAATTGCATGATCGCACTTTTTATTATGCATAGCACTGCACTTTTATGTGTTTACTATTGTGTGAAACTTCTAGATACTCTGATGTGAAGTGATAATAACGGGAATTAATCCCAAGATAATTTGTGTCCCTAGTGGGGAGGTTGATAAGTGAACCCTGTAGCATCTTTGGATTTATTAATGATGAATGTTTTTGTTCAAATTCTTGCACATCATAAATATCTTACGATGGGGCCATATGGTTAATTTAATGTCAGCCAGCACATCACGGCCTCGTAACTTGTGTTATTGGGGTTAGGGTGTAAAAAAATTTCATTGTGCTGGGAAAACCGGCCTGGTATATCAAGTGTCATTATATAATTGGGGTGATATTTCCTTTCCAACTTTCCAACCAATTATATTAGAGTAATGCTAAGGAGACTAAATTTGTAGACTAAATTTTCAAAACTAAAGGACATGGAAGTTGATAATTGTTTATTACTTAAGCGTTGATAAACATGCTCATTTCTATTGGTGACACATCGTTTAGTTTGCAAATTTAGTCTACAAATTTAGTCTTCCTAGCATTATCCATTATATTATGGCACTTAGTACACTGGGTTGTGTTCCCAACAAATAGAAAAATTTCTCCTAATTGAGGTTTATTGGGAAGGCTTGCACATAAAGTCCCTTATCAATGGATTGTAGCTTCTTAAAAGCACCTCCCTATAAATACCTCATATCCCCTATCAATTAAACCATAAACACTCGCTCTTTTTTGAGAAACTTTCTTAGGCATAGGAGATCCATTGGCTAACCCCCCCCTCCCCTACCCCTACACCTGGTGGCATATGAGGGTTTGACCTTGATCAAATGTGTTATTTTGTTTTGTAGGTACAATTTCATCAAGACTGAAGACGGCAAAATTTTGCTACCACATCAATAAATGGAGATGACCTATATATTCAGAAACTAGAATAAATATTATAGCACAACAATTGGAGATGGCCTTTTAGAGAAATTTTTCGTAGTGCTCGGAAAATGGGTAGTACACCACGTGTCATTATATAAGTGAAGGGAAGTTTTAATTTTTAAGTTGTTAAATTTTTAACACAAGTATCGCATCACTTGTATAGTGACATATGGTATACCATCCTATATTCTGGGCATACTAAAAAATCTCTTAATTTCAGCATACTATTCTAGTGAGGTGTCACACTCTAATTGGTAAGACCCCTTAATTTAACCACTTTTGTTTTGTTAGGGTAAAAATGAAAATTTAAAGAAAATTTTACTTGAACTTATATAAACTCTTTCTACACTCAACTTACTCCCTACACCATATTATTATGAATTAAAGAATTAATATCTCTTTGAACCCAAATTTACTGCCTAAACTACTCTTACAAACCTAATTCAAAATAAAAATTTATTTGTACACCCATTCAAAATGTAAATTCATCAAATTTGTTTTCTCCAAAATACACTTTAATTCTTTGTTTGAAACCTCAACCTGCCCAGATGTCTGTGGATGATAAGGTGTAGCCACACGATGTTTAATCCCATATTTGGCTAGAAAAGCATCAAACTATTTATTAATAAAATGCTTCCCCCCCCCCCCCCCATCACTAAGAATTATACGTGGAATTCCAAAACGCAAAAATATCACCCCCTGGAGGAATTTTAGGACCATTGATCCTTGATTAGTTGGTGCTGCAATGGCTTTGATTCATTTAGAAACATATTCCACAGCAACTAAAATATACTAATTCCCATGAGATGATGGGAATGGCCCCATGAAATCAATACCCCAAACATCAAATAACTCAACAATTAGAATACTTTGTTGGGGCATCTCATTCCTTTTGGATTGGTTGCCGACTCTTTGACACCTGTCACAAGCTTTGCACCAATTATTTGCATCTTTAAATAATGTAGGCCAAAACAACCCACTTTACAGAATTTTCTCTGCTGTCCTTTTCTGTCCAAAATGTCCCCCATATGCATAATGATGAGCAAAACATAAAACACTTTCTTGTTCAACCTCAGGAATGCACCTGCGAATAATTTGGTTTGGACAATACTTATATAAGTATGGTTCATCCCATAAATAATGCTTTACATCAGACAAAAACTTCTTTTTCTGCTGAAATGAAAAATCAGGATGCACCACACCCTTAGGCAAATACTTAACAATATTAGCAAACCAAGGCGTATTAATTTGGACATCAAGGAACTGTTCATCTAGGAAACTTTCACTCAATGGCAGTGAATCTTTTTGTGCAGCTGCTAGAATAATTAATCTAGATAAATGGTCAGGCACTACATTTTCACTACCCTTTTTATCTTTAATCTCTAGGTCGAATTCTTGAAGTAAAAGAACCCAACGAATCAATCTTGGCTTTGCATCCTTCTTAGACAACAAGTGTTAGAGTGTAGCGTGGTCTGTATAAATAATAACTTTTGCCCTAACCAAATAAGAATGAAACTTTTCTAAAGCAAACGCAACTGCCAATAGTTCTTTTTTAGTGGTAGCATGGTTCAACTGTGCATCGTTTAAAGTTTTGATGGCATAATAAATTACATGCAGAAGTTTGTCTTTTCATTGTCCAAACACTGGTCCAACTGCATAATTTGATGCATCACACATCAATTCAAATGGTAAACTTCAATCTGGTGCAGCAAGGATGGGTGCTGAAGTTAGGAGTGACTTCAACTTGTTAAATGCTTATAAGCAAGCCTTATCAAAATTAAATGGTGCATCCTTATCCAATAAATTGCATAAAGGTCGGCTAATCTTGGAGATATCCTTGATGAACTGATGGTAAAATCCTTTATGTCCCAAAAACGATCTAACACCTTTTACTGATGTAGGGGGTGGTAACTTTGCAGTCACATCAATTTTAACTTTGTCAACTTCAATGCCTTTGCTAGAACTTGAATAACCCAAAACAATGCCTTGTTTCACCATGAAATGACACTTTTCCCAATTCAGCACTAAATTTGTTTCTTGACATCTCTCAAGAACTAATGATAAATTATGTAAGCACTAATCAAATTAATCCCCAAACACAGAAAAATCATCCATGAAAACTTCCACAATTTTTTCAACCAAGCCAGAAAAAATACTTATCATACAACATTGAAAAGTAGCTGGTGCATTGCATAACCCAAATGGCATCTTCCGATAAGCAAATGTCCCAAACGGACATGTAAAAGCTGTCTTTTCTTGATCCTCTGGTACAAATGGGATCTGATTGTACCCAAAATAACCATCCAAGAAAGAATAGAAAGCCCTTCCAGCCAATCTTTCCAACATTTGGTCAATAAACGGTAGCGGAAAATGGTCTTTTCTTGTGCCTGCATTTGGCTTCCTATAATGCATACACATCTGCCACCCTGTAATTAAACTCGTAGAAACAAGCTCATTGTTGTCATTTTTAACCACTGTAATGCATGTACGTTTAGGAACAACCTGCGTAGGACTCACCCATTTACTGTCTGAAATAAATTAAATCATATATGCATTAAGTAACTTCATAACCTCTGTTCTAACAACCTTTTTTATAATTGGCTTAAGGCGGCATTGAGCATCAACTGTTGCCTTCACGTCGTTTTCCATTAAAATTCTGTGCATACAAATTGCTGCACCAATATCCTTGATGTCGGCAATTGTCCATCCCAATGTATCTTGATATTTTCTTAAAATACGAAGCAATTTATATTCTTCTGTTTGAGTTAAATCTATTGCAACAATAACTGGCAGCGTCTCTACAGCACCCAAATGTGCATATTTTAAGTGATTTGACAAAGGCTTCGGCTCCAATTTTGGTGGCTGTTGTCTAGACAATTTAAGGGGCTGTTTAGGCTCCCCTAAATTCTCATAAACATTTCTCCACCTTGGCAAATGTGTTGGCAAGCTATCCAATGCATAAATGTACTCAAAAACCCCTTAATCTACATAATTTGTCCCAATTTCCCCTTGTAAAACGTGCAGTAACTGATCTGTATTTGAACTGACATAAAAATTATCTTGAACCATATTGTCTAACACATCAATGTGCATACATTCTTGCTGTTCAACAAGACGTTTTGCTGCCTCAAACAAATTAAATACAATAGATTGGTCTTGAATTTGTAAAGTTAATGTTCTAACTTCCACGTCAATTAAAGTCTTAGTCGTTGCCATAAACGGCCTCCCCAAAAGGATACGCATTTGAAGGTCTTCATCCATGTCTAAAACCACAAAATCTGCCGGTAGATAAAAATTATCAACCTTAATAATTAGATCTTCAATAACACCTCTTAGATAAGTGATTAAGCGATCAGTTAGCTGGAGAATAATTAATGTAGGCTTTAAGTCTCCTTGTCCTAATCTCTAAAAAACAGAAAAAGGCATCAAATTAATACTTGAACCCAAATCAATTAAAGCACTTTTAAAATCAGAATTCCCAATAGTACAAGAAATATTAAAACTCCCAGGATCTTTTTTCATATGTGGCAGTTTGTGTAGTAATGCTGCACTGCATTGCTCTTTCAACACAACTGTCCAAATCTGCAAGTTTCTTCTTGCTGCTGCAAACCTCTTTCAAAAATTTAGCATATGATGGAATTTTCTTGATTGCGTCTAACAATGGAATGTTGATCTGAACCTTGGATAATGTTTGCATAAAATCTTTGAGTTGCTGATCTCTTGCTTTAGGAGTTACACTTTCTAGATAGGGTAGTGGAGGGTCATAAACACACTAAGAAACCTGTTTTGGGATAGTTTCTATACTGGGCAGATTTTGTTTTTCTACAAAATTTGCAAGTTCTGCTGCTAGTATTGTAGATTCTGCAGAAATTTGCACAGCTGGCAGATTCCTGCAGTTTTTATGATTGTCATAACTTTTTCCACATCGTAAAGTCCAAACAACATTGCAGTCTTCACGTCCTCTTGGATTAGGCACTATTTGACTAGGAAATTTGTCTTTTCTCTGTCTGAAATCTATGCAGCTAGTTGCCCAAATTGTTGCTCCAAATTTTTAATTAATGCTTCAACATTTTGAATTCTTTGATTGTTACCACAAGTTGATCATCCAAAGATGGTTTGGATGGTAGAAAAGGTTTTTCTACATGCTGAAATGGTTTTGAATTAGTCTGATTATCACCCCATTTGAAATTAGGATGATCCTTCCATCCTGGATTGTAATGAGTTGCATATGCATCATTCCTAGGCCTTTGATAACTATTCATCATATTAACATGTTGTTCAACTAGCTCCGGGTAAGACTCTTTATGCAGGCAGCCCATGATGTCATGCGTAGCCAAGCTGCAGATAGTGCAAACTGTTGCTGCAAGCGGCTATTGCTGTGTAGAATTTGCTATCTGTTGTAAAATAATGTCAAACTTTGCATCAATTTTCTTCTCCATTTTCTCCATTTGTGCAGACATATTAGGAGAACCTACTAATAACTCAAAAATGTCCCTTTTGTGGGAATGTTCTGTTGCCCACTGTTGAGATTCTATAGCCATCTGTTATGTTTCTTTTAAGTGCAAAAATAAGGATAGTATAGTGGCACAAGTAAGGGTGTCAAACCACAGGGACTGATTAGAACTCTACAAATTACTAGCTTTATGTAAACCCTAACTAAACAATGAAAATGTAAACTGAATTTAGATTTTTCAATTGAAAACTAAAATAACTTTAAAATGCAAGAAAGATAAAAATAAATGATAAGTTGATTCAGAAATAATGGGATGGAACTAGGGATACCGATTTCACCGTTCCAAGCCAATTCCATGAAAATTAAGTCAAAACACATTCAACTCTTCAACTTCAACTAAGGTTCGTTTTACTCATTTATGATCATCCATTTGATGTGTGGTTTTGATCAAGTGCTCCTAATCTGCAACCTAGTTGTGATGTTCAACTTAGATTGCCAAATAAGAATCCATTAAGAACAAAAAACTTCCAAGAACCAAAGAAATCACATAACAGGATGTATGCATAGCAGTTTCTTCATTCATTCACATGTCTACCAAGATTAAGCATGATGTGTACTATAACCTTGATCAAATAATTCATAAGTAGGCCTAATGGTGATCAAACATTAAGATTAACAAACAAATTATACTATAAAATCAGTAAATGAAACAAGAACACAAATTGGTAATTTGAATACTTTAACTTAATAACATAGAGTATGTTTGCAAGGCTACATCGAATTCTCCAGCTATGAACTTAATTACACAACATGATTACAAAATATATAAATATCAAGAACAACATAAGTGATATTAAAGTTCATAGAAGAAACCCCCTTGAAGCAATTATGATGTTGAACTTCTCCAAGAACAGCGCGGTTGTGTGGTTTCTACGGATGGTGAATGGAGAAAGGATTTTGTTTCAGGAAGAAAGGCCAAAGAAAGAGAAAAGAAAGAGAGCTATGGGTGTCCCCAAGGCGAAGCTTCTGTAAAAGTAGCTGAGACTCTCAGTTTTATAAGGTTAAAAAGACTGTTATAGAATGTCAAGACATCCAAGTAATGGAGCATTTATTTCAGACGTTTTTTGCTGTTATTGGTCTCTTAAAAGGCCATATTCATCTCCATATTCAATTGTACACTTTGAATCTCTCTCTACATCAGAATCCTTATTCAATTCTCCACTTTCAGCACCATTTCGCCTTATTTACCCTCAAATGACTCTAAAATACAATTAAACGCACATTAACACAAAAGAGAGTAAAACGCAACTAATTTAACTCAAAAATATCACAAAGAGACTAGGAATGGATGGTATAAAATGTATGAAATATATGAGTTATCACCATCATATCAAATAATTCAAATGCTTCTCTTGCAAATTTATTTGACAACGAACCCCCAGCTGATGCATTAACATGACTTTTAGATGTAGGATTAAGCCCATCAAAGAAAATATTCATTTGTGATCTGAATCAATATTAGCATGTGGACACTTTATGTACATCTCTGTATATCTCTCTCTCGCTTCATGAAACTCTTCGTTTGGCTTTTGAGTGAATGTCATAATCTCCCACCTGTAATTCAATGTTTTGGATGCTGGTTAATATTTGTTTAGGAATTTTTTATGTAATTGTTGCCAAGTAGTAATGCTATTAGCCGGTAGAGTGAACAACCAAGTTTTTGCCTTATCCTTCAATGTAAAAGGAAAAAGATGTAACTTAATAGCCTCAACATAAAAACCCCTAATCAAAATGTTTTTGTAGCCCATAATGAATTTTGCAATATGTATGTTCGCATCCTCATTAGGCAACCCATGAAACGTTAGTAAAATTTCAAGCATATGGTGCTTTATCTCAAACAAATCACCCTCCTCTTGTTCAGGATACACAATGCAATTAGGAATGTCATTGGCACGGGCAACCAATGACTCTCTGAGTGGCCTGCCTGCTTCAGGAAATTGCAACACCATTGTGATTTTGCTGTCCACAAAACCAGCAAACAATTCATGCAGAAACGTGCCTTGCAGTGAATAATCCCAAGGTAAATTATTTTCCTGTAACCGATGTTGCAATGTGCTCTCCAGTTCTGGATCAAACATGCAATCTACTCAGTATTTGATATGGTCTGGACCATGCAGTTTGCAAAATCTGCAATACAACAAAAATAACAAAATAAACTGAAATAATTTTTTTTTTTTTTATGAAAAAATAAGAAATCAGAAAAAGTTTAAACAAAAATTATCTAAAATAATCCCCGGCAGCAACGTCAATTTCTTGATAGCAATTTTACCTTCTATGCAAATAGGATAAAAATCACATGAAATACTTGCAAGAATATAAGGATATTGTAGCATAGATGCTCATGCAAGGTCGTTCTCCTCAAGGATTATTTTAATAATTTAGGTAGAAACAATTCCTAATTAAATACTTAGATTTAAATATTGAGAAAAGAGATTTTTGAACTTGGGTAATATTAAAAACGAATTTTATTTAAAAACCAATATGATAAAAGAAAAGAGTTTTAAATACCAATTTATAAAAGCACTACGGTTTCACCGTCAATATACATATATATATATAAAGGAAATTGTTATTGACATTCTAAAAATCTCATTTTGCATTCCAAACTTTCTATAATTATAAAGAAAAATACACATCTGAGGAGTGTAAAATGAAATTTATGAAGTGCAATGCATCTGAAATTTTAGATGATCATAGTCTGTATATTATAATTGGTACCTGCTTTTGTAACTTGGCAGCTGTGACAAAGTCCCTTTTCTTTTTTTGGGAAGAACAAAGTCCTTTTTCTTTGGTGTGCGGCCTAGGCCCGAAAAGTTGTTAGTACTTTAACTCTAATTCCAGGCTTTTCAGAGAAAAAAAAAAAAAAAAAAAAAAAACTGATAAATGGTAAACAGTACAAACTGACAATACAGTGGGGAAAGATAGTACTAGTATTTGAGTTTAAGAAATAAAGTTGGTCTTCCAAAAAAAAAAAAAATGAAATAAAGTTCTTAGTACTTTAACTCTAATTCGAAGGCCCGAAAAGTTGTTGAGTTGTAGAAATAGTCAGTATTCAGTTTAAGAAATAGTGATAGTACTAGTATTCAGTTTCAATAGTATTAGTATTTAGTTTCAGAAATAGTGATAATATCTATTTTCAGTTTAAGAAATAGTCAGTGTTAAGTTTAAAAAATAATGATAATAGTAGTGTTCAATTTAAGAAATAGTGACAATACACATGTTCAATTCTAAAAATAGTGTTTAGGTTAAAAATTAGTGATAGCATCAATACTCAGTTTAAAAAATAGTGATAGTACCCTTATTCAATTTAAAAAATAGTTAGTATTTAGTTTAAGAAATAATGATAGTACAAGTTTTCAAATTAATAAATAGTCAGCATTCAGTTCTAGAAATAGCCAATGTTTAGTTTAAGAAATAGTGACAATACATGTGTTCAATTCTAAAAATAGTCAGTGTTCAACTTAAGAAATAGTCAGTATTCAGTTTAAGAAATAGTAATAATTAATATTAGTATTAAGTTTAAGAAATAGTGATAATACCAGTGTTCAATATATAAAATAGTGAGTACTCAGTTTAAGAAATAGTGATAATACCCATGTTCAATTTACGAAATAGTGAATGTTCAATTTAAGAAATAGTGATAGTACCAGTGCTCATTTTAAGAAATAATGATAGTGTCAGTGTTCAGTTTAAGAAATAATAATAGTACTAGTGTTCTATTTAATAAATAGTATCGATACTTCTATCCAATTCGAGAAATAATTAGTGTTTAATGTTTATAATTGATAATTTTGTTTGCTTGGGGAAATATTGTAGCTATTTGATCTTTCTATTTTTTTTTTTTTTTTTTTTTTTACTTAAAGACGTAAAGTATCAAATTGTTAGTACGATGTCAATACATTTTTTGTTGATTTATTTTTAGATTGTTGCTGGGACAGAACAAAGCCACAAACAACACTGCTGGTAAAGCCAGATAACAAGGAGAAGGTGGTGATGTTGAAAACACCCGAGCTGGTGAAAATATTGAAGCTTTACGGGCAAATCTACTAGATCATTGTTTTATCCGTCAAGAGTCGAGATCCCACTGGAAAATCTACAAAGACTCACAAACTGAAAATGAAACTAGGATAATTTCCAATGGAAGTGGCTCATGCATTCTAGGAAAGTGGGTCCTAAGTGGTAAGCAAAATTAAGGGTGGAAATTGATCAACAAAAGAATATGAACCACTTAATTACAAATAAGAAATAAACTAATAAAATAATATATATATATATATATATGTATGTATGTATGTATGTACGTATGTATATACATATATAAATAATAAAAGAAATTGGGGAAGCAAATTGATCCCATTTTCTTTAAACGTGCAAAATGGTTTGAGGAGGTGGCCACTCTCCTTCACCCATGTTGAGTTTTACCTCCTTTTCAGGAGGAAGGGGGGACGACAAGAAGAAAACAAGAAAAAAAAAGAAAAAAAAGAAAAAGAAAGCAAAACCTGAAGAGAGAACGAACGGCCAAAAGAAAAAAGAAATAAATAAAGAACTGATTGACATAATGGCATACTTGTAAATAAAGAGAAGTTTATTTCTAACATAATTGGTCGACAGAATAGCATTGTTGTTAGGGGCAAAGGTGGAAAAAAAATCATTTCGTTTTGGGCTTTTAGTTCAGCCCATGTATGTTAAATGTTTGTGAGTCTGATATAGATTAGTTTTGTCCTAATGATTAAATATAAAACCCTTTTGGTTAAATAATAGTATAGGGTGATTTTTTTATTAAATTAAACTTAGCTCAAGCCTTTTTCATTAAAACTTCCATAAATAATTGTTTTTCTTTCCCCTACTTAATAGTAATAATTGTTTTTTTTTAATTATTATAATTTTTTTGTGATTTTCAGATAAGGAGATTCGCAAAAGCTGCAAGAGTAAGTTTTTCTCCTCCGCCTTTGATCGATCTATCTAGCTAAAACTTGTGGATTCAATCAATTTATCCAACGATTTTTTTTTTTCATATTTCAAACTTTTTAAATTTCTTTATGCTGTGATTTTAGGGGAGCGAGAAATTAATCAAGATTTCCCCGTAATAGAGAGAAAAAAAGAAATCAATCACGATGTGCGTGCCTAAATGGCAGTCCTGGTAATTATTATACACACACGCCCAGTTTCTTTTTTTGGGTTAGTGTTAGGGTTACGGTTACGGTTTAGAGTTAAGGATGAAGGTTTAGGGGTTAGCAACCTAGCTAGGCTATTATCTATATAAACATACTTGTCTTTACAGTCAACCTACATGCTCGCGCACACGCACCTAAAGTTAACCTAGCATCCCCATTTCCACTTGTGCCTACCTGCTGCGTATGGCGAAGATAGAATATGAATATGCATGTCTCTTATTATTGTCTGTCATTTTATCATCACCTTTTCTTTATAGGTAAGGAGCAACCAGAGGATTCTATGAATCTCAATTCTGATTACGATAGTACTGATGAATGTGTCGCCAGCGATGAGATTTGTGTTTTTTGTGACTACGTTGGTCAGCACTCCTCTCATGAGTGCCCCAATTATCAGAAGCCCAGAGACTCTTGTGGAAGAAAGTTAATTTTGCAGCATTTGTGGTAAAAATGACCACCTGGTTGCGTGGTGCCCATTGGCTCGATCGTGCCCTCCTGGCACAAAAGTTGAACCTGGTGCTGAATGGATACTGATGACGTCGATGAGACAGGCACCTGGGGCCCCATAGGAGTAGCCTCAGTAAGGGGTGTAGGAGGCGCATTGGTCACGCTCCGACGACGAGTGATCAAATGCGACATCTATACACTTAATTTGCGTCGGCTTCGAGTTTGGCGTCACTGCCTTGCGAACGAGAGGGAGAAAGATGAGTCTTAAAAATCAAATTCGGATTCAATATATGGGAAAGAGGGAAAGAGGGAAAGAAAAAGGGAAAAAGGGAAGAAGGAAAGAGGTTTATACGGGAGGGAAAGAGGGAAAGAAAGAGGGAAAATCAAGTGGTCTATTAATTATATTAAGTGGTCTATTAGATTAAGAGGGAAAGAGGGAAAGAGGGAAAGAAAAAGGGAAAAAGGGAAGAAGGGCTCACACAATCATCCATGTGGTGACAAATGCTTCATGTCCGGTTACAGTTGTCAAGGGCTCACACAATCATCCAAACCATAAAAGCTCAAAGAAGCTATCTTTCAAATGATAACTGGTACTTTGAATTATAATGTGTTGAAATTAAAGGAATCAGGCCTTGGGTATATTGTGGGTTTTCCATTTTTTTTTTCTTTTTCTAATTAGAGTGGTATTATCCGCATATAATATTAAGTGGTCTATAAGAAAGAGGGAAAAAGGGAAAGAAAGAGGGAAAATCAAGTGGTCTATTAATTATATTAAGTGGTCTATTAGATTAAGAGGGAAAGAGGGAAAGAGGGAAAGAAAAAGGGAAAAAGGGAAGAAGGAAAGAGGTTTATACGGGAGGGAAAGAGGGAAAGAAAGAGGGAAAATCAAGTGCTTCATGTCCGGTTACAGTTGTCAAGGGCTCACACAATCATCCAAACCATATATAACTCGATTAATTAGCTTTCTAAATATAATTTTCCTGGGAAATCAAATCAAGCATCAGACAAGAGGATCATCAAACAGCCAAACCAACACAAAAATGTAAACGAAGAAACCAGAAACAAAATCGCATTGCTGCTAATTCAAATTAGATAAAAAAAAATACCAACATAATCCAACACTTAAACAAAAATAAACCTTTAATTTTTCTTAATCTACGAAGCACTTGTCATCCTTTCAAAGCTTGAATCTTTGCCCTACTTCTCTGAGGAAACACATTGTTCGAAATTAGTTTCAACGATCCCATACGCCAAATAAATAAAACTAGGGGTGCTAAACACTTGACTCAAATAAATAAAACAAGGGGTGCTAAACACTTGACTCAAATAAATAAAACTAATCTTGAGGCTTGAACTGGGCTGGAGGATTCCGACACATTGCAGGCAAGCACGAGGTGGAGGTGATGACCTGTTTCTTTGTTCAATCTTTCCAATTCGTATTGAAGAGGGTTAGAGGATACTAATTAGAAAGATTGAGGCTTTGATCTTGGTGATTCCACAGGCTTACTCTTGAACTGGGCTGTAGGATTCTTTTGGTCTCCCCCGAATGTCTGAGCTTACTCCTTTTATCTGTTTCTTTGTTCAATCTCTCCAATTCATATTGAAGAGGGTTAGAGGATAACTCAGCATATGCAGTTATTGCTTGTCTCCACATGCTTCAATGTATCATTTTCACTTGCCTTACTTGTTCCCCTTTGCAGAAGTGGTCCCTTCTCTGGAAGTGTATCAACCGTTGAAGATGACTACTCGAGAGCAACGCTAGGTAAGCAATCAGGGAATAGATTCCAGGTAGTCGGTTCCAGATCGGAAGACTGACTCCAAGTGCCGGTTGATTGCTTCTTTCACTTTGCCATGCAAGTAATAACAAGGACAAAGGAAAAGACACGGAAAGAGCGTGATATGAGATACCTTTGCTTTCGCCCTTGATGATATGAGATACTTTTGCTTTTGAAGAGGCAGCGAATGAATCAGCACATTGGGGAAGAAGAAAAATTGAGTATTTCGAGAGGCTTTGCTGGGAGTGCGCCCTCAGAGGTGAGGAAGAGTTGGGCATTTTCTTCAGGTCTGCCTTGCCATAAAAGATGAAGGTCGACATATATAGGGATTTCCCAATAGCAAGCGGTGGTACCGTTCTTTTACCATTGTCGACAAAAGTTTTGATCCAATAAATCCGGCTTTTTGAACTTCAAATAGTGATGACTCTTCGATCTTTGAATAAGCGGCCCTTCGATTTCTGAACAAACGCCTCTTTGATTTCTCGAGCCCAGAGCCAAACGGCTCTCTTCTGTCCATTCCCATCCCCTGTGAGACATCTCTCAATACTCTCATTTCAAACCTCCACGCGTCTTCAACTTTGTCAAAGATCTGAAAAGCCGAGATTGTGTCTGAAGAGTGTTGACGAAATTTACGCAGGAAAATCTGGCTTTTAAGATTTGAAGAGTGGTGTCTCTTCAATTTGAATCGGTGGTTGTGTCGCAAAGTCTTTATAGAGGTGATCGATCACCTCTAACATGCACACTTTGAAGATTGCCCATCCGTGAAAATCGTCTCCGGCCCTTTGAGATTTTACTCCATCCAACCCTTCTCTTTTAACATCTTTGAAAATGGCTAACCCATCTAACATTTGCTTAGATTTGAGTCTCAGCAGTGATCCGGTTGCGCCACGTCAAGGTAATGTATGGTGCCCGTCTTTCTTATCTTCTAATGGCCCTCTTACAGGTGAAGACTCCGTGATGACGGATGCAACAACAGCTACGATAGTAGCTAGGAACCTCCTTACTCCCAAAGATAGTAGGCTGCTTTCAGGACGGTCCGATGAGTTGGCCGTTCAAGAGTCCCTCGCTCTCAGTGTTCAGTGTGCGGGCTCTGTGTCCAACATGGGCCAACGCCTGCTTGCTCAATCCCGTCAAGTGGAATCATTGATGGCAGAGGTGGAAAATCTTAAGCAAGAGATCAAACAGCTTAAGTACGAGAATAGAAGTTTGCATGTGCTTGCAAATAACTATTCGACGGGTATGAAGAGGAAGCTTGATGAGCTGCAAGAATCTGAAGGTCGAATTCAAAGTGACCGTCAAAGGCTTGCGGCTTATCTCCAGAGGCACCTTTTTCCTGGGTCATCTAGCGTTCCACCTAGTATTGAGGCCTCGAATGCTCTATCTTCGATGCCTCCCACTCCGATGCCTCCTGCTCCGATGCCTTCCGCTCCGATGCCTTTTGCTTCTAGAGTTTTGCCACGTAGTGGGGCTTCACGTAAACAATCTTTGTGAAGGCTCCATCATTCTGCCATGTTTTATTTTTTATTTTTTAATTTTTTAATTTTTTTATTTTTTATGAACATGTAATTTCTCGGAGATCAATGAACATGCTTTGTTTTATTTGTACCCGTTTTGCTTATAAGTACAAAATAAATAAATTAAAATCTACTCAGTAAATACATATATGAAAACAATGAATTGATTCGATCGTCAATTTAAAACATTTACACAAGTGGATACCACAAAAGAAAAAGGCAATGCAAGAACCCCAAAAGAAAAGCAAAAGGCCAAAACCAAAAAAAAAAAAAAGAAAAGGGACTTTGCGTGACGTAGGTACATTTACGTCGCGCAAATCTGTTTTGCGCGACGCAGTTGTACATACGTCGCGCAAAGTCTTTTTTTTTTTTTTTTTTTTTAAAAAAAAAAACCGTTTTGCTTATAAGTACAAAATAAATAAATTAAAATTTACATTGTAAATACATATACCATTGAATTTGATAGGAAATGCATTGTACGAAACTAATTTCAACGATCCAACCGTCAAACTTGTTTGTATATACTTGGAGATCTTATACGTCAAAAATCGCAAAAAACAAACATGCACAGATTAAGTAACGGGACAAACCTTTTCGACGGCTCTAAGTGTTAGTGAATCTAATGTTTTGATGGGATACGCATTGTACGAAACTAGTTTCAACAATCCAACCATCAAACTTGTTCGTATATGCTTTGAGATCGCATACGCCAAAAATTGTAAAAAACAAACGTGCAAAGATCAAACAACGGGACAAACCTTTTCGACGGCTATAAACGAAAAATCACGATTTAACGGTTATATTAACTCCGATTTTGATGATTTTTTACAACTACACTCCTTGATCTTGTATGAATGCAAGAAACTCATTTGATCGTCGATTTCAAATATTTACACAAGTGGATACCACAAAATCTTATGTTATACTTGATGAAAGCATAAATATACTCCAAGTGTTAGTGAATCTAATGTTTTGACGGGATACGCATTGTACGAAACTAGTTTCAACGATCCAACCGTCAAACTTGTTTGTATATGCTTTGAGATCGCATACGCCAAAAATCGCAAAAAAAAGAAAAACTTGTAGAGATCAAATAATGGGACAAAACTTTTCGACGGTTATAAACGAAAAATCACGATTTAACGGTTATTTTAACTCCGATTTTGATGATTTTTTACAGCTACACTATTTAACCCTATATGAATATAATGAACTGATTTGATCGTCAATTTAAAATATTTACACAAGTGGATACCTCAAAAGAAAAAGGCAATGCAAGAACCCTAAAAGAAAAGGAAAAGGGCAAAAAAAACAAAAAAATTAATAAAAAGGGACTTTGCGCGACGTAGTACAAAATATATAAATTAAAATCTACTTACTAAATACATATACCATTGAATTTGATGGGGGTACGAAATTAGATTCAATGATTCAACCGTCAAACTTGTTTGTATATACTTTGAGATCGCATACGCAAAAAATCGCAAAAAAAAAACATTCAGAGATCAAGTAACGGGACAAAAAATTTCATCAGTTATAACCAAAAATCACAATTTAATGGTTATTTTAACTTCGATTTTTATGATTTTTTTACAGGTACACTCCTTAAGCCTACGTCACGCAAAGTTGGCAAAAAAAGGGTAAAGTATTCTTTGTTTGGTGCCAAGATCTTGCGCGACGCATAAAACGTCGCGCAAAAGGCATTTGCGCGACGGAACTTTGCGCGACTAAGGCTAACGTTGAGCAAAATACCTTTGCGCGGCGCAGGAGCTAATGCGTCGTGTAAAGCTGTTTTGCGCGACGCCAATCTTTGTTGCGCAAAGTTTCATCGCGCAAAGTCCTTTTGCGCGACGTTTTGTGTTTTTAGTCGCGCAAACATACTTTGCGCAACGAAATATTATGCGTCGCACAAAATTCGGTCGCGCAAACATGTTTTTCTACTAGTGTACTTACATGTGCTCCATTGAGTCGCAATATTGCAACATAAAACCTGATCATCATACATTTGCTCAGTTAAAGGACTTCTCGGGTGAAGGATCTTCTAGCTGTCATAGAACTAGAAAATGTTGGCGACGGCAATAATGGTCAATGGTCAGGATGATGATAATGAGAAGCCAAATACAGAATTCCAACGGTTTCGTTATTCATTTTTTGTGGCCAATCTAGCTCCACATGCAAGTGAATTTCTTATTTTAACTCATGGTATTATCATGCTTTTGTGCTCTCTCTCTCTCTCTCTCTCTCCCCCTCCCTCCCTCCCTCCCTCTCTGGTTGGTGATTAAATATCTCTTGTATACAGATTTACTGCTTTATATTTTATTGTCTACGGGCACATAGGATTAGGATAACTTAAAAAAAAAAAAAAAATCGCAAACTAGTGCGTTATCCGAAAGATTTGGTTTGAACTTTGAAGCTATAGGTAAAGGACGCTGGCACATTATGTTTTGGGAAAAAAGGTTGAGTTGGGTGATGCATACATTTTCTAGTTGTGTATGTTGCCATTTTTTTTGGTTGTTGGTTAACTGGCTAGAATTTAATGGCAGAAAAAGCAAGGGGAATAATTGTGGGCTGTGTACCTGTGAATTTTGGTATACTATCGTACATTCTTAGTTTTTCCTTAATATGAAAGTGTTGAAAATAGCGATATGCTTAGGTCTCATTTGTCTCAAGAGCATATAATAATGATTTAGATTTGAGTATCAAAACACGAGCTAGCCCTACGTTAGTTGTTGTAAGTGTTTTACTGTACTATTAGTTTGGTCTGTTATATTTGGTGGACTGTTGGTCAACAGTGTCACAAGGTCATATATATGTGTGGGTGATTGATTTTGGTGGTGGTTGATCATATTTGTAGTGGAAAGAAAGAAAAATATGCTGTACATCTAATATGCAATCAATCTTCTGTAGGTTACTGAAATTGATCTCCATCGTCATTTCCGTGATTTATTACCAGATGTTAGAATTGGAGATGTTATAGCAGTAATGGTGCACAACCATGAAGATAAATATTATGAGTATCTGGAATTCAGGACACGAGATGCAACATTATCGGCTATGGAGAAGGGACATCATACTATTATCTGCGACAAGAAAATCAAGGTACAGAGTCTGGTTGGAGATTATAGATGACGGGTCTAGCTTCTTCTTTATAATCATAGTATGCCGGGAGCTAATATAATTAACTTTTGAGTGAAGCAAACGCATACTCATTGTAATTGACAGAGTTTATACTCCGTGGCTAGCAGTAGCATGCTCAGACCGTCATTATATTTTTTTCGAATGATGTTGTACGTGGAAATCACATTGTACTTGATCTGATCGGTCCAATTTAATTCTCTTTTTTCTTTCTTTCTGTTGCAGTATTACCCTACGTCATTAGTGAAGCAAGATCTGGTTCTTTTTTCCCCATGAAGTTCAGGAGCAGCAGAAGCTTATATTGGCGCCACTAGGTCGCAATAAGTATTTGAGACGACCTCTAGTTTTAAGTTAATTTCCTTGTATTGTAGTTTTTAAATGGTTAAATTGTCATGAAAAGCACAGGTCCACCTACATAATAAGCAACAAAGTGCCAGTGGCCAGTGAAAAATTTGATAGGCCGTTACTGGAGAGATCTACCAAGTTTTCTATGTTGAGCTCATTACGGCTTTCATATTTTTCTTCCTTACTATTATCTACTTCATTTATATCTGGACGATCGCCCCTTACTTCTTCAAAGGACAATGTTAGGGTATTCGATAAACATCGTTCTGCGACTAGTTCTAGATGACAAACCTAAGGAAACAGAGTGATATATATGGAATTTATTGAGAAATAGTAGAGGAACAAATTGGCTCTCTGATTTGGTTGTAGAAAAAATTTCAAGAAGAACAAATTATCTAACAAAGCTTGTTAACCCGATCTATGTTAAAACCTTTTAAAGCTCTAAATTTTACCTCTGGCTTTTCAATTATAGGTAAAGAAAACTTCTCATCAAACTCTACCCTTCCCTGCTTAACTGGTCAGCTAGGGGTGAGGAAGTTAAATTTTCTTGTCAAAAAAAATAATTTAGTAACAAATTATCTCCAACGGACTTGGCAAATACCCAGAGACTTGGGACCTTGAGCGCTCCATGGCCAGAGGCTCCCCCACTCAACTCCGCAAATAATTTATTTATTTATTTATTTATTTTTGGTAATAATAACGTGTCTTGTCTTTTTTCCACCACCTCCTTCATTTAGTAATGTTAAAATCGATTGAGTCTGTTGGAGTGCAAAATTGTGATGAAGTTGACTAAATCAATCCAAATTTTATCCAAGTAGCCGTCGGCCGTTCTGTTCCATCATTTCATGCATGAAATGTTCCTCCCTAGTCCCTATACGTTGAGGAAGGAGAGTCGCACCTCTCTGAAATGCTAATTATTCCTTAGCGTTTCACACTTTTAATTTTAGTCCACCTAGGTTAACAAACTTGTATTGTATTTGTGGAGGGTGTTGGAGATGTCACCTGAAAAAGAGTAATGTTAGAGAAATTAAATATGTAGATTAAATTAGCGAACCAAATGAGATGTCACTATTAGAAAATGAGCACGTTTATCAATGATTAAGTAATAATTCAATTATCAACTTCTATATCATTTAGTTTACAAAATTTAATCTTCCTATCATTAGCCCGTAAAAAATGTCTAATTAGTATTTCATAGCTTATGTGTGGTTATTTGACATTAGAAAAAGGACTTGGTCTGCCTTGAAGTTTGACCTGAAACTACATTGACCGAAATAGAAGGGAAAGCGTTGCTCTCCGATCCATTCCTCCTAATTCACCAACTCACAGGAAAGATTAACTCAGACTCAAGTGTTGCTGAGAAAAAGGAAGCATTGGGTTTGGGCAAAGAAGGAATTAAATGGCAGGAGGTGAGGAAGTGGAAGTCAAACCAATTGACAAGGAAGCCTTCAATTTGGGGTTCATTGGAGCTGGTAAATTGGCAGCAAGTGTTGCCATCGGATTGGTCAACCAGGGGATTGTACCACCTTCTCGAATTTTCACTGCTCACCGGAATCCGGAAAGCCGGCTGGATTTTACATCTGTTGGAATTCAGGTTTATCAGAACAATCATCAGGTACATACATGTTTCTTAGTTGGTATGCTTCGGTGTCTCTGGATGATGGATTTAGGCTAAATTATATAGAAATGCTTTGCACAACGGAATCATTTGAAAATCCTTTATTTAGTTAATCTGTAATGCTCATGTAGTATAAATTAGTAATTTCGTAACAACGTAATTCAATTTTTATACACTTTGTAAAAAAGCATGTATGTAGCTCTAAGCCTCTAACCCAAAAGGAAAATGATTTCATGTGGAAGTGCCCTTCTTTTTAAACCTGCAACTTTTCTATTTGAGATACAATCATGGTGGTTTTGCTGCACTTCTTGCTATACGAATATGTTTTACGGGTTATGCATCCTAATATTTACAGATGTTACCTCTCTGTTAGTATTTATCGTTAATCCTGTATTGCTGCATTGCTCCAAGTATAAATTAGCCTTCAGTTGCTGAACAAAACAAATTCTTTGCTCATTTGTTAGGAAACTTGGATTCCTTAATTAGCTTTTGTATTGCTTCCATCTCATTATACTGCTCTTATAGTTCCCTCTCTCTTTTTCTTTTTCGTTAATATCTTGGGCAGGTGGCTGAAGAGTGTGATGTAATCATTTTCTCAGTGAAACCTCAAATACGTACGCCTTCCTTTGCTCGGTTTCCTTTTCCAGTACATATATGAATATAAGATATCCACCATGTTCTACTCTGTAATAGTTTTTCCTTGCACTCATCTCTTCCAAGCAATGACGTCACTCTCCTGAAATAATTTTGACTGCATTCTGAGTAATGCTCTGTTGAACACTGTTGAACATTGATAGTCTTTATTAACTTTTGAAATTGCTAGGTAGATCCGTTCCACACATTAAGTGGATTTTAGAAGGAGAGGAGGAGGAGGGAGAGGCTGGGTAGGGGGTGGTGAGAGGGTTTGAAACGACCTTGGAAAAGTACCCTATGCTCTATTGAACTATAATTGAAATCAAATGATGAGAAACCTCTTGACCAAATATCATATTTACCCTAAATAATTGAATATCATAGAAGTGAAATTGGTTTGTTTTGTCCTTTTGATCATATATTGGATTGTTGGATATGCAGTTAAGGAAGTAATCCTGGACTTACGGCCTCTACTTTCACAAAATAAACTTCTTGTGTCGCTTGCTGTGGGACACAAACTGAAAGCTCTACAGGTTTGTATACTGCTATATGAAATTGGCAGCTTGTTACATCAATGCCTTGGTATTACAATCTCAGTAGCATTAAATTGTGAATCGTGATGTCCCAACTTCTAAATCAATTCATTAGAAAGGTGATATTCTTTAAGCTTATATCCTCCCACTCTAGCTTCACACTTTTTGCCCATCATTGAGTCTCAACTGCAGGATAGCCTCAAAGCACTTGCGATATTTAGAAACTTCGATATGCTTATAATTTATCAGTCCCACGTGGCCTGACTGCTTGGTATACAGTTTGTAATGGAATATCTCCTAGCAACTTAGTAATGTAAAAGCATAAGTAATTTATTTATAGTTTATGAAGGTTAAGAGTTAGTTTTTGTTGGATCGTAAAGAAGCATGGACCTGAAAAATAACATACATTTGAGCGGTTTAAAAGCTCTCTTGGGTACCCTTCCCTTACAAGCTGGTTTTTAAGGACAAGTTTATGCATCGGCTCTTAACTGGATCTGCTAGATTGCTCCTCTTTACTCAGTAGTAATCAATTGTGCTTATTATCTAATTGTGATTCAGCCTGGATCATTAGGTAGTTCATAAACACTGGAATTTTTTAGCTACAATATACCTGTTATACTGTTACAATTTTATTTTTTGAACTGATGATGTTAAAAATTGAGAGAACCGCAACCGATGTACAAATCGGAAGGCCTTTTTTGTTGACCAATCTTCCAAAATCAATCTTTATGACTTAATAAACTTTAGAAACAAATCTATTTTGTTCGCATATAAGTCATTTTTGTTTCTTTCTTACTAAGGTAATGATGAATCAAGTATCTAGTTAGTAAAAGTGGAAGTTACCATAGAGGAAAAAAAATCAAATTACACAAAAACATAGTTTTGTTTAACAAATTTTCTCATTCCCTAGCGTCATTGTGATATGCTTTGTAAAGTTTTCTGGGGTGATTCTTTTACATTGAAGTTTCTGAGCTTTCATATTTTCATTACTTTGTTCAAATCTTCTACTCAGGAATGGGCTGGTCATTGCCGATTTGTTAGAGTAATCCCTAATACCGCTTCTGTCATTGGTGAAGCAGCTACAGGTAACAACTAGTTCCTGGTTCTCACATTTGTTGTCCTTCTCTTTTAGGCCATAAATGTGCTGTACTGAAATAAATTCCTTCCAATTCTTTAAATTATCGACTTCATGGCCCTTAATTCCTTCAATTAAAGGATTTAATCAATATATTAAGTTCATGTAGAAGGTATTACATTGCTCGGATTTTCCCAATCTGAATCAACTACGTAGCCAGTTTTCAGCCTTAGTTTTGTCAACATCAAAACCAATAGATTTTAAATTTATATGAGGATAACAAAGATCTAAAAGATTACGAAGATCTCCAGTGGCCTTCAGTACTAAGAACTCTCATCTGTCAGACAGATGCCATTTCCTTCAACCTTGAAATGCTGCTATATTACTGAAGACAGAATATATGTGGATCAATTGCATAGCATTGTTCTAGCTTTATCCTGCAGTCTCCTCCGTGTGACAATGTGTGATTACATGCAAACAGTTATGCACTTGGGTGAAGCTGCAACAGTAAACGACGGTGAGTTAATAGCAGACCTATTTGGAGCTGTTGGCAAGGTGTGGAAAATGGACGAGAAATTCTCTGATGCTGCTGGTGTTGTTGGGTATGTGCATGTCTTGTTATAATTAAAAGACCAGACATGTAAACTGGGCACTATTATACCATTAGAGTTTAGAAAGGCATCCTCTTGCATAAGCATCTCTTATATATTCTTTTTAAAAAAGAAATAACTGAATGGATAGAGACGCACATTGACAGAAGTCCATCAAATTTAGTGGTTTTTTTTTCCTTGGACAATTTTGCAGTGGCGCTGGTACAGCATTTGCATCTATAGCAATAGAAGCTATGGCTGATGGAGGTGTAGCTGCAGGCTTACCACGAGAAATTTCTCTGAGTCTTGCTTCTCAAGCTGTAAGTGGAATCTGTGCTGATTATTTTTTTCGAGATTGTCTATGCTGGGTACTCGATGTATGTTTCTGGAAACAATTCAATATTTCTATAAGTGAAGATAGCTAGAAAGCTCCAGACTTGTACTTTCGGATTCACAGAGCACTTTATGGTGAGGGGTTATACAATCATATGGATATTCTCATGCCTCTGTTTTAGCAGCAATAACCCCTAGAAGCACGTATTTATCTTTTGTTTAACATGCTTGTTGATCTATAGACGCGTGAAAAATTAAAAGTTTAAATAAGGGAAACATGCACAAATAGATCCGGTTACAAATTTAATTCAAAAATTGAATTGGGAGTGACATTAAACAAACAATAAGCGGTATATAAACCACATGATCATAGTAGTTGCCATTATCCACCAAAGTCAAAAACGTCAGGCAGGCTCATGATATGCCATGCGCTTTGCCTATGGAAATTATATTGTTTACGACCTGAGGCGATGTCCCAGGATTATGAACTATTGTTGGCCTCTGATGTATAATCTCTCATTTCTGTTTCCCTTGTGCTGTGCCAAAGTTCTATGGAGCAGCAGCCATGGTGATGAAAACAGGAAAACATCCAGGTCAGCTGAAAGACCAAGTTGCATCACCTGGAGGAATCACCATTGCCGGGATTCATGAGCTTGAGAAGGGCGCATTTCGTGCAAGCATGATGAACGCGGTTGTTGCAGCTGCTAAGCGTAGCCATGAGATGGGTCAATGACTTCGCTTTCCGCATGTTAATTTTGCCAAGGCAGGGTTGCATACATTGTGTCATGACAAGTTGTAAAATTGGTCTGTATGCTGGGGAACCATTCACATAAAATTTGTACCAGGTTGCTCGTTGTATGACTCCTAGTTTTCTGCATTGGGTTTAAGTGAAGTGGATTTTCCGTCTCCAGTGCATGAATGTATATTTGAATGCTATGTGAACAAAGTTGATTCTCTCAAAGTATATCTTATAAAAAAAATTGTAGATCTTCTGCTTTAATAACGTGTCAAGTTAGAGTAATCACCGCAAAAACAACTGACAACGAGTTCAAATCCTCAAGTTTTAGGATTCATTTGATAACCATGTCGTTTTTGTATGTGTTTTAGATATGAAGTAAACTGAGGAAAAAGAGGGATGAAATGGTGATAGGGATGGCAAGAAGTAAAGAGTAAAAGAATGAACACAAATTCTTAGAATCCTATGTATCAAACAGGGGTGGGTGCGGGTCGGTTTGGGCAAAATTGCAAACCGAAACCAACCAAGTTGGGTCTAAAATCGATCAAGTTCGGTTAACCGAATGTGGCGGGTTGGTTTAGATTGGTTTTCGGTTTATGTGAAGACAAAAATACATAATAAATTTCTCTTCCAAAAATTACAGAACATAACATTAATATAAGTAATTGCTCAAAAGAAAGTACAAATGAACCAGCCTAAGGAGCGCATCAAAACAGCAACTACTGCATTTTCCAAATGGGGCCCCTATTCTTCTCCAAATGGGCACGTGCAAAATAGAAAGATGAAACGCAAACGCATAGTTAAATCCAACGTCAGAGCAGAAGACACGTGTTCAACATCATCATCTCCACCACCAGATCCTGAAACGTGTCGTCAAATCCAATACCAAATCAAATATGCTTTTGTTCCGCATCGGAGGATCTTTCCAAAACGAACTAGACGACCGACTAGTTCAGTACTTCTCCTTCCCGCTTCGAGAAAACGTAACAAACTGAACCAGTCCCCCGCAGCGTAGTGAGAGGAATACGACGTCGCATTGCAGCCATGGAAGCGCTACCCATCCCGACGGACACGTACAAACTAGGGTTTATCGGAGCAGGTAAAATGGCTGAGAGCATTGCCAGAGGAATCGTCCGATCGGGGGTTCTCCCTCCCAATCGCATCTCTACCTTCCACCCTCACCCCAGTCGTCGCCAAGCCTTCGAGTCCTTCGGAGTCCATCTCCTCTCCGAAAACGACGACGTCTGAACCCCCCCCCCCCCTCTCTCTCTCTCTCTCCCATTTTCCCTGCTTTTACGCGTCTCCGTATCTAATTGAATGACTGAAGTTGCATCGTTGCAGGTGCTCGAAGAGAGTGACGTCGTCATTTTCTCTGTCAAACCTCAAGTTGGTATTTCCATTTTCCATTATCTCGGATTTGTTTGAAAGTTTCGTTTTAATTGAAAGATTTGGCTCTTTTTTTATCTTATTTGTTGAATGATTGAAATAATGTGCATTGATTGTAAAGATATATATGGGGCATGAATGATTAGGTGGTGATTTTGTGGTTGTTTACTAGATAATGATATCATTGTGGTGTTGATTTTGCGCAGTTAAAGATGTAGTTTTGCAGTTGAGGCCGCTTCTTTCCAGAAAGAAGCTGCTTGTTTCAATTGCTGCTGGAGTCAAATTGAAAGATCTGCAGGTCTCTCACTTGCAACTCTTCTTACTTCTATCCACATTGACTGTATGGATTGCCAAAAACCCTGTATTTCATTTTTGAATCCCTTGTTTCCAAGTTAATGTGTTGATTTTGATTGTTTTGCATTCAGTTTTCTGAGGAAAATCATGTACTGAATCTGTTACATTTGTTAACTGATTTAATTGTTGTACACGGTGTAGTCAAAAGTTTATATCAGGGTATTGCTAACCCAAGTTTTTTAAATAAGCTATATTCTTAAGTGCTACATAAGAATAGATTCACATGGCCGTGGGGCACAAACAGGAAGGAATAAAAAAGAAAAAGAAAATATGCAATGCAAGAAGTAGCTAAGAGTTGGAGTGAATGAGTTATAAATGTTTTCAAAGAAGAAAGTTAGATGTATAATTTTTCCTTTTTACACATTATCGCAGCCACATTTGGATAGCCGCACTCCACAGAATTAGCTCCCCATCTTCTCTACTATTCCGTACTGGCCAACCTTCTTACACGTCTCTGCCCTTTTGCGACTCTATGGAGTGATTATGAGGGGGCAGGGTCAGAGAGTGGTTGCGGAAAGACAGAGAGTAGGAAATTAAATTTGTGCGAAGGGGAAAAGGGAGGACAAAGAGCTGGGCTGAGCTAATTTAAGTCTTTCATGCATATGTAATCTTTTTGAAGGCCGAGCCAATTCTTAGTTCTTTGTCTGCCCTCTGGATCTTATTAGAAGTTGACAGTGAAAGAGGACATTTTTCCCCAAGTGCATTAAGGCCACCCTTTTCTTTGTCTAAATCCATAGGCGAATAAATATATTGTTCTGTTCAGCATTTGGTTTCCTTGCTGTGTCAAGTGAATGGATTATATGATGCTACTGTTTACCAAATTTTAGCCATAGCAAAGAAAGCAGGACTGGCTTTTCTATCATGGAGAAATGTGAAGTCCTCAATGTTTGGTTAGCTATACGGAGGCTGAAAGACCAATAAATAACACAAAACATGTGCACTATAATCTGATGAACTGAAGGAGCAATGTATCATGTGCACATAAACTGTCATCACCTTAGCATCCGTTCTTAAATTTTTAATTCAGGGGACTTGTAGTTCTCCCCTTTGTTTTCCTTTCTATAGGGAAATAGTGCAGTTTGTAATTTTCCAAAGGTATTTAATATGTCATGACTGAAAATATAGGGCAACGGGTATTACAGGTCAGTATCTATAAACAACTGTATAATAATCATTATCACAACTTATTAATGTGCCAAGAACCAGAAAGAATGTAGAGTCATGTTTGACAATAATGTTGCTGGCATTTCTCTTTGCACAGACTGAATTAATTGCCCAGACTTACAACAGTTACCCACTCCCAAGTTTAGCCCCTTTTTCACCCTTCAAATTGTACATAGTAATGAAAATTGAAGTTTCTTAGTAATTTGGGTTACTAGTTTTATGATTTCTGGAACAGAGTAATTTGTTTTGGCCTGCATGCTTTAGACACTACCAGGGAGGCATGATCTGGGAAATGACTTTTAAGGATCTAATTTATTTGGAATAAATACTTTTATCATGTTATACTTTCATGCATTGAGTTCAATTTTCTACTTTAATAAATAACTTTTGAGCTGTTAATCTTACTTAATTGAAAATAAAAAGTTGAGTCCATGGCCTCCAGATTTTCATCTATTTTTCCAACAAAATTGTTCCATCCTTCTCAGGAATGGGCCGGTCACAGCCGATTTATTAGGGTAATGCCAAATACTCCTTCAGCTGTCGGTGCAGCAGCCTCAGGTACTTATGTTATCCTTTTAATATTTTAATCTTTCATATTGATGTTAAAAATTTATGCTTTATTGTTTTTCTTTATGAACCTGTAAACTGTGCTGGCTACAGGTTGTATTTGAACTTTAGTTTGCTTTGCATACTTACAATGCTAAGATACAATTAGATGCTCCACATATCTATCAAGTTTTCAGTGAAATTTAAGTTGCATAGTGGGCATTTTTGTTGTTAATAGGTTGGTAGGATTTTTCTAATGTAATATATCTTTTTGGCGAGCCTTTTCTAAAGTAATATCTACTAAGCATTATGTTGTACTTCTCTCGCCCTGCCCTTTGAACTCTCCCTATGTAAAAACTATCAGCTATTTACATACTGAAAGGTATTTTTCTTAGTATTAACTAGGTAAAAGCTTGGAATATGATATCTGGCCACTGTAGATCATGCTTCTATGACGTGACTCTGGTGACAAGACATGAAATGCAGATTACTTATGTCTAGTCACTGTATTTTAGAATTCTTCAAGTCTCCCTCTAGCTTACGCACATTTTCCTTGGATTGTTTTCATATTATTTGTAATTTGGGGTGCCAATTTTGTAAAATGGATGAAAAATGTCATGCACCACTAATCTTCTGGTGAAATAGTTTTGAGCTTGGGAGGAGGTGCAACAGAACAAGATGGGGACCTCATAGCTAAAGTATTTGGATCAATAGGCAAGACATGGAAAGCTGATGAAAAATACTTTGACGCAGTTACTGGCCTGAGGTATGTGGTTTTGTGTCTACTTGATTCTGATTCATACTTCAATGCAAAATGTTACTTATCTCCTACTGCAATTAGAGACTTTTTTTCCCTTTCAAGTACCCTTGCAATTAGAGAGGTTTTTCGGTTCGTCAACCATGAAGTATTGTCCAGATAATAGTAAACTGTAACTTAAGAGGTGCACTCATAAATTGTGGTTTGATTAATGCGTTTTATAAACATACAGTGGCAGTGGTCCTGCATATATATATTTGGCAATAGAGGCTTTGGCGGATGGAGGAGTTGCTGCAGGTCTACCTCGAGAACTTGCGTTGGGTCTAGCATCTCAAACTGTAAGTGTATTTATATTGCTTGGTGGTTTAGCGCTCAAGCAGTCATTTGGCATCATCATACCATCGTGTATGTGTGTCTATTTCTCACAAACTCTAACAGTGTAAGTCTTGATCTCCTTGAAAAGGACATTTGGCATAAAATATATGAGAGCACCTAATCATGTTACTTCTCAAAGTAAAGCCTTTACCAAGAAAGGTGTACAAAAAAATTGACATATTGTATAACTCCTACAGCCTTTGGACCTGGATGTTGGTGGCTTGAACATCACAAGTACATTTTGAAAAAATGGCTCTGTGTGCAAGGTTTAGAGTTTATAATACATTTTGTTGGCGTTTTGCATTCCAAAATGTTTTGTCAATTTGTTTCTCATCAGTTTGGTGTTGTGGGGAGGTCTGATTCTTTGTTTCTTTTTTGCAGGTATTAGGAGCAGCATCTATGGCTTGTCATACTGGGAAGCATCCAGGTCAGCTAAAAGATGATGTAACATCACCTGGTGGAACTACCATTGCCGGCGTTCATGAGTTGGAGAAGGGTGGATTTCGTGGAATATTGATGAATGCAGTCCTTGCTGCTGCCAAGCGCAGCCGAGAATTTTCTCAGAGCTAGACACAGATAGTGACTTTCTTATTTCAACGCATGTTCGTGCCATTGCAATGAAATCCAATTTTTGTTCTCCTCCGTAGCTCAGGGGATATACAAATCGTTTCCGCAGAATATTATTACAGATTATAGTACTGTCCCCCGCTGCATTCTGCTGAATTGAACGTTGCTTGAAATACTGCCTTCAAGCTTGGAATACAGGTAAAATAAGATAGGGGCCTCAGGGTTGAGGTCCATTGCGATCTCATAAAACATCTTCAAAACATTTCACTTTTAGACCTCGCGTACCATTTTATTTTAATATAATATATCCGTTACATTTTCCATCCATTGGTTCGTTAAGAGCTGACGTGGCTGTCATATTTTTGTCATGTGGCAAAAAAATAATTTTTTTATAGATTTAAAATATTATAATAATTTATACTAAAAAAAATATTAAAAAAAAACCAAAGCCCAGAATCCATTACCCCCAACCCACCTCCCTTGTGGCTGCATAGGTCTTGAATAGTACTCCTCATATGGCTGCTAATATCCTTCTTGTTGAACTTGTTGAGGTTCCCTCCACATCAATTTTGAATGATCTCTCCCACTTGGATTGTAAGTGTTGGAAAACAAGTCAGATTGATTATGGCCTTCATAACCCCAAGCATTGACACTATCCCAACCTTCCTTATCAATTAATTGAGGATGTTGATTAGTTTGATGTCCTTGCCTGCAGGACATATCAAATGTAGCCACATTTTGCATTGTGGACCTTTCAATATACTGCAACATAAGAGAAGTAAGATTCGCCATTTGAGCTTGAAGATTAGCAATTGCTATGTCTTGCTTCTCTAGTACTTAAAATCAAAGAAATAAAACTAAATCAAATATCAAAAAAAAAAATAAAAAAAGATTGATTAGCAATTTTAAGAATCCCCAACAATGGCGTCAAAATTTGATGTGGTAAAACCTAACACACAGATTAAACCCTATAAATTATGTAATCGTAGTACGAGTAAGTAGGGATCATTCTATTCCGGGGATTAGAAGGGATGCTAATCAACACTAACTAAACTTATAAAACTGAAAACTAAGTTAAACTAACATTAAAACAATGAGGGGAGAGATTTTGGACGAATTTAATTAAAACAAAAGTAAAGTGCAGCAAGTAAATTAAGTTGTGAATGAAATATGGATGAAATGATAGCTAAAGGATTCTTCTCAACACATGAAACATATGCATACAAATCGATTTCCCGTTATTCTTCCTATAAACCATGAATGACAATGCCCCAAATTAATTGTGAACATCACTAATTAACTCTCAGATTTTCCTAAGTTCATTGAATTGGACTCAGAGATGCAACCAAATTATTATTCTCAAGTTCCCTAACTATGAAAAACATGATAGAGATACATCTCAAAGATCATTAAGTTCTGTGAAAATCATAAGCATTGACAAAACATTCGTAACTATGAAAAACATGATACTCCTGCCAAGAATTTACTCAACTCAATCATGACTAGTGACTTTTACTACTTACAAATATAAGTTCATAACGATTAGGTGAAATTCCCTTATATTCTAGCATCAAATCCCTACATGCAAACTAAGTGTACACCCTTAATAAACATACAAGAATAAGTTCTCGATAAAGCAAATAAGTAAATTGCATACAATAATTGGATGTAATCAATTTATATAAAACATATGATCATGACTTCAAATTCTCTTCTAGCTAAAAAGAAACTTAGTTACAATTGTTCATCATAACTGAAAAGCAATTTAAAATAAACATTGAAACTTAAAATAAAGATAGAAAGAACTCTGAAAATTCCAGCAACTTCAATGGATGAATGGTAGGCACGGCACACCCTAAATCTCTACAGGAATTTCATATATATAGGGGAAATGGCTGAATCCAAGGATGAAAAGGTTTTGGCGTTTTTGAGTTATTTTAGGATTCTAAGAATCAGGTAGAAAGTGTTTGAATGTGATTAGGATTCCTCCTTGTAGCTGGAGATAAGATAAGATAAGATAAGATTGGATAAGATAATGTTCCTCTCCAACTAGGATTCCTCTTTCTTGTGTAATTCCTTGCCTTCCAAGCCTTAACTTTAATTTCTCCAGATTTTAGCACATGTCTAACACCATTTAAACACCAAAAACGTTTAGCCCATATGCTATCCATGCATGTTATCCAATCCAACTCCAAAACTGGTCCAAATTGCTCCATTTTGCCATTTATTGTCCTCTTTACCAATTAGACCTACAATAATACGAAAATAACTTAAATTACCAAAATAAATTGAAATTAACTAAGTAAATGCAAAGAAATAAGATAACAAAGTCGCATAAATATGTTCCTATCAAGTTCAAGGCCAAGGGATTTTGGGCAACCTTGCTTGGTACCTTGAGACTTCGTCAGGCAGCTCGGAATGTGACTTCTTGTGGAGACTGAAGACGATAGGAGGTACTGCAATGAACGGAATCAAAGAAGGGCACCAGAATAGCTTGTCAAAATGTCTAGCACATAAGTTGGGGTGGTAAACCTCCAGCCCGCGTTCATAGCGGTCATTCCTTACTCCCCAAGCTAGGTCCCTTGGTTGAATACAACTGATAAATCTCTCTCTGCAGAAGGAGTTAGCGTCTTCTCCAAAAGCATCTTGGAAAGCTTGGTCAGAGAACCAAGGATATCTCTTTAACACGGATACTCCCCATTCCAGGTATGCCCGAGTCCTGCAGACTCTGAAGAAATAGAGACAAGCGAATGTAAAGTGATTAGTTGGAGAACCTTCGGCTAGAATTCGGGTAGGAGCAATACCCTTGGGGAATTCAATGTTGGAAGCCCAAAGCTCGAGGAAATACCATTTAAGCCAAAGCTGAATCATCCAAGTTGGACTATTAAGATTGGTTTCAAATGGTTCACCCTTAGTAATCTCATACAGAAGATGGTAGAGATGAGAAAGAAGGAAAGGGCTCGTGGCTACATCGTCAAAGTTATGAAGAGCTTCTACTAGAGGAATCTATTCCATTTTCACTCCTTTAGATTTATTGGGGAAGACATGTTTGTTGAGCCAGTAGAGGAGAAAATACATTTGCTCATGATCTCTCTTGGCGTTAGAGGAAGAGAAGCCATATTCCTTCTTGGTAAACGAGATGAAGCCTGTAAATGAGGTCTCATAACTCTTGAAGGTTGAGGAGTTATACTCCATTTGAAGAAAATGAGCAGAGCTGCCCAAGCTTTCAGTGGTCGGGCAAGAAGAATGAGCCCAATCATGGGTAACATCTACAACCCTGCCCAAGGGCCTTAGCTCAAAGACCTATGCCATATCGAGGATGGTCGGGGACATGGGGCCCATCCTAAAGTCGAAGGTATTGGTGCCCAAGTTCCAAAAGAGAAGAACCGTAGTTAACAGCTCGGGCTTAGCGATCACAGTCGACTTGGACAACATTATTAGCTTATAAATTTCGTTGTTTGTCCATTTCCTTTTAAAGACGGGCTCGAGTTCATTTATCCATTGTGTCCATACCGTATCCTTCATAAGTGGGAAGCCGCGACGGTGGTTTGACCATTTAGAAGACGAAATGCCTAACTTAGCCTGAAATAGGTTGGGAATATACCATTTCTTCTTGGGCATATTGTTTTCTACAGCTACAGGGACCTGAGAAGTCCATGCAGGCCCCAAGAAATGTACTCTTCCCTCCTCGAAGAAAAGTTCAGTATGTAGGCATGCCTGAGGACGATGAAAGCAGTTGAGCAAGTGGCGCATAGTGGAAATCCCCTCACAAGTCTCGCAGAGAGATTGAGTTCAAGCAACTTTGGGTGCCATTGAGGATTTTGAGGAAAAGATGAGAAGAAAATCAAAATTAGGGGGCAAGAACTGAAGAATGAAAGAAGTTTCTGGAAAGTCTAAAGGCTCTGAGAGTTTTGGGAGGTTCTAAGGATTTGAAGGCTCGAAATGGCTAGAGTATTTAGCCAAAGGGTTTCAGTGATAATTATATAGTAAGTGGTTAATTAACGATGGAATTTGTGGGTTAGTGCAAAGGTTTAGTTAACAACGGCTGTTTTAAATGATGTAAGTCCTGAGTGAAGGCGTGCGACAATTATTTAATCATTATTAGCGTCTTGGGTTGCAGACTTAACAATGAAGGGACTTGCCCGAAGCCCAACACCAAGCCCAAAGGAAAATTGAAGCCTTCTCAGCCAAATACAAGCCACGTGTTTACCATTGAAGAAACAAGTGATGGAGACTAACCTACTACTAGCCAAAGAACACTTTCTAGTGGTATTCCAAGTAAAAAACTGATGACTTACTACCCTCCAAATGTTTTCGGGCAAGAGCAAAGTCACAGCAGTTGGGCTAAATTGCCTATAAAAGGAGGAAAAGGCCCCAAAGACAAGGACACTCATCCAATCAAACAAACAAACATTCAAACTCTGCTCTCAAGCCAAATTTGCATTCAAAAGCTGAAATCAACCCAGATTTAATCATTTTTAGTGACAAGATATCTCTTACCCAATTTAAAGGTTTGCTATCTCCCTTAGTGGCGTATTATCGATTCCCTTGTGTAAATTTGTGTATCATCCATCCTTTTTTAGCATATAAACCCCTGTTAATTCAAAGAGAAGTGATTGCAAGAGGTTCAACCTTGACAGACAAGGTGAAATCTTGCCCGACACTCTTTGTTTGTTTTCTAAATTTGTAAATTTATCACTTAATGCATTCTCTAGTATGTATTCAAGTTATTTCCATCAATTTTCCTATCTTAAGAGTTTCCATTTGCATCTGGATCTGGTTAGTTTAATGGATATGTTATCATTAAAATCAATCAAGAACCACGTAAATGGCTTAAAGGGACTTGGACTCCCTTCATTTGAACATACAAGACTATGAACTAAAAGTCCTTATTTACAAGGCAAGAAAAAGAACTTAATGTGGACTTAACCCATTTACGACAATCCTTTGATAATAAGAAGTCTGATTAACTTGGGGCGCAAGTAATCAACTAAAAACACTCTTGTTCTACATCTGCTATACTAAGATAGCAGTGACACGCCTAGCACTTAGTTAGTTTTGATTGTGAGCCTCAAGGCCTACACCTAAGGCCCCACAAAGGCACCTTTCAGAACTAACTTTGTCCTCTTCTTGTAGCACATCAACAAGCAAGAGCCCGACTACACATCCAAAGTGCCAATCCCTTGGGTAGCTGTGCTGAGGTCCAAGGATCCTTCTCTAGAGAAATCTTCGCCCGAACAAGTGTAGTGTTCTTACGTGGTTGAGTAAAATGACATTGGCAGGTTACTAGGTGTGCTAAATCCCACATCACCTGTATGATGACATGTTAAGTGTCTTTATATGTGCAACCCCACATTTCCATGTAAGTTGTGTTTCTCAGCCTAAGAACAAATTCGTTTGGGCGTTGCTTATTAGTATCATAGTTGAACAAATCTGTGTTAGGACACTGCTGAGGTACTCGGTCTAAGTGTGATAGATCCTACATTTGTTGGACTCACATTAGTGTGTTTATTACCGAATGGAGATCCTATTTGGATCTCAGTGTTTGGAGCTGGCATACTCAGAGATCTAAACCACTCATTTTAAATCTTACGAACTCATTATCTCATCCCACTGGCTCACCTCCACACAGAGTAAAGGGTCTAGATCTCTTTCTCTCTTTCTTAAACGGCCTGAATCTTTGAATCTGTGGTTTTTGGACTTCAAGATTCGGAGAAGATTTCAATTCATTAGTACCACCATAGGATTGGATTTAAAAAAAAAAAAAAAAAAAAAAAATCCTTGTGGGTGAAACCCAAAGCGAGCAATATCTTATTATGTGAGACAATTTATGGTGTACAGTTACAACTAAAGGTGAAAACACTATTTTAGATTTCGACAATTTTACTATAGATTAAAAGTAAACTATTGACCAAATCGACCTATCATGTTTGGTTATTTTGCCTCTATTTTAGCAAAGGTTAACAAATTGGGTGACGTGGACCATTTGTGGTCGTTGGTCTTCACACATGAGACAACCTGTTCCGGTACCATGAATGAAGGAAAAATTGGCTAAACTAAGATTATTTGAGTATATATGCACTAAAAAATAAATCTTAACCGTAAAATTCAAAGCCTAGTGGTGAACCGCGACTCAACTCAAATTTACAAGAGAGAGTTGAGAACCATTATACCTTTGTAAATGTCTTTGCATTTGCACAGGTTGTTCACCCAAGAGAGGGCCTTCATTCCTTTGTTCTCCTTTACTTCTTCGGATCCTTGACTTCTTGACTTTGGTTGGTGGAATAGGAACCTCCAAGTTTCCATGATCATTATGGAACTAGTCCAAGCAAACAAAAATGCTCCATATAAAAGAATTTCTCCAAATAAACCTTAGTTGTTATTTATTCGTTCCATCTTAATCATAGATGTGTGACCTCTTAAGTTCTAACTAAACCAGCAAGTGAAATTAATTAATAAATTAACTTAATCCCACAATCCATAAATGACACCTAACATCATGTCATGGTTACTTGGATTAGATAAAGGTATTCATAAAATAATCATAATACTCTTTCAAACTTTGATTGTAATTACAATGTAATTCGATTCTTTTATCACTCATATCTCAATCACGATATATGTGATATAAAATTATGTCAAATCATATGTAGATATGTTATCACCATGATGCATCTCATGTTGAAGCAGGTCTTACAAACATAACTTGATCAACAATTACTCTGCCATAAATTTTCGAGATGGATCTTCAAGCAGCTTCGAGGGAGATCTCCTTATATTGAACAGTTACCACAAGGTGATAGATACCGTATTGCATATTCCTATATCTCCATACTCATACACATGAACCCGTGCCATACACTGTCGAGCCCTGCGAGGTAGTGAGGCCTTTGTGGTGAAATTGAAAGTTCATATTTGTAAGCACAAGATATCCGATGATGCTTCAAGTCTAAGAACTATTTGCATACTACAATATAAAGATTTGTATCGTTTGACATATGGTAAGAATCCATTTGTTTAAGCTTCTTTGGCGATCAGTGTTTAGTGGATTTGTTCAACAAACAGGCACAAAACCATGTTAACCTTAATGCGATATGCATCGGCCTTTCCAAATAGTTAATGTCCAGTTGACTGTCCAAATGGTGAGAAATTTTTGTTTATGGACTAAGTAGGAATTTTGTTTATGGACTAAGTAACTATGGAATATAAGTTTCCCTACCCTAACCTCGTTTAGAACATTGCTCTCATACCTTTATGCCTATGGACTCATCCATAGTATATAATCTCTATAATATCACTACAAAAAGATAAGGTTTATGTGACGACATATATTCATCACGAAAAGTGAAAATGTGTCACATCCAATGTAACTACTAATGTCACTCATAAGGCGTCACCAAAAGTCCATGTGATGAATTTTATGCTTGTCACATATTTTACGTATGATGCCATCTACACCACCCATTAAATGATTAGGATACCGGATTCAAGGAGATATGTGACGAAATAAGCGTAACAAAACACAAAATTTAGTGACTTATAAATTCGTCACATATCATATGTGTGAGTGACACTAAAATCGTCACCCATTCCTTTGATAAGTGGGGCAGCACGCGTCACATATGTCAAAATCAAATAGCCATTGGTTTTCAATATGTGATGAACAAACTATCACATATTCATGCATCAATTGAAGGATAAGTGGAAGAAAGATAGTGAAAACATATACAATTGAAGATGAATGATAAATAAACCAAACCAAATGGAGCTCATATAAACATACTAAACACCCATTTCTTCAACAATGTTCAACTAGCAATGCAAGAAAAGTCAATTACAAAGATAAATGGAAAAGAAAGAGAATATGCATACTAGAATGAAAGGCAGGTGGACTTTAGAAATTGCAAGGCCAGTCTAATAGCAATACCTAGTCAGCAAGCAACAGTAAAGTCGTTGCCAACTATTTTCCGGTATTTCATAAATAATCATGATACATAATTTCGGAGCAGAAAATATTAAATCTTCAACAACTCAGACACATCATAACTAAGCATTTAGTAGAACACACAAAAGAATTAAAATTTGGCACAATGAAAGTACAGAACTGCCCCCATTTTAACAGTTTTGTCTTTCTTTTTTCCAATTGCACAGTAAAATGACGAAAACAAGCATGGGGTACGTGTTGCTTTTCTACGTTTGTGCATTGTCATTGCCTCTTTACGACAATGTTCCTCCTCTTTCTATCAAACTCATTGAACTAAAATCCACTACCTAGCTTCTCCTCCAGTTCCCAAACCACCGCTACCACCATTACCACCACTTCACCTAATCTAACAGCGCCGCATCACACCTGGAATCTCCCTGTACCACCAAACGCCACGATGTTTCCCAAATTCTTCTTGACTGAAGGTAAGCGAATTAAGTATTATGGATTATATTGGTGTTGAAATAGGTTTGTTTACAATAACTTTTGGAATTATTGAATTTGTAGGCTTTGTTTGGTATTCTGATTATTTTGGCATTAGAGTCTAGATTGGAATTTGATTTTCATTCACAAATTTTTGATAATCCCCAACAAGAAATTTAGGAATGTGAATTAGTTTTTTTTTTGGGGGGTTCATTCGGCTTACTTTTTTTATGACTCTCTTTCTCTCAGATATCTGCTTTTTCTTCTGTCTTTGCATATTTTGTTTTTATGTCAATTTTGCAAAGTCCCCAACAATTGTGTGTGAGTGTATCTTTTTTTATTTATTTAATTTTTTGATTAAATTGTATTTTGTTGTGAGGTAGTTGGGGGAAGTGGAAAATGAATTGTATAGATTGCAAAGTTCCCACAATTATGTGGAAATTGGAATTTGATTCAGAAATTTTTGATAAAGTTCCCAACAAGAAATTTAGGAACGTGTATTAAGTTTTATTTTGGGTCTTTTTTTTTTTCCCAATTTTTGGGTTTTTGTTTGGGTTATTCTTTGAACATTCTCCTTTTCCTTTACGCTTGGTTTCGTATATGATGTTGCATGCAAATAAATAACCTTGAAGAAAGCCCGCAAGCCACTAAAATGGCAACTAGCATATCTGCTTATTTCTATGTTTCAAAATATGGGTTTTAGATATTTTTCTTTGTTTTTGTTAATTTTGGAATTTGGCTCCTAAATTTTTTAAAGTTTTGAATTTTTTTTTTGTTATTTAGGATTCAAGATTGGATTCTCCCAATTTCTGGGCAAAAGAAAATAGGGAGAGAAAACCAGTATTGGTGACAATGTACCTGAAAAAGTTCAACTTAAATGTATCGCTGTTTCATTTTCAAATATAGTTAGGAGACTTTATCCTAAAAATGGTTACAAAATTTAGAAAGATCAAAACATCATAATGTGTTTGCTGCTAATACGAATTTGTGCTTTCTTAAATTGCATGCTGAAGTTATATTTTAGTATACATGAGACGAAATGCTTATCTCAATTGATGCTTAATGTTGCACATAGTCTCTCAAATTTCTATAAAATTGAGTAGTTGTAAATGTGTTGAATATATTTATCATCTTAATAATTCCACTAATAAAGCATGTGTCACATCCCGGCCCGAGACGGATCATTTCCTGGACCCGCTCCACCACCGTAGCACGATATTGTCCGCTTTGGGCTTATCATTCCCTCACGGTTTTGTTTTTGGGAACTCACGAGCAACTTCCCAGTGGGTCACCCATCATGGGATTGCTCTAGCCCCCTTCTCGTTTAACTTCGAAGTTCCTACGGAACCCGAAGCCAGTGAGCTCCCCAAAGGCCTCGTGCTAGGTGGGGATGAGAATATATATTTAAGGATCACTCCCCTGGGCGATGTGGGATGTCACAATCCACCCCCGTTAGGGGCCCGACGTCCTCGTCGGCACACACGCAACCAAGGTTAGGCTCTGATACCAAATTGTCACATCCCGGTCCCGGACAGATCACTTCTCGGGCCCGCTCCACCACCGTAGCACAATATTGTCCGCTTTGGGCTTACCATTCCCTCACGGTTTTGTTTTTGGGAACTCACGAGCAACTTCCCAGTGGGTCACCCATCATGGGATTGCTCTAGCCCCCTTCTCGCTTAACTTCGGAGTTCCTACGGAACCCAAAGCCAATGAGCTCCCAAAAGGCCTTGTGCTAAGTAGGGATGAGAATATATATTTAAGGATCACTCCTCTTAGCGATGTGGGATGTCACAGCATAAGACTTTTTTCAGATTAAATCCATATTTAAAGCGAGCCAAAAACATGATTACATTTATTTGTGTTGACATGAATAACCCATGAATTTTTATTTTGTATTAAATTACAAATAACTAAAAAAAAAAAAAAAATTATACATATGTGTTTAGACTTCTATTCTATCACATGTATATTGGCTTCCAAATTTGTAGCACAATGAAGATAGATCCGTTTCGAAGTTTGTTACCTTTTCAATCTAACAAGAAGATCAAAGTTCGTGTGTGCAGGATTTGGATACCAAAAGTTATAGGAAAGGATTATAAGTTTGGTGGTGTTCAGTGTATATTGGTTGATGAAATAGTAAGCAAATATTTTTTCCTTTAGTTATAATAATACCATATTCTATGAATTTGTCAGTAATATTAACCTAAATTCTACTGAAAAGGTATATGTATTTTAGTTATTTGCAAACTTACAAATGACCTTCTTGAAGAATGAAAGAAATTAGATTTCTACTTTGAATGGTTATTAATTAAGACCTAAGCAATAAAACACCATTGAAATAACATGTCCATGCGAACAAACCTAGAGTGAATGGATTGTAATCAATCCATTGCTTCATGTGATTATATAACATGCTATAAAAATAATGACGACTTATGTTGAATGAGTATATATCATTTGAGAAACGAGTTCCTCAAGAAATAAGTGCATATTATTTTACTGAACAAGATTAGTTGTAGAAATGAGTTCAAGGCCATTTGCATACTATATACCTCATATCTATAATCATAGACTGAGTAGATTTTCTTTAACATAACCATGCATAATTCTTCTAATAATTTGAAAATAGTTACTCAACATAAGACTTATGGTAAGAAAATATTATATTATAGATTTTGAGCATATTAACAAATGGTATTTATGTTGCTAATGACATTTATTCTTAGGTTTAATCGATGTAGCTTTAGTTCAGAATAAATGTATACTGATGTGATTCAATGGTGATTATATCATTGCTATAGAGTTGCTTAATATATTGAAAAACACTTCCAAACAAGCCCATCGTTTGTGTTATTATTTTTTGTCTGCATGACTTTGAAACTTAAGTAGGCTATAATCAAGCTTTTTTTAGCATAAGGTTTGCCGAATACTTCACTGCACCTTACCTGCAAATTAAAGCACTAAGAAAATTTGGGACAATCCATTAATCATAAATTGTATGATATAACAACTACCCAAAATTTCATTTGAAGCTACAAACTAGCCAAACAAATTTGTTTCTTTTAAACTTAAGCAAGCTACAATCAAGTTTGGCAAAGTCTACCAGGTTGATCTGAATCATTTAAAAGACAAGTAGAAGGACCTAAATTTATCTGCCTTTATAGTTCATGTTTATTAATTTTTGTTAAGGTCAAATAGATTAGCTTATTAAAACCCATGAGATAATATTTGTCCTTATTGCCAATAAATTTGCTTATCAAAACATGTGTGACATCCCACATCGCCCAGGGGAGTGATCCTTATATGTATATTCCCATCTCTACCTAGCACGAGGCCTTTTGGGAGCTCACTAGCTTCAGGTTCCATGGGAGCTCCGAAGTTAAGCGAGTAGCGCGCGAGAGCACTCCCAGGATGGGTGACCCATCGGGAAGTTCTCGTGTGAGTTCCTAAAAACAAAACCGTGAGGGAGCGGACAATATCGTGCCATGGTGGTGGAGCAGGCCCGGGAAGTGGTTCCCCCGGTTTGGGATGTGACACATGTACATTGATTTAGTCTACCATAATAGCATTTGTATTACACTTGGACAATAGTTTATAGAATCTAGCCTTCAGAAACACAAATCACGTTTGTATATGCATTGGATAGTAATGCATTAAATTTGTAAAAGTATGCAAATTATTCTTCAAAATTTGTGATTGTACAATGCTTTAATTTTTTACTTCAATTGGTCAATGCTAAATGAAAAAAGCTATCACCATCCTTTTTGTAATTTTGATCTTAACTTGAATAAAAAAAACATATGCATCTTTGTTGGGCCGACTCATTCTGTAAAAATGTTGCCAACATCAAATGGGATCGAAGCAATTAAAAGCTATCAAAAAATTGTATGTTCAAGACTTAAGTATTCTAGATCCATATTTGTACAAGGTAAACAAATTCTTCCCAAAGTTAGAGAATTTTGAAAGTAAAGTACTTCTCACATGAAATAAAAAGAAATCTAGTAAGGATAAAAATTATATGATGCTTTAGATTTATGGATTAATAGGGTGTACAAATCTCAGTACAACTGGGATTACAAAAGCTAGAAAAGTTTACAAAGCACATACTTAATGTCAAGCCATTAGTAACCATTAAAAGAAAAGGATAAAAAAAATACGAACACTTTAGGTTCAACTTTTTGCAAGCAATGCATGATATATTGATACATTTAAGACCTTTCATTTACCTCTAGTTATGCCAAATGTATTGCATAGATATTATGCTAGTTATTACAACCTGCCATTCATAGGTTTTGAACTTAGAAGGTAAAGAGCGTAAAATTAGAAGAAAAAAAAAATCTGAGCTTTGATTTCTCTATTCTGCAACATGAATAGTATGCATAAATATTGTTTCACAAAACATATATTTCAAGAATCGAGTAATGATTTTGATATATTATGTCATAACCATTTGTCTCACATCAGTCATAAAAAAATATTATTGATATGTTAATCACTATCTCTACACATACTTCAGAATACTTCAGTCTTATATAGCCATTACAGTCGAATGGTGGTACAACGCATGCTCATGTTGCTACAAACAACTAAGAAAGAAAGAAAATAATGAATTGGTAATTTGTCTAAACACAATGTCCAAACTCCCCTCTTCTAGTAAGACAGATACTTATGACTACTTTCATGTTATTTTTCTTTACACTTTATACTCAAATATTTTTGTCATATATTTAGGTTTAAAGTTTAGACCTTGAAGACACCAGCAATGAGACCAGTGCCATCATCATTGGTTAATAAGCAGAACAATTGTTGAAAATTCATGCTATGACTTAATTGTTGAAAAAAGGTTTACTAATCAACAAGAATTACTAGATGGAATTCTCCAAAATAGACGTAGATAAAAATTTTCAACTTAGATCTAGAACCTTGAAAAATGGTTTCAACAGAAATGATCTTATGATCCAAGCAATATTTGATGACAAGGTACAAGATATTCAATCAACCTCCAAAGCTTCTTATAAAATAGTGGTAGAATTTCAGGAGGAAGATACAGCTGCTCAAAATTTTTCATCGACTCCACCACATTTTAAAAAAAAAAAAGTTAAAGTATGACTCTCCCACCGCTTCATCCATCATTGTCACAACATCATATGCTGAAAGTTCAGCTTGGAAGGCTCTTTTCAGCTCCGAGACAAGAAAAAAAAAAAAATCAAAAAAGGTAAGAACTTCCACAATAACTCAATAAGTATCTCATTCGCATCTATATTTTCACATTACCAAACATCTACTAATACCTTAATCCCTTTTTTTATTTATATGGATTTAAAGGAAACTAAAACTTTTGAAGAAACTGATGAACAAAATATTTCAGACATTAAAAATTTTCCCCCATCAAATCTCGAAAAAAAAAAAAAAAAAAACAAACATTAATACGTTACATCTATTAATTATTAATACATATATTTTCAAAATTCAAATTTTATCACATTTCTTATACAAAAATATAATCTCAATCTACAGGAAAAAGAAGTACAAGGATGAATGAATCACTTTGGAGCAATACATAACAATAAGAAAATTTTGTGATGAGCTCAGAAACAGGAAAGTTACATGAAAAATAGGGCAATGCGGGCAATTTTTGTAATTGTATATAGTTGGGACTTGGAAGTTTGTCCTTATTTGTTGCAGAAATCTACCTATTTTGTTGTACATGACTTTTAACGTAGAGTTAGTAAAATGTGGGTGAAACCGAACGACTAATTGATGTGGAAAACTTTTGAAAGCTTATATAACTGGGACTTTGAATTCTCCCCTTTAAATTTTACATATGCTCTTGATGTAAAGTAAATGTAAATAAAGGACTTATTTTACCATGTGAGTTTTGAATTATTTAAAGATAGATGTGTTGGTTGGTTGTTTTATGGTTATGAATTAGATGTACAATGAAATATGTATTTGTGAATGCGATTGAGTTCTGCTAGCTTTTGAGTATCATCTCATTGCTAGGTGCTCTTATCCAAATTTTTTTTGGTTTTTTTGGAAATTATTCATAGTTGTAGTGAATTAAGGTTTAAATGCTAGTTAAGGTACCTGAAGCTTATCCAAAGTTGTTGAGAGAGAAATTGTTATTGATTTTGGTCTATCTTCAAATATCTCTCTATTTTCAAGTCAATCATATTTATTTTGAAAAATCTATTCGGAGTAATTGTATATCTAAGCAGTGAATTATTTGGGATTGTTCATGGAGCATGAGAACGTCAGTGTTGGGTTATCTGAGAGATAAATGTATGGCACACGTGATTTAAGTATTTTATTTTTATTTGTTTGTACACTTGTAAGGTTTCCAAATAATTTGTATCAAATTTTGTTCATTTTTGTTTTTATTTTATTTTTATTTGTGCACTGGTGGCTAGATTATTTTTTTCACTCACCTCAGGTCTGGAACCTGACAATGCTGCTGCGAGAGGGGTCGCAAAGATGGTTAGGGTTATAGGAGACTAGGCGGAGGGGCCTTAATGGAGACCTTTGGACAAAAAGGAAATTTACAAGGGAAGGAAAAGATTTTGGAGAATCTTCCATTGCCATGCCAACCCGTAGATAGATCGGCCGACTATGTCTAGTAAATTTTACATGAAGAATTGAGAATGCAAAGAATAAGGAAAGTATGTATTTTACATGAACCACTTTGGTTTGGTTGGACGAATTTCATATGTTTAAAGACTATGAGCCGAACCGATTTAAATCGATTCGGTTTGTTCAAATCAATTTGATTAAAAACCAAATTTTTTGAATTGGTTCAAATCAGTTTGATCAATTTGATCGATTTGTTGGTTTTTGTTACCACCCTAAACTCTGATTATACTCGTTCCCCTTGCATCGAAGTTGAAATCCATGTCCTTGAAGATAATACTGTGTTTGGATGAGGGAAATAAACTTGAAATTTTGACAAAAGTCAGGATTTATAAATTAGCATGCATAAATTCCTTTGTTTGGATTGATAAACATAGAAATTTAGAATTTATGCATGGAAAAAAAAAACTTGGAATTTGGGACCTTCGCTCTTTGTTTGGATGATGAAATTTAAGATTACTAAGGAATTTAAAATGACGAAAATTGAAATGACGGACTTCTATTTTCTAGAATTTCTGAATTTTCTTGTTAACCGAGAAGACAATGAAATTTGAATATGGAATGTGCTATTTTTAAACTCTCACTCATAGAAATTAGGAAATGACACCTATTTACATGGAATTTAAACTTGAAAATTGAACGTCCCAAATTCTAGAGTGGTTCGATATGAGATCACAAACCCTAAAATGGGGTCCCGAATCCCAAACCAAAAATTTTCGGTATGGGAATTTGAAGACCAATCCCGAACCGAAATTTCGGTATTCCTAATTTTTGGGATTCGCGATCGAGATGCATCGGGATTGGATTTTGGGTTGAAACTTGAGATTTTTTGGGTTGTGGGCCAAAATTTGGAATTTTGGCTTGAAAATTTGTTGTCCAATTTCATATCAATTGAAATTTAGGTTTTTTTACCTCATACCAATTTGAAGTTTCATACCAATTAAAATATCAATTCATTCATATCAAGTCAAATTGATGTTCCAAAGTTTCAAACAACTTAATTTTATACTTCTATTTCTAATATAGTCTACTATCAAACTACTTAAATTCAACATTCAACATGCTATATGCAACCAAAATATATATATATATATGGTTCAGTTCAGGATTCCTGAACCATTGAATATGTAATCCCGATTCTCGTATCGAAAGGTTTGAGATCGGTTCGGTATGGATCCCAAAAATTTCAATATGGGATCGGGAATTTTTTGGTTTTGTTTAGGATTTTCAGAAAAAATTTCCAGCTCTAACAAATTCCAAGTTTTTTTTTTTTTTTTTCTTTTTCCACGCGAAAATTCTAAATTTCTATGTTTATCAATCCAAACAAGAGAATTGATACAGTCAATTTATAAATTTTGACTTTTGTCAAAATTTCAAGTTTATTTCCCTCTTCCAAACATAGTATCAATTCCCAAGTTTAAATTCCATGTAAATAGGTGTCATTTTCCAATTTCTATGAGTGAGAGTTTAAAAATAACAAATTCCATATTCAAATTGCATTGTTCTTATAGGTTAACTAAATAAGAAAATTCATAAATTTGAGAAAATAAAAATCAGTCATTTTAAATTCCTTGGTAACCTTAAATTTCTTCATCTATTTATTTACAACGCCAATTGGGCGGAAAAATTTAAGGGACCAAATGGAAAAGAAAAACCACACTAGGACGGATAAAAGTTCAAGGACCAAAATGAAATAAATCTCAAAATTGTAGGGTGAAAATCATGAAATTAACCCAAAATTATAAGTATACTATTCCCCAACCCTCCCCCTTCAACCTGCCACCTCGCTCCTGCAGCCTCAGTAGGCCTGGCAATTCCTGATACGACCTGATAACCCGACACGACATGACACGAAATTAACAAGTGTTTAGGTCGACACAATAACGAACCGGGTCGTTATTGAGTAACCCGATAAGCACTTGTTAAGATAACGGGTTGGTTCGGGTATACATGTGGGCAACACGATACACAATAAGCAGAATATTAATTTAATAATTTTATAACCCTACAAAAATATTATAATAATTATATATGTTAATTTAACAATTTTATACCACTAAAAACTATAATATATATATATATATATTAAATTAACTATAATAATTATACCCCCAAAATATTAACTATAATAATTATATATATATATATATATATTAAATTTTAAATTAAATTTTATACCCCTAAAAACTATAATAATTAATATGCATCATGCCACCCTTTGAAAAAAAAAGGGAGGGAAAATGAAAATTATAAGAAAAGCTGAAAGGGAAACAAAAAAGAGAGAGAAAGATGGGACCTAGAGGTATTTTCAATTTTGCTTACTAATAGTAGGGTGGGTTTTTCCACCGTGGTCTCTCATGTGTGCACTTGTTATTGTTAGGATAAGATTCGACAGCTGTGTTCCTGACACGTGTACGTCATTTACTTCTCTCTCTCCTTTTTTTCCTGAGAAATTTTTCATTATAACGAAAACACAAATAGTACACCATGTGTTTTAATAAAAGTGGTGAGAATTTTTATTTTTTTAAGTTATTAATTTTTTATCACACATATCCCACTATTTTTATAATAATACTTGATTTACTACTCCGTGTACCGGTCAATTATACGTACAAAATAAATAGATTTAAATCTACTTAATAAATGATATATACACACACCATTGAACTTGATGGAATACGCATTTTACGAAACTAATTTCAATGATTCAACCGTCAAACATGTTTGTATATACTTCGAGATCGCATACGCCAAAAATTGAAAAAACCAAACATTCTGAGATCAAGTAACGGTACGAAATTTTTCGACGATTATAAAAAAAAATCACGATTTAACGGTTATTTGAACTCTGATTTTGATGATTTTTTACATGTACACTCATTGACTCTATTTGAATACAATGATTTTATTTGATCTTCAATTTAAAATATTTACATTAGTGGATACCACAAAATCTTATGTTATACTTAATGAAAGTATAAATAAACTCTTAAGTGTTAGTGAATCTATTGTTTTGATGGGATACGCATTCTACGAAACTAGTTTCAATGATCCAACCGTCAACCATATTTGTATATACTTCGAAATTGCATACACCAAAAATTGCAAAAAACAAACATTCTGAGATCAAGTAACAGGATAAAACTTTTCGACGGTTATAAAAAGAAAAATCATGATTTAACGGTTATTTTAATTCCGATTTTAATGATTTATTACAGCTATACTCCTTAACTCTATATGAATACAATGAATGAACTCGATCTTTAATTTAACATATTTACACTAGTGGATACCACAAAATCTTATGTTATACTTAATGAAAGTATAAACAAACTCTTAAGTGTTAGTGAATCAATTGTTTTGATAGGATACACATTCTACGAAACTAGTTTCAACGATCAAGCTGTTAAATATGTTTGTATATACTTTGAGATCTTATATGCCAAAATTTGAAAAAAAAAAAAAAATTTCAGAAATTAAGTAACGGGACAAAACTTTATCAATGAAAAATCATAATTTAACGATTATTTTAACTCCGATTTTGATGATTTTTTACAGCTACACTCCTTGACCCTATATGAATACATTGAATCAAAAATATTTACATTAATAGATACCACAAAATCTTATGTTATACATATGAAAGTATGAATAAACTCTTAAGTGTTAGTGAATCTATTATTTTGATGGAATACGCATTCTATGAAACTAATTTCAACGATCCAATTGTCAAACATGTTTGTATATACTTCGAGATCGCATACGCCAAAAATTGCAAAAAACAAATATTTTGAGATCAAGTAACGGGAGAAAACTTTTCGACGGTTATCAACGATAAATCACGATTTAACGGTTATTTTAACTCCGATTTTGATGATTTTTTACAGCTACACTCCTTGACCCTATGTGAATACAATGAATGAACTTGATCTTCAATTTAAAATATTTACACTAGTAGATACTATAAAATCTTATATTATACTTAATGAAAGTATGAATAAACTCTAAGTGCTAGTGAATCTATCGTTTTGATGGGATACACATTCTACGAAATTAATTTCAATGATCCAACCATCAAACATGTTTGTATATACTTCGAGATTAAATACGCCAAAAATTGCAAAAAACAAATATTCAGAGATCAAGTAACGGGAGAAAAGTTTTCAACGATTATCATTGAAAAATCATGATTTAACGGTTATTTTTACTCCGATTTTGATGATTTTTTACAACCACACTCCTTGATCCTATGTGAATATAATGAATGAACTCGATCTTCAATTTAAAATATTTACACTAGTGGATATTACAAAATCTTATGTTATACTTAATAAAAGTATGAATAAACTCTTAAGTGTTAGTGAATCTATCGTTTTGATGGGATATGCATCCTATGAAATTAATTTCAACGATCCAACCGTCAAAGTTGTTTGTATATGCTTCGAGATCGCATACACTAAAAATCACAAAAAACAAACATTCAGAGATAAAGTAAAGGGACAAAACTTTTCGACGATTATCAATGAAAAATCACGATTTAACGATGATTTTAATTCTGATTTTGATAATTTTTTACAGCTACACTCCTTGACCCTATACGAATACATTGAATCAACTCGATCTTCAATTTAAAATATTTACACTAGTGGATACTCTTATGTTATACTTAATGAAAGTATGAATAAACTCTTAAATGTAAGTGAATATATTATTTTGATGGGATACGCATTCTACGAAACTAATTTCAATGATCTAACCGTCAAACATGTTTATATATACTTCGAGATTGCATACGCCAAAAATTGCAAAAAACAAACATTCTGAGATCAAGTAATGAGACAAAACTTTTCGACGGTTATCAACGAAAAATCACGATTTAACGGTTATTTTAACTTCGATTTTGATGATTTTTACAGCTACACTCCTTGACCCTATATGAATACAATGAATGAATTCGATTTTCCATTAAAAAATATTTACCCTAGTGGATACCACAAAATCTTATGTTATATTTAATGAAAGTATAAATAAACTCTAAGTGTTAGTGAATCTATCGTTTTAATTGAATACGCATTCTACGAAAATAATTTCAACGATTCAACCATCAAATTTGTTTATATATGCTTCAAGATCGCATACGCCAAAAATCGCAAAAAACAAACATTCAAAGATCAAGTAACGAGACAAAACTTTTCAACGGTTATCAACAAAAAATCACGATTTAACGGTTATTTTAACTCTGATTTTGATGATTTTTTTACAGGTACACTCCTTGACCCTATATGAATATAATGAATGAATTCGATCTTCAATTTAAAATATTTACACTAGTGAATACCACAAAATTTTATGTTATGATGATCGATGAAAATTGAGGATTTTGTAAAATGAATAATATGCAAGCTTTGAATTCTATTGGCAAGGTTTAAACTTTTGAGAAAGGCTTCACAACCTTGAAAACAAAAACTCTTTCATTTTGTATATCCTTGCACATTTAATATTTTGTAATAAACTAGTAGTGTATGGATGTTTGTTTATTAAGCTCTTATTTTCAAGTGTAGATGTAGTACTTAAACGATAAATGTGTTTTAATGTTTTGAAATAATATTTATGCGGCAATGTGTGGTATGTGAAAATTTAAGAAAAAAAATATTTTTCTTAACGGGTCATAATGACACGATACGATACGTTAAAATTACACTGTTACAGGTGATACACGAATACCACAGATACGACTTGGGAGACTAAGGGCTGGTTTGGTATTGCTGTGCTTTAAAAAAAAGCTGTTTCTGCTGTGCTGTGAGAATAAGCAGCTGCAGTAGAGTGTTTGGTAAATTTTTTTATAAAAGTGCTTTTGAAAAAAAAAAAGCAGTATTAGAGTGTTTGGTAAACTTTTATGTAAAACAAATGTGAAAAAAAGCCGGTTTTTCAAAGCTAGGTTTTACAGCTTCTTGTTTTTGGCTTTTTTTCATCCAAAACTGTGAAAAAAAGCTGAAGCTGAGTGTTTACCAAACACAAAAACAGCTCCAGCTTTTTTTTTGATAGCAGTTTTTTCAGAATCAGTACCAAACCAGTATAAGCCTCAGTCGCTGCCTCCTTCCTGTTACAATGGCGCCACCCCCTCTCGCGCGGATTGAAGAGAAAAGCCAAGAAGCAGCAAATTCAACAGCAAGACGCAGAGCTCGAGCGCTTCGATTCGCTCCCATGGAACCCCTCTCTCCCCAACGACGACAACGCCTTCTCGCAAGTGGTCGGCAACAACGAGCTCGTCGTGCCATCTCTCTATCCTATTACATTGGTTGACTAATGATAACGACTGTTCAACAAAATTGCGTTTTGTTTTTCTGTTTGGTTACTGGGAAAATTTGGAAAAGAAAATAGGGGAAAGTTGATTTCTGGGGTTTATGGGTTTTATGTTTGCTGTTGTTATATGAATGAATGCAGGTTTCCTAATGCTTGAGGAGATTGATGAGGCCGCATATGGGTTTGAAATTCCTGAACCACACGTAGAAAATAGGAATAGCAAGGAAGACAGTAAGCAAAGGGAAAAGTCCAAGAAGAGGAAGCGCAGCAGCGGAGTTGATGGGGGTGCTGGTGAGGGGTTGAGGCTGATGGCGAAAAGATTTTGGGCAAGGCTGATAGCGAGCTAAATAAAAAGAAGAAAAAGAAACAGAAAAAGAAAAAGAAGCTGGACCAAGCTCAGAGAATTGAGAGTGTTGATGGAAATGGTGACAATGAGGTTGAAGATAAAAGCAAGGATGAGGATGTGAATTCTATGAAGAAGAGGAAGAAGAAGACGTTGACGAAGAAGAAGAACAAGGCCAAGAAGACCCTGGAAAATGTGGAGAGTACAGTTGGTTAGTCTTGTATTCTTTTACTTTTAGAAAATTTAGTGCTGTTCTTTATTTTATTTGTTTATGTTTTGTTTTCTGCATTGGTGCTGGGCTGTTTGTTAGAAATTTTGGCACTGTGCATGCCAGTGACAAATTTGATCGAATTCATATGATTTTAGAGCGTTGTCCTTGTTAACTTATCAGGCTATAAATTGATCTGTAGTACTAGTTTCATTAGGTTTGGATCAAAATTGTTTGTGTTACTTATGTTGGGAAGGAGAGAGTGAAATGAAAAGGTAAAGAAGAAACGGGGAAGAGTAATTACAACTAAAACTAAACAACAATTTGAAGTTGGTTTTGGTTTTTTATTTATAGACTGTCAGATGTGTTGTTTCTCCTATCCCCCTCATCTTTGCCACTTTCTTCCCATATCCATAATCTAAATAACAAAGAATTATGAAATGTGCCCATAACACGTTGATGGATTGGTGATAATCTCAATTCAATGTTATTGTCAAACATCACTTCGTGCATATTTAATAACTGCATTAAAGATTATGGGATTAGGAAATTTTTTCAGACTTTGAACTGCACTTTCATTATCTTTTCTTTGATAAGAGGTGTACTTTCAATTGATTGATTTTCCAGGCGAATGACACGGAAATTTATTCGTTCTGTATAAAATTTGATGTTTCTTACAAAAACTAAACCTACATAGTAGTGTGTGTAATTTCTTACTTTCTGGTCTTGGTTAGTCTGGTCGGGTGGTGCACCACCATAGGTCGATCACTTTTTCCTTCCAATCTCATCACACAAATAAAATATTCACACGTTTAGTTCAGTTTTTTATCTTATTGTATATTTTCTTGAAGCACACATAATTCTGACAATGCTTGTTGGACGTGTTACATTAAGATACTCATGCCACTTTCTGCATTGATGTATGTGATTCTAGATGATGATAGCAAAGGAAAACAAGAAATTGACGAAGAGATTTTCGATGAAGATGAGTATTATGCATGGCATGAGTTGAGACTCCATCATCTGATCATGAAATCAATATATAGGCTTGGGTTCAAGAACCTAACGCCAATACAAAAAGCTTGTATTCCTGCTGCTGCTCATCAAGGGAAGGTTGGTTAAGGTTATTGTGTAAGATCTTTGGTAGGCAAAGATCATTTCTTGTTTGGTACTCATTAAATTGATTTATATGACAGGACGTTGTTGGTGCTGCTGAAACAGGGTCTGGAAAGACACTTGCTTTTGGTTTGCCCATTTTGCAACGCTTATTGGATGAAAAAGAAAAGGCTGTAAGGATGTTTGATGAAAAGGGGGAGGAAACAGAGAAGTTTGCTCCAAAAGGTCTTTTATGGGCCCTTATCATTACTCCCACAAGGGAACTTGGACTTCAGGTAACAAAATTGATTGCCGGTTGATTCTGTTCATGTAATTTTTCCACAAAACAACAGTTTTCCTTTTCTGGAAACTCTTTTTTTTAAGCCTTTGGTTTCTATAATAAATGAAAGTTCATTCCTACTGGAATGAATGATTCCATCCCCATATCATCCATCAGGAGTCCCACATGTATGGCCTACATGGACTCCATATGTTTTTTTATTTCCTTATTTGAAGTTAACACTGAAGGCATGTTTGTTTACTTCTTACTTTTATAATAAATGAAAAGGAATGGATATATGATAAACAACCTGCCCCACCTACCCTGACCCACCTACTTCTTCATTCCCCTGGTTGTTAGTAAGCACATGGATACTACTGATACCATTCCTTGTAAGTAATCATGCCCTAAATGAGCAAGAATGAGAAGGATTCCCATTCCATGCAAACAAAACAAGACATGAGTGTAGGAAGTACAAACGTTTTTATATCGAGTACCTGAAGTTCCCCGAAGTTGTATGTCTGAACTAAAAGTCCCACGATATAGAAGAAAACGATATTGTAAGTTCTATGTGCTACATGTGCTAGGCGGAAGAAGCATACATAGTGGCTAAGTAAATTTGAAGAGAAGCCAGTGCAATTGGAAGACCCTTGATAATAGCCAAACAAGAAACCTGCATTTCTAACGCACACATGTTTAAGCCCAACTTGTGAGCCTAAAAATGTGAAAGAGATATATCTCCTTAATAGTGTTAGAATTGATAACATCACCCCTTAAATCTGTTATTCCCTTTGTCTTAATTTTGCACCTCCATAACATAGGAATTGAGGATTTTGTCATTAGGAATAAAATCTTCATGCAACCAAAGGAGAAGGGCATTATTGTGTTATGAGGATTAAGGTTTTTAGATGCCGTTTTACTATGTAATATAACTGGAGAACTAATAAATACACTAAGCAGTAACCTCATAGAATTTCGGTAGCTCTCTGTCCTCATGTCATTTTTAATGACTAGAGCTTATAAGTTTACCCTGTGAGCTTTCCAAGAGGCACTCTTCTGTACGGTAGAGCCTATAATATTTCCTGACTAATCCATATTGCTTTGGAGAAACTTTTTTGTATTGCTTAATGCAACAGTGGGAACATGTAGTAGTAACTGAAGAAACATCAAACTACTACACTGTTTGTTTTTCTTGCCTCTGGTGTGCTTGTGTATATTTCATATCAGCTTGTAAGAAAATGAAAAGTTCTGCTGCAGCCAATGATAGGATTGTTTAGGACTTATAATAGCAGGGCCAGAAAAGTTAGTTATAGGTTCTGAAAATCGTAAAGTATCTCATGTTTATTCGCATTCTATGGGAAGCAGCAGTTTGCTTGTGCCTTGCCTTTTTTTTTTTTTTTTAAACAGTAATACTGAAATTTCTTTTTGAATAAGTTGAAAATGTGGGTTTTGTGAACCTTGTTCGATTCGGAATCTGCATGTTGAGATTTTTATTTTTTCATTTCCAGGTCTTTGATCATCTTAAGGCAGTTGCCAAGGATACTGATATTAGAGTGGTTCCAATAGTTGGAGGGATGTCAATGGAAAAGCAGGAGAGACTTCTAAAGGCTAGTCCTGAGATCGTTGTTGGGACTCCAGGGAGATTATGGGAACTTATGTCTGGTGGAGAAAAGCATCTAGTTGAGTCAGTACTGAACTACTAATAACATTTGCTTAACGCAAGACATTGATTCTGACAATAAATTTTGTTTTTCCCTTCATTTTTCCCGTTTTGATGCATGTCAGTATGTTCAATTTCTGACTTATCATTATTGTGCAATGTGCTGTTTTTCAATTTCTGAGTTATCATTATTGTGCAATGTGCTGTTAGTATTCATATATCTTGTTTTTGCGTGATGATTAAAGTAGTAGTTTTTTCCTCTTTAAGTTGGACTACTAAAGACTAGATCTAGGAGTTCAAGATTAGCTAGACTTGTTTACATATGTGTACTGATTATATTCTGCAGTTGATCACACATAACTATGTTACCACAGGTTCACAAGTTTACCACTATAAAAAAGGTACAAGTAATTACTTAATAAGAAAACTGGAAATATAAAAAGGTTGAACTTTTTGTTTTTTTGTTTAATCACGCTGAAGTAACTTGTGATATCATACACGTACGCTAATATAAATGTACGTAGCCTTCATTGGAAGAGGCTATCCTGTTCTAGCTTTTTCACTGGTCCATAATTTAGAAAGAATATGATGACTAGTCGCAATTGCGGTATCAAGTAATGCTTGTGCTCATGCTCATTAATGAGCTAGATGCATGCATACACCTTTGACATGTATAGATAAATTGTTTTTTTGACTAATTTTTCTGTTTTTCCAGTTACATTCGTTGTCTTTCTTTGTGCTGGACGAGGCTGATCGAATGATAGAAAATGGTCATTTTCATGAAATGCAGTCAATAATTGACATGCTTCCAGTGAGGAATACATCAACTGAATCCCATTCTGAAAATGCACAAAATTCTGTTGCAATGTTCAACTTCCAGAGGAAGAAAAGACAAACATTTGTTTTCTCTGCTACTATAGCACTTTCTCCTGATTTCCGTAAGAAGTTAAGGCGTAGTTCACAAAAAACCAACCAATCAATGTCTGATGGGGTGAATTCTATAGAAGCTCTAAGTGAGCGAGCAGGGATGAGAGACAATGTTTCCATCATTGATCTGACAAATACATCCATTTTGGCAAATAAGCTTGTGGAGTCATTTATTGAGTACGTGCCTTTCACCTATCCATCTATTATCTGACATGAGGAACTCTTTTTCGTGAGACCTATCCATCTATTGTCTGACATGAGGAACTCTTATTCAGGAGAATACAGTTCACCTTACCGACTGTCATTTTAGAGCATAATGTTTTCAATCTATTTTTTTTTTCCATTCAACCGTGTGAACTCTCTCTCTCTCTCTCTCTCTAATATATATAATATTTATGTATGTCTTTCCTGCATACATATATACACATAGGCCTGTTGGTGGTTTCGTTAGTAACTAAGTTAGCAGCAGGACATCTGACACCTCAGATCCACTTTGTAGGTTAATGTACTCGATCCACTATGCATCATAAGTAATAGATTGTACTTATAAAAGTGTCTATTCGTAATCTTCAATTTATTAATTCAGCCATTTACTTTTTATTTTTTGAAATTTCTGTTTATCTATTGAATTATGCGAAGCTTGATATGTTTGGTTCTGTTTATACCTTAACTTGTTTTCTGGTTATTTCTACAGAAGTTGGTACACAATTTTTAACTTTCCCCAAGAACACTATAGATATCTGGTAATTTGTCCCCCAAAAAATGTGATTATACAATTGATGCCTTTTTCTTCCCTTCGGTTGGACCACATGTTCATAAGAGTTAGTGCAAATCACTTCTATACCTTAGTTTAACTGGTTCATGATTGGTGACTAGCTCCATCTATGGTTCAATGCCTTCGTGATGGATGCAAAGAAGGAAAATATATTTATTTTAGGCCTGAGCACAAAACCTAATCTCCATGTTATGATTTAGGGTTGAGCACTCATTTCTATTACTATTTATTTTTGTGCTGGCTTTCAGTTGTCATGTTATTCAAGTGTTCCTTTTTGGGTATTTTTGGTATCTTATTACTTTTGGACTGCTTGTATAAATTGTAGTAGGGTTTATGATTTTCTCACATTATTCAAATATTGGTTTGAACTTATCCCAGTTTTTCTGTCTCCTTGTATTTTTATCTTTTTTCTTGTTGTCTGCCTTTTTTGTTTTCTCCTTCTCTAATCTTTCTCTTTATTTTTACTTCATTCTCCTTTAGTTTATCGCCCTTTACTGCATCCTTGTTATTTCATGATAGCAAGTAGTAATATTTTTTCTTAAACAAAATTAAATTATAAGAAGACTATGGGCAATAGGTTTTTCAATGATCAGACATAGATGCTCAAACAGTGAATTCCTCTCCCTGTTTTCGTTCATTAGTACATGTGAAGCCTTCATGCCATTTTTTTTCCTGTTAGCTTCCTGTGATTTGCTGATATACTCCACTAAGTTTGCACTGTATGTATATGCTTAATAGTGAGAATGTGAATCTCAAGAAAGGTCCTTGGAAGACAAGGATTGCTATTTCTGCTATTGCAGACCTCGAAAAGGTGGCCTCCTTTTTGGCTAAAAAGGACGTGATAACAAACAATGACATATCAGAAAGCTCTGTATTTGCAGTCTTCCCTTGGCTCTCTACAATGCCTACAGTCTTTACGTTTTTCTTATGCTAAAAAATGGAGAGAATTTTCTTGCACTGAGTTACCTAATAGCTTTAGTGGCAAAGTAGTGGTCCTCTTAAGACACAGAGTGCTGTTTCCTCCAATGCAGGCCTCAGATTGTCTTCTTTCCTTTTTTAAGAGAGGACCAGATAACAAGTAATGGCATCTCAGAAAGCCAGTGCTTTGTATCTTCAATCTGCTCTTGGCTCGCTACGATGCCTACACTTTTTAGTAGTTTCCTTTTGTTCTAAAACAAGGTAAGTTTTATTAAGCCAAGTTACATAGTAAAGGAGTCCTCACAAGACACTGAGTATCGTTTCCTCTTATTCAGACCTAGGAAGAGTGTCCCTTCTTTTGACTAAAGACAGTGCTGTCTACTTTAATCTGCTCTTGCCTCACTATGATGCCTAGACTCTTCAAATTTTTACCAAAGGTTTATATAATAAAGAAAATTTTCTAGCTACCTTTTGGTGTTAAATATGTCCTGTTAGCACACTGAGTGCTGTTTCCTCTAATCCATAGCTTGGAAGGGTGTCTACTTTTTTGGCTAGGGGAGGACCTGATAACAAACATTGGCATATTAGAAAGCCAGTGTACCTTCAATATGATCTTGGCTTGCTATTAATCCACTCATTCGTGGTTTCTTATTGTCTATGAAATGAGGAAACTTTCTTTCACAGTTGTCAATTAGTTGTATGTATGTAGTTAAATGATCTTGTATTAGATTGATTTATCTGGGTGAAATTGTCAGATCTTGATAGTGTCATGAGAAATTGTAGATGTTTATATTTCTCTGAAATCAGATTAGTTATAAAGTCAAGTGATTATTTTATTTTATTAAAATATTGTTTCTAACTAAGTAGAGGGGTGTTAGATTGAGTCAATCACGTTGTAAGTAATTTTTTCTTCGCCAATCGTTTGTGGAGCTAATATTTGAATGGTGATGAACAATCTTTACGAATATTTTCTTTTGTAGATAGCAACTCTGGGGTAGGCATTGACTTTTGTTATGCTACATGTCGAATTTTTTCTCAAAGCTTTTAACTCAATGTTATTCTTTATGCACCTTATCATATGGTTGGCATTCGCTAAATATCAATTTGAGTGAGTTGACTATTTGGAGTTGGAGAAGGTCTAGTATTATAATGTATCAATCTTGTTTGATCATTCACCCTCACTTATGTGGTAATGCTTGGGTTCATTTGGCATAGCCGCATAGGTCATGGGTTTGCTTGGTGGTAGATGGGTGGCTTTTGCAGTCTTCTTCCCTCCTCCAATGCCTATGCTTTTAAAACTTTTAAGATTTATGTATTAATCTGTGCAATCTTATGGCCCAAATTTTCTTCTTTTATTGGAATGTTGCAATATGTCAGTGACAATTTTTAACTATTGACTTTGTAAAGTAGTAACAAACTTCCTAACATATGGTTTAGCTTGCATTATGGCTCATGGGAGTGTTAATACATGTGTCATGGATAGTTCAGAGAAGGAGACTTCTTTCTCCCCATGGCTGTGATATGGTAAAAATGTAGCTGAGAGTGGGTCATCTCTTCTCTACCCAGTATAGGGAGTCTAATTTGAGCTGGGAGGGGTGTAGTTTTGGTGAGATGTGCTGTACAGAGCTCTTTTTTGGTAATGCTTTTGATGTAGCTAAACAGAATTGTGTTTGATGTTGATCAGGTGGAGGAGAAGGTATATTTGTGAGAGTGACTTTGATTTTGGGCATCGATGCAGAGTTTTGGTGCAGTTCATGTATGCTATCTTTTTAGATTGGAGAGACTTTGTTTTCTGGTGCTTTGTTCTGCTGTTCTGGACTTTTTTTTTTTTTTTTTTTTTTTTAGCTGTGTTTTGTGTTCTAGCTTTAAGTGCAGTGGACTGTTCGTCCTCTGTTTCTGTATATTTTTATTTTAATCAGTTGTGTTTATAAACTTTATTCAAAAAAAAAAAAGTTATGTTTATAAACCAAAAAAAAAAAAAAAAAAAAGGAAAGAAGCACCCATGTCTTATATTAGTTTATTTTTTTTCTTTCTATTTTGTAAAAAGATACTGCATTTTGTTGCTAGTTGATTTTGTTTGAAATCTAAATGGAAATTGCAATGGTAATTATTTGGGGGGAATCGGAAAAGTAATTTTTATCCATGACTTGGGTATTGAGTTGCAATCATCTTATTAAGCTTGCATGTATGAATGGGAAAATGTAAAATTTATAAAGATGCCTAGATCATACTTTTCCATGACTGCCTTGACCCTTAAGTTCACAATCCCTTACCTAAAGGTTACATATTCTGCCTTGTATATGCAGAATTAGCTATAGCCTGCCCTTCGTAGCTCTGTTGAATGGGCTTATGTTATTGGTGCAATTATCTCACTAGGTTCTTTTCATATCTTATTATAAAATGACCAGGAAAGTTTAGGTTTTAGCTTAGGGTAGTGGTTTTTTAGAGTCCCATTTTTTTCTGTATACTACTTGATTTTAGCCGACCCCACTTAGTGGGAAAAGGCTTTGTTGTTATTGTTGTTGTTGTTGTACTTCTTGATTTTAGGCTTTCATTGTCCCTTTGTTTCCTCAATCACCAAGCATAGAAATAAGATATAGGAGTGCAAATGGACAAAGTGGGAGTGTTGAAATCACCACCCTGAGGTTAAACTTTGCCTTGGCTGTAGAGTAGACTTTGCCTCAAGTTAAATATACATCCACTGATTTGTTCTAAAGGCAACCCAGTTAAGTCTTTATAACAAAGAATATAAATTGGGGCCAGTTGTGTGAATCCATGAGAAGTGCTTGTGTTGTGCTATAAAGTTGCTTAGTTGTCTCTCTGGTTTTAGTTCATGAGCCTTTCAGCGGATTGTTACTTAATCATTTTAGGATTGCAGATGCAGGGAAGAAGATAAAGACGCCTACCTGTATTATATTTTAAGTGTTCATGGACAAGGTCTCACAATTGTATTTTGTACATCAGTTGCAGCTTTGCGACACATATCATCACTCATGCGCATTCTTGGCATCAATGTCTGGACACTTCATCCTGCGCATTCTTGAAGGTTTGGCTTTCACTTTTCCAATTAAGTTAAATAAGGTTGTACCAGATATGTATCGCGAAGAAAAAGTTATGTTTAATATTTATTCATTATGGTGAGAGACAAATTCAGATTTGGTGTGTAAGTTTCGGCGATGTGAATGCTTGATAAAAATTGTTTAGTATTCAATACTATTAAATGGTTATTTAGGAATGAAATGAAAATTTGAAGTTCAACATTTTCAGTCGAAGTTTTGGAGGAGCTGAAGGAAATGGGTTTATTTTAAAGAGAGCAGTTATATGATGAAACAAATACGTATTTTTTAAATTAGGATAACTCCAGCGAATCAAACTAAGAAATGCAAAGGGATTCTTCTTTTGTTTTGTTTTTTTTTTCTTTTTGGTACTTTTCAATCATCTTACCAAACTTGCTAGAGTTCGATCTGAAATGTGTATAATATTTTTTTGACCTAGCCAACATGACCATGGACAGATCTGATGGCTTTTTTCCTTTCTCCTTTCATTACAATAGGACGAATGGTAAAGTTTTACTAATTGTTTTCTTTTCTTGCTTGGTAAAGAGAATAAAAATTTGAAGGGCTTCATCGAAAAATATTGTTATTGTGAACTTCCTATATTGTACTGTGCTTCTGGCCGGATGGAGATGTGGACACAATTTTCTATTTAGTTAGGATGTGGTATTTCCTTTCGTTGGATAATCATTACCAGCAGAGTTTTCCTTTCATTTTGTCACAAAAGTATCCTGATTCCAGATCCCTGGTCATGGACTTGAAAGCTTACCACTCTTCATCGTGCTGAATGCAGGCAATTGATCGTTTTCGTGGATTTGAACATGGTTTACTTGTGGCTACTGATGTTGCAGCAAGAGGCCTGGATATTCCTGGTGTTCGAACTTTTGTTCACTATCAGCTTCCACATTCAGCAGAAGTAAACATCTGGATGCTTTTCACCATGTTTGATGAGGGCCTCACATTTGCTGACGGGTGTGTTGATCTTTTTCTGTTCACTAGGTTTATGTTCACAGAAGTGGTAGAACTGCTAGAGCTTCTGCTGATGGGTGCAGCATTGCACTATTTGCACCAAATGAGACCTCCAAATTTGCTTCTTTGTGCAAATCATTTTCTAAGGTAGCAATTTTGGAAAGATGGCATTCTTTTGAATTTTACGTCAAGGAAAAATTAAGTGCTACTTTGAATTTATCAACCACAGCAATGTTTTCAGTCCTGTGATTTCTGTCCACAATTATCCTTATTATGTTTCTTCTTTTGTACCCAGGAAAGTTTTCAGCGATTTCCCATGGACAGCTCATACATGCCTGTGGTCATGAAACGGTTATCTCTTGCACGTCAAATAGACAGGATTATGCGGAAAGATTCCCAGGTATTACTTCAATTTAGATTTTTACAGTGCAATTCTAGGGACAACGGGACTGCAAAATTGGTTGGTCCGGTCTGACTTGGCCTGAGGCATGAAAGGGTAGGCCTTACACACCCTAGGGTTCAATAAGATTCAAACCCTTTTCAGGCAGAGATTCCTGACCCAGTTGAGGAAAAGCTAGGCCTAGGAGGCTAGGCCTATGCCCTAGTCCAAACGATTGAATGGGCCATAAGACCAAGCCTAGAACTCACAAGGCTTTACGTGACTCTTTAACATTTTTTTATTTCAAAAGTCAACTAATTATATAGTTAAATAATCTATATTATTACTAAATGAAATCTCTTTAACACACACATACACACTCCAAAAAAAGACTGAATCTTTTTGTCAACCTAAATATCGAAAATGTCAGGTTTTTCATTTGTACATTAAATTTTTTTAAATGATATTATTTTAAAATGAAGGCTAATATGGTATTAAACAAACTCTTTCCATTACTATCTCCCATACCATACCCTATTTCTCTCTCTTATTTTTAACTTCCATCTCACAACCCAAACGTCCATCACATTGCACCATCACATTGCACATTCATTACGTGCATGTGAATGTGATGTTTCTAGTCTAGAAATAACTTAACTATTAATATATGTTGAACAAATACAAATAACTTGAATTATCACTATACAATAATTTAATCCTAAAAATAAAAAAAAATAAAAAAATAAAAAAAATCTTGTAATCTAAAGATAACATAAAGTATAACGTGTTGTAATGTAAGACTCAACCCAATAGGCATAAGTAGACCGAGCAATTTCTTACATGACCTGTTAACACGACACATAAACGACACGAAAATAACGGGTTTCGAGTCAACACGAAAACTAATTGGGTCATTATCGGGTCACACGATAATAACCCATTAATAACGGGTCCTTAACAAGTTTACACAAGAGTGACACGCGAGTAACCTGTTTCGACACGATAAGAAAAAAGTTATTTTGATGCTTTTAATTTTTTAAACTACTAAAAAAAACTTACTATAAAATACAATAGATATAATGAATATGTATATATTGTTTATTAATTATTATTCTATATAAATTTTAAAATTTAAGTTTATTTATTTATTTTTATAATATATTATAGGCAAAGATTGAGATTCAAAATCATAAAACACATTAAAAATAAAAATATCAAGTAATTTAAAAATAGGAAAACTAATGAAAAGTGACACACCCCGACCGAGATCAGGGCATGCTGGCCGTCACACGAAGGTGACGTAGCCATGTGCGCGTGCGGAAGCTAATAAGAAGGTAATATAAAAGTACTAATAATTAAAAACTTAATAGCATACAAAGTACTAGTGTATGTGAGACACAATTCAGAGCAAGTCTACAACAGTCCAAAAGGAAAAGATACGACATATTTACACCCGAAGGTGACCCTACAATGGTGAGTATCTGTCAGAAATGCCGGGACGCCCTCTGGGATAAACCACCGAACTTGCTAGACCACTAGAACCTGGAGGGGCGCAAAAACAAAAGCGTGAGTGGGCAAAAACAAAGTTCTTTGAAAACTCTTTAGCAAAATACATTCTAACCCCTCGCCGTAAAACCTGTATACTTCCCAGAAAATGAACATATATACGTATGTATAGATATGTCAATCATGCTCCACATATGCCATTCATGTTCACAATATGCCATTTATGCTTGAGAATATGCCACAACAGAATATCATAATCAAATATAAATGCTCAAGCGTAATTCACATCAATAACATATAATCTGGCAGCCGGGAGTCACCTAACGTGACCTGTACGGCTGCATCTAGAGCTCCACTCTCAACTCAATATCTGAATCTGCACACGAGTCGGAACCACCTAACGTGGTCTGTACGACAAGCTGGGTGTATTATATATATGTATGCTCTAGTGCTACGATCACGTGAAGCTGTGCGATAAATCGCGGGTCACCTACAAGTCGGAACCACCTATTGTGGTCTGTACGACAGGCTTGCACCTATCTTGGATCCAAGGCGAGCATGCGGTGCTGGTGAACATACACGTGAAGGCTGTGCCCTGGCCCTGGGCGGGAGCACTAACACCGGGGGTGCAGATTATGAGCTCTCTAAGCATTTCAAACTACTATTGCATAATAAACAGGAATGCATAACCACATGAATACCGCTTACCTGGCACTTACCTGTGCGTCCACAGCACCAAATACACATTTATATATATGTATGCCACTACTAATACATGCGATGATGCGTAAACAACATTCATACGATGCATGGCATAAAACAAATAACCTTTTCTATTTAATTTCTGGGAATTAATATGTATATAGGTATATACGGAAAACAAAAGCCCACTCACTGGTAATTAGAAGGGTCGTAGCCCCCCTGCCTCGAGTGTGTACGCTCGTCCTCGGAAAACGAATCACCTAAACGCGACAAAGTTACGAAAACGTTAATTTAAAAGCACCTAAGCAACTTCTCGTAATAACTTCTCATACATTGCTCAAATTGGACAATTGAATATACCAACGTGACCTACACAACCTCAGGATCACACACATATTTTTAGAAAAATTTTTGGACCACGCACGCGCCCCCACGCGCCGGCCAAGGCACGGCCCTACGCGCCCCCACGCGCGGCCACGTGCACTGCACACTGACGGTGTCAACAGACGCCGTCAGGAATATTCCGTCAAACTGACGGAATATTCCGTTAAATCTAACCAGATTCCGTCACTGCCGTTAGGAATATTCCGTTAGACTTAACGGAATATTCTCCTGTCTTCTCCGGCGAAAACTGGGAATTTTTCAAACCTTGTTTTCTCCTTCGTTTTTCAACCAAATTTCACGTTCTTTATACCAAAATGAAGCCTAGGACTAGTAGAACAACGTTAGACTAGTTTTAAGGCCTAAAAATTAAGGAATCTCACCTGTCTTCAAGGTCAAAACTCGGCCAACTTTGCACAGGACGATCGTGACGTCCAAATTCACCCAACGAACTACTCCGAGGCTCCTTAGGACCTCACAAACACATCTACAAGCTTAGAATCTCCTAAAACAAGCTAGATTAGGTTTGCATGAACAGTGCAATAATCGGACCTCGTTGAAACGACGTGAAAACATCTATATTCTTACCTGAAAATGGCACCTTTGAACTCCTCTCAGCTCCACGAACACGATGGTGGTCTTAGTTTCTTGATTGGTGAAGGTTTGATTATGCTTGTATGCGTGTCCGTGTGTAGAGGAAGAAGAAGAATAATGGAGCTCGGGGAGGGAGAGAGAGAGAGAGAGAGAGAGAGAGAGAGAGAGAGACAAAGTGACAGAAAGTGAGGGAAAGAGGGAGGAAATCCCGGGAGAAAAAGAAAATGCATGATTGTGTGTGGTCCCACAACCCACACAACACAACACTTAACGTACACAAACAAATTAGGGTAAAATTGTAATTTCAATGTACGTTAAAATGAAATTTGGGACGGGATGTTACAACCTACCCTCCTTAATAGAATTTCGTCCCGAAATTCAAAACAACCACATATAACCCCTAATAATCGAAGAACAACCTAGGATACAAATCCCTCATCCTATTTTCTGTCTCCCATGTCGCTTCTTCAACCGAGTGATTCCTCCACAAGACTTTCACCAAATTCACCGTTTTGTTCCTCAGAACCTTTTCTTTCCAATCTAAGATCGTTAACGGTTCCTCGTCGTACGTCAAATCTGGATTTATCTCTAACGGTTGAGGAGGTATCACATGTAACGGATCAGCAACATAATGTCGGAGCATAGACACGTGAAAAACGTTATGCACTTTGGCCAACTCCGGAGGCAACTCCAACCTGTAAGCTACCTCACCAACTCTTTCTGTGACTATGTACGGTCCGATGTACCTGGGACTCAACTTCCCTTTCTTTCCAAACCGCACAACACCTCTCCATGGTGAAAGCTTTAGAAATACCCAATCTCCGACCTCATACGTTCTGTCCGTAGCATGTCGATCTGCTAAACTTTTCTGTCTGTCCTGAGCTGCTTTCAGGTTAGACCTAATTACCCGAACATTTTGAGTCGTCTCCTCGACAATCTCCGGGCCTACTAAGACTCTTTCGCCAACCTCTGACCAATATAACGGAGTGCGACAAGATCTACCATACAAAGCCTCAAATGGCGCCATGCCAATGCTCGAATGGAAACTGTTGTTGTAAGCAAATTCCATCAAATCTAACCGCTGGTGCCAAGCATCACTGAATTGTAACACTGATGCTCGCAGCATATCTTCCAAGGTCTGAATAGTTCTCTCGGACTGTCCGTCCGTCTGTGGATGATATGCCGTACTGTAAAGTAGTCTCGTACCCAAAGCTTCCTGAAAAGCTACCCAAAACTTCGATGTGAATCGTGGATCACGATCCGAGACAATACTTACAGGGACACCATGGTACTTCACAACCTTTGAGATAAACAATTCTGCTAATCGGCTCAAAGAGTACTTCTCTCTCACTGGAATGAAATGTGCCGACTTAGTGAGCCGATCAACGATCACCCAAATGCCATCAAAGCCATTATGTGTACGCGGCAACTTGTACACAAAATCCATAGTGATATTTTCCCATTTCCACTCTGGAACGGGAAGCGGCTGCAACAACCCAAACGGTTTCTTTCTTTCTGCTTTAACCTGCTGACAAACAGCACAACTGCTCACATACTCAGCTATCTCCCTTTTTATACCCGGCCAATAGTAGAATGGTCGAATGGTATGGTACATTTTAGTTGCCCCTGGGTGCATGGCATAAGCCGAGATATGTGCTTCATCTAGAATTTCCTTCTTCAAATCCACATTACTAGGCACGAACATTCTACCCTCTAACATCAACATGCCATCAGAATCACGAACTCTGAGATCTCGCCTTCTTCCTTGATCTCGAGCTCGAATTAGTTCTTGAATCTGTTCATCAGCTACCTGAGCTTCAAGCACCCGATCAACCAAGATTGGCCTAACTTGAAAATTAGCAAGTAATGCCACTTCTCGATCTTCTGCTTCTAACCTTACTCCCGTAGTACGTAGGTCCACCAAAAGAGGAATACGACTAGTGTACAACGCATTAATACGGCCCTGTGACTTCCTGCTAAGTGCATCGGCCACTACGTTCGCACGACCAGGGTGATAATCAATCGTGCAATCGTAATCGCTGAGCAACTCCAACCATCTCCGTTGACGAAGATTAAGTTCCTTCTGGGTGAAGAGATACTGAAGACTCTTGTGATCTGTGAAGATCCTGCACTTCTCTCCGTAAAGATAGTGTCTCCACAACTTCAACGCAAAGATAATAGCAGCCAACTCCAAATCATGTGTAGGGTAATTCATCTCATGGGTTTTCAACTGCCGCGAAGCATAAGCAATCACCATACCATGCTGCATCAATACACATCCCAGACCATTCAAGGAAGCATCGCTATAAACCTCGAAATCACCACTATCGTCCGGGAGTGCCAAAACAGGTGCATGAGTGAGACAATGCTTCAATTGCTGGAAACTCTGCTCACACTTATCATTCCACTCAAACTTAACATCTTTCCTTGTTAACCTCGTCAGTGGCAAGGCAATTACCGAAAAATCTTTAACGAATCTCCGATAATATCCCGCCAAACCAATGAAACTTCTCACCTCAGTGACGGTTCGTGGTTGCTCCCAACTCTCCACAGCTGCAACCTTCTGAGGATCAACTAGAATACCTTGAGCAGAAATGATGTGCCCCAAAAATGCGACTTGATCTAACCAGAATTGGCACTTACTAAACTTAGCATACAATTGGTGTTCCCTCAACCTTTTCAACACCAAAGTAAGATGTCGGACATGCTCTGCTTTGGACTTAGAATACACCAGAATATCGTCAATGAAGACAATGACAAATCTATCCAGGTAAGGCTGGAATACCCGGTTCATTAAATCCATAAAAGCTGCTGGTGCATTCGTCAACCCAAACGGCATAACCATAAATTCGTAATGACCGTAACGAGTCCTGAACGCCGTCTTAGGAACATCATCCCTACTAATCTTCAGCTGATAGTACCCAGACCTCAAGTCTATCTTAGAAAATACACAAGCACCTCTCAGCTGATCAAACAAATCGTCGATACGAGGCAATGGATAACGGTTTTTAATCGTCACCCGATTCAATTGCCTGTAGTCGATACACAGCCTCAAAGTCCCATCTTTCTTCCTCACAAACAACACTGGAGCGCCCCAAGGTGAAGTACTAGGTTGAATAAATCCCTTATCCACTAATTCCTGTAACTACACTTTCAATTCCCTTAACTCAGCAGGAGCCATACGATAAGGAGTTAAAGAAATAGGATTTGTACCTGGAAGTAACTCAACATTGAACTCCACATCTCGATCTGGGGGTAAACCAGGTAAATCTTCAGGAAAAACATCAGGGAAGTGTCTAACCACTCTCACATCCTCAATTCTGCTAGGTACCCCTGACAACCTTTAGTCAACAACTTCTTCGCTCGCAAAGCCGAAATAACACCATGTCTTACTCCACTCTGCTCACCCACAAAAGTAACCTCAGGTAATCCAGGACGGTGAAACGTAACTACTTTCCCGTAACAATCAATGTTGGCACGATAGAAGTGCAACCAATCGTTGCCCAAAATCACATCAAAATCGACAATATCTAACGGGATAAGATCAGCGGGCATAACAACACCCTCTACTATCACTGGACATCCTGGGTACATACAATCTACAACACATCTCTCTCCTCTAGGCATAGCGAATTCTAAATCGTACCCTAGAGGTGTGGGGCGAGGTTGCGTTACTTGAGCAAATGTATGAGAAATAACGGAATGTGTAGCTCCACAATCAATTAAGACTCTAGCAAAATAACCAAGAATGTTTAACGTACCCATAATCAAGTCCGGGTTGTTCTGAGCATCCTGCAGGGAAATATTGTGAATACGCCCCTGGCCCTGCTGTCGTCCACCACGACCTCTGCTCGCTTGAACACCGCGACCTTGAGCTCCACGCCCCTGACTGGGCTGACCCATCTGTCTCGAAGACCCTGCACTACTAGTAGCATTCTCATTCTGCTGATACTGTCCTCCTTGGTACCACTGAGAACCACTCGTTGGAGCTAGAGGATACGGCATGTAGTTGCTGGGATACGGGGGATAACCACCTTGTGAATACGGGTCCTGGGGGTACTGATACGGTCCCGGAGCATAGGGAACAACATCACCCTGATAGTGATAGGCACCACCTCTACCTGCTTGACCACAATTACTCGGACCCTGGATTTGCCGAATCGGTGCAGGTGGCGGCATAAAGGTCTGCTGCGGCTTCTGCTGCTGACTCTGGGGACAATTCACCGCTCTATGTCCCACCTGTCCACATGTGAAACAACCACCGCTAATCTGCCTGCACTCGCCGAAGTGTCGGTTATTACACCTACGGCAAAATGGGACTCGGTTTCGGCCACCATCACCTTGTCTCTGGCCTCGAGCACCTCCATAAAACCTACCTCCACGTCCCTGTCCAGAGGCACTGAAACCACCACTAGACGAACTCGAACTGGCACCACCCCTTTTGAAGTTTTGAGTTTGGCGAGGCCCAAGCGATGTTTGACCTTTTCCTTTGTCGTCTTTCTTCTGATTGCCGTTTTTCTCTTCGTCACTGTCACTTGACATATTCTCTGAGTCCTCAATCCTCAACAATATCTCATAGAACTCCTGGTAGAACTCACAGTGAGTCGTAGTCGCCATAGAACGCCATCTCTTCTTAGTGCCCAAACGGAAACGACGAAGCATCTCCGCCGGATTACCAGCGACATCCGGATAGTAGCGAGACAAATCAGTGAACTTACGATAATACTCGTTAGCCGTCATCTTTCGCTGTTTCAACTCAGTGAATTCCTGTTTCTTACGATCGATGTATTCAGGGGGTACAAATCTCCTCTGAAACACGTCCTTGAAAACATTCCAATCGGTCCTCTGAGCTGGAGTCAACCTACGAAGTTCTTGCTCCCACCAAGCTGCAGACTCCATCTCCAGAAACCAAGAGGTCGTCTCGACCCACCTTTCCATAGGAAGGTTCCCCTGGTTATGTAACACACGGAAAGTCTTCTCTATGTGTTCCAACCAACGCTCTGCGCCTTCGTGACCCTCGTTACCTTTAAACTTATCCAACTTCAGGTAATACATAGTTTCCAAAGGAGTCCTCTGGGGAGGGCGCATCACTGTTTGAAGGGCTGTAGCAATCACTTCTCCCAACTGAGTAAGATCAGGGAAACTAGACTCATCTGAGCGACGTGGTTCCCGACGAGGCGGCATGATTCTGACAGAAGACACCAACTATTAGAATACTCATAAAGACACAGGACTGCCAAACCTAGGCTCTGATACCAAGCTGACACACCCCGACCGAGATCAGGGCATGCTGGCCGTCACACGAAGGTGACGTAGCCATGTGCGCGTGCGGAAGCTAATAAGAAGGTAATATAAAAGTACTAATAATTAAAAACTTAATAGCATACAAAGTACTAGTGTATGTGAGACACAATTCAGAGCAAGTCTACAACAGTCCAAAAGGAAAAGATACGACATATTTACACCCGAAGGTGACCCTACAATGGTGAGTATCTGTCAGAGATGCCGGGACGCCCTCTGGGATAAACCACCGAACTTGCTAGACCACTAGAACCTGGAGGGGCGCAAAAACAAAAGCGTGAGTGGGCAAAAACAAAGTTCTTTGAAAACTCTTTAGCAAAATACATTCTAACCCCTCGCCGTAAAACCTGTATACTTCCCAGAAAATGAACATATATACGTATGTATAGATATGTCAATCATGCTCCACATATGCCATTCATGTTCACAATATGCCATTTATGCTTGAGAATATGCCACAACAGAATATCATAATCAAATATAAATGCTCAAGCGTAATTCACATCAATAACATATAATCTGGCAGCCGGGAGTCACCTAACGTGACCTGTACGGCTGCATCTAGAGCTCCACTCTCAACTCAATATCTGAATCTGCACACGAGTCGGAACCACCTAACGTGGTCTGTACGACAAGCTGGGTGTATTATATATATGTATGCTCTAGTGCTACGATCACGTGAAGCTGTGCCATAAATCGCGGGTCACCTACAAGTCGGAACCACCTATTGTGGTCTGTACGACAGGCTTGCACCTATCTTGGATCCAAGGCGAGCATGCGGTGCTGGTGAACATACACGTGAAGGCTGTGCCCTGGCCCTGGGCGGGAGCACTAACACCGGGGGTGCAGATTATGAGCTCTCTAAGCATTTCAAACTACTATTGCATAATAAACAGGAATGCATAACCACATGAATACCGCTTACCTGGCACTTACCTGTGCGTCCACAGCACCAAATACACATTTATATATATGTATGCCACTACTAATACATGCGATGATGCGTAAACAACATTCATACGATGCATGGCATAAAACAAATAACCTTTTCTATTTAATTTCTGGGAATTAATATGTATATAGGTATATACGGAAAACAAAAGCCCACTCACTGGTAATTAGAAGGGTCGTAGCCCCCCTGCCTCGAGTATGTACGCTCGTCCTCGGAAAACGAATCACCTAAACGCGACAAAGTTACGAAAACGTTAATTTAAAAGCACCTAAGCAACTTCTCGTAATAACTTCTCATACATTGCTCAAATTGGACAATTGAATATACCAACGTGACCTACACAACCTCAGGATCACACACATATTTTTAGAAAAATTTTTGGACCACGCACGCGCCCCCACGCGCCGGCCAAGGCACGGCCCTACGCGCCCCCACGCGCGGCCACGTGCACTGCACACTGACGGTGTTAACAGACGCCGTCAGGAATATTCCGTCAAACTGACGGAATATTCCGTTAAATCTAACCAGATTCCGTCACTGCCGTTAGGAATATTCCGTTAGACTTAACGGAATATTCCCCTGTCTTCTCCGGCGAGACGCCGGCGCAAGCGACGGCGCCGGAAAACTGGGAATTTTTCAAACCTTGTTTTCTCCTTCGTTTTTCAACCAAATTTCACGTTCTTTATACCAAAATGAAGCCTAGGACTAGTAGAACAACGTTAGACTAGTTTTAAGGCCTAAAAATTAAGGAATCTCACCTGTCTTCAAGGTCAAAACTCGGCCAACTTTGCACAGGACGATCGTGACGTCCAAATTCACCCAACGAACTACTCCGAGGCTCCTTGGGACCTCACAAACACATCTACAAGCTTAGAATCTCCTAAAACAAGCTAGATTAGGTTTGCATGAACAGTGCAATAATCGGACCTCGTTGAAACGACGTGAAAACATCTATATTCTTACCTGAAAATGGCACCTTTGAACTCCTCTCAGCTCCACGAACACGATGGTGGTCTTAGTTTCTTGATTGGTGAAGGTTTGATTATGCTTGTATGTGTGTCCGTGTGTAGAGGAAGAAGAAGAATAATGGAGCTCGGGGAGGGAGAGAGAGAGAGAGAGAGAGAGAGAGAGAGACAAAGTGACAGAAAGTGAGGGAAAGAGGGAGGAAATCCCGGGAGAAAAAGAAAATGCATGATTGTGTGTGGTCCCACAACCCACACAACACAACACTTAACGTACACAAACAAATTAGGGTAAAATTGTAATTTCAATGTACGTTAAAATGAAATTTGGGACGGGATGTTACAAAAAGGGCTTGAAAACTTTGAGTTTTGACAATAAGGACAAAATAAAGGGTAAAGTGAATAGTACCAGGATTGACTTTTAGTGTAAAAATATGGTTTTTCATTATAGTAAAAATGTGACTTTTCATTAAAGTTCTATTTAAAAATACCAAACACATTAAAAAAAATAAAATAATTAATTTACATGTGTGAAAAATATGAAAAAATATGCAAACACTTGTAGTCGCATCCTCTATGCTTTGAGGATAGGTATATGATCATTTGAATTTTTAAAACCATACAAACTCTCATGAATAGTATTTTTAAGGGAGTTCAAAATAAACAAAATTCATAATCATTAATGTATAAATTTGAAAGATGTGAAAGCATAATAAAGTCATAATTGCATCCTCAACGCTTAGACAATGGTTACATGGTTGTTTAGATTTTTAAAACCCTCCAAATCTCATGAACAGTGTTTTTTATTTGAGTGCAAAATTAATAAAATTAATAATAATTATTGTAGAAGTGTGAAAAATGTAATCACTTGTAATGAAAAGCTTTATAACTTTCATGAAGGGGTCAACTCCAAAATTTAGTATGTATATACTAATTTAGTATTTTGTTTTACATTTTTTTGGGTCAAATTATGTTTTTCATTTTCATTTTTATTGATTTAAAATATATTTTTCTTAACGGGGAACGAGTCAGGTCATATTACCTGATAATATTAACGGGTTGATTTCGGTCGGGTCATATTACCCGTTTACTTTAACAGGTATTACACGACACGACCCGTTAAGCTATCGAGTATGACATGAAAATGACACAAATACGAAAAACACAACACGAATACCAGGTCTAGGCACAAGCCGCTCAACACAAGTCCCAGCCAAATTGGCCTTGTGTTGTGCCTAATGCCTTTTGAGATGGGTCTGGCTCAGTCTAAACCAACTGGTTATGGATTGTCATGCTTTTGTATGCCATTGGACCTGCTCCATGCATCATGCCTAAACAATAAAATAAGGTGGGTCAGAAATCATGCCGTGGGTTAATTTTACAGTCCTAATGAAACCTATTATCTCGTAACTGAACACTGGTTGTGTTGATTGAAGAGGGTATTGAAGCATTGATTAGTTATTCCCACACAAACTTCTTAACCAGTATCTTTCTATTAGTCCTTTGACTTGCTAGGTGTTTGTTGTTTTTCTTTCTTAGATTAGAAGTTATTAATCTGCTAATTCTTCTTTCTTCTTTGTGCTTACCTGCTCTGCTGTATCTAATCGTTATTATCATATTACTCTTCGTCTCTTTCAATTTCTCTAAATTATGTTTGATCTGCATATTTTCTAGTCTACTCTTAATTCCCCTTCATGTCTTTTACAAAATTTTCTTGTGATGAATTATTGTTTAATCTTATTTTCTTTTTAGGAGAAATCGAACAAAAATTGGTTAGAAAGAAATGCAGAATTGATTGAATTGGTTGTGGACCATGATGACAGTGAGGAGGAAAGGGTGAAAAGTGATAAGCAAAAGAAAGCCAGCTCTGCGAGTTTAAAGAAGTTGCAGTAGGTTGCTAATACTATAAACATTCTGATTTCTGAAAGTGCCTCTTATGATTGTTCAGTATCCGTAGTCTAAAGTTTGGAGCTATATCATCTGATCTACTTTTGTTCGGAAAACAGGAGCTCAAGATGTTACTTTCGCAACCATAAGAACCGAAGTCATTTTCACATCGTTATTTGACAGGGGTAACTATCTTAGGAACTTAAGTGACTTTTTCCTTCTGATTGGAAATGATCTTATTCACTTTGACCTTCATTTCTAGAAGTTATTTGTTAATTGTTGTTCTCTTGGCAAAATGAGTTTTCATGCTATCATTTTATTTAAACGTAGAAACAAAAACTAATATCCATGAAAAGAAAGATGACTTACAAGGAAAGATAGGATATCAGTCGCTTGACTGATAGCTAGAGTGTAACATTCAACTCAAAACACCCACCTAATAAGATTAAATACATTGAATGGAGTATCCTTGAAATACTCAGGAAACGAGTATACTGTCCTGCAAAGGAAGGGCCAAATATGGCACCTCATAATTGAAAGGCCATTTGATGTAGAATGCACTAGGATTTTTACTCTAATATAGGGCTATCTTAGTATGTTGCACATTTTTTTCCCACCCTTTTCATAGTTGCTTAATCACTTCTGTTTGTAATCTGACATCTTAATAACCATCTTTTCCCATTTGAGGTTTCGGAGAGTTTTGGAATTGAACTAATGATTGGTTGGCACAACCATATACGATGAGTATGATCTCCACCAAGGAGTATTTTGATTGATGCATATGTAACTTTATAAGGGGTTTCAGATCGCTGTGTTTGCATCTATGACCACAAATAACATTTGTTTTCAGTACATGAGATTGATCCTTTGTTTTATTATTATTTTTTCAGGCTGGTGTGTCACCTTTCCTGCTACATCAATTCAAAGAATTGGCTGAGCAAAAATTTGGTGATGGCAGTGACTTGGGAGATAAGAAAAGAAGCAAATTGGTAGTTATTGGTCAGGATTGCATGGAACCACTCCAGGGACTTCGGAGTGCTGGGCATGAGGTAGTACCTAGATGCTAGAGTCATAGTCTGTGTGCTTATTCTTCCTATGATCTGATTTTAAATTTTTATTGCATGAATGGATGATGCATGATAAATTATAATTACCATAAGATTATCAGCTGATGTATGAGAACGTGATATTGAAATTACTACGACAAATTATTGGATTACTTTCATTTCACAACACTTTATTGTGATGAATAATAAGCCCTCAAAATTAGGATTTTTCATTTTATATTTTATGTCCATTAGAGTTCCAGTATTTTATACTCTTTCTCATTCAGGTACACAGTGATGGGAAAGAGGTGGCTCAAAAGCGAAGAAACATGGTGACTTTGAGGAGGAAAAGAAAAGAGGAGAAAACACGTACATTCTTTTTCCTTTTTCTCTTTGTTTTTGGGTGGTGGATGTGAGGGGTGGTTGGGATTTGGCTTCTGTGGGCTCTGTTTGTATTGATATTGTTATTCCTTTCAGGTTTGAGAGATCAACGGAGAAAGCGGAAGAAACAGATGAAGGGAGGAGATTGAGCTGAATGGCTAATTGAGATTTTGTAGCTCTGACGTTGATAATCTAGGTCAAACAACATATATCGTAGGATGAGGTATTATCTCAAATTTGTTCTAGATTGTTGAACTAGGAATAATGGAGCTCCAAGTGACGGCAATTTCCTTATCTCATTATGTTTTGGTAAAGTAATGTGCTTAATGAGCATGCAATGCAAGCATTTTGAAAGGCAAGGTGCTTTTATTCTCGCTATTCGTGTTATCATTTCAGCTTTCAGTAACGTATATTTCTTGCTGTAACTTGGGAATTTTGTTTTTGAATAAACGAAATGAGCTTAGCCTCACAATGGGTTAGCAATAATGTGATTTAAATTCGTCTTTCGCGTGAATCGAACTTAAGACATCCCTTACAAGTGAAAATGAATACCATTACACCGTAGTAATAAAAACACACGGCACTAGACCGTAGTAACAAAACACGATTCACAGGAGAGGGCATTAGATGTACATCTCAATTGGATCTGCCAAAATTGATCCCCCACGTCTTCTTTTGTTGCCCAAATCCCGCTAGAACTTGAGGAAAAGATGAAGGTAGCTTAGTGTTGGGGCCTAAAAATGTCATCTACAAGTCCAATCATCCGTAGTTTTCCTTTTTGAAAAGCATTCCTGGAACAAAGACTACTTTCTCACCATGGCAACAACTGCAATCAGAGCCTATACAAAAGTAATGCCTCATAGCCCAATCGTTGTGGAAGTGTCACAAGCCAAGCTTAAACCCATGCATAAGGTACGAAATGAAGAGCATGTAAATTTATGATCATGCCAAGTCCTATTAATACATTAATATTATGATAAAAGTCACGCCATGCTTAAATGAGCCCAAGCCACTTAACGGGGATTGCCGAGTGGTTGATGGTGTGGATGGTTATGGAAGTTCACTGGGCCTACGTGAAATTAGGGTTATGGAAGACTTTGGGCTGCTTGAGGGCCCAAGGATCCAAGCCCATACCCTTTGCATTTCATGCAGGCAAGCATTGAGAGAGAACTAGTCTAGTTTGCCTATTTCCCTAGCAAGCCAACCCTCCTAGTTAGGACCAAACTAGATTACGGCATTAAATGCACTCTAAGCCCAACAAGTCAGGCATTTAATGCTGACTTTCCCTTCCTAACTTGCACAGACAACCAAAGCACGAAAGCCATGAGGCGCGCTACCTGAAGTAGTGTTTACGGAAGGTTGGCCTAGGAAAGTTGTTCCTCGGGGTGCAGGTTTCAACAATGCAACTACTTTACACCAAAAGGGAAATAGTAGGAGAGCTAGGGAGAAAGGAAAGGGTAGACCAAGCCACAAAAGGAAATTCCTTTGAAGCCTAGAGAAGAAACAAAGAAATACTCCCGTTGGAGCCTAGAAGGATCCCTGCTTCTATAAATACAACATTAGTACGATGTAAAGAGGGAGAAACACAACTACACGAGGGAAGAAGAACGATAAGGGCAAGAATGCACCACGCATAGCAAGCTTCCTCTAAGTGTAAGAAACTCTAGTTCTTTGGAGATAAGCCTTCCTTTCACCCTGAGCCTTCCAATAATCTTCCTTAACTCCTGTAAAACCATTAGCAACCTTAGATTAGCTATTTCAATACCATATAGCCAACAACAACGTCTCTCTAGTGGGCTCTTAGCTTCCACACCATGCATCATTCGTGCAAATCATAATTTATTGTGATTACTTAGTCGTTCTTAGTATTTATTAGTTTAACACTCTTCAAAGCTGCCAGGATCAGTGCCCAGGGAAGCACTCTGTCAGCGCCTAGGGAAGCACTTCGTCAGCACCCAGGGAAACACTTTGTTGTGCCTAGTGAAACACTTCATTAGCACCTAGGGAAACATTCCATCAGCACCCATGGAAACACTCCATCAGCATCGAGGGAAGCATCTCATCAGCACTGGAAGTACTTAACATAACACTAGACCAAACATCTAGGAGTTGCTGGAAGTACTTAACGTAACACAAGACCAAACATCTTTGAGATGCTTCGGGCCTATTCCTTACTAATTTAGCAATGGGGGACATGAAGGTTTTGACTCATCTCTTTACAACAAAAGCCCATCATAGCCTTTGACTCAAAAGCATCCCCAACATTCACCAAAGCCTTGCCCAAATTATAAGAACCAAATATAACATTATAAGGCCTCATTTGGTGTTTAGGTAGTTGATAGTCATTTCTTCGTTCAACAAACTAGTGAGTTATCTAGTTTAATCCTAAACACCACACGACACATAAGTACATAATGATATTTAGTAAACAGCCACTTTTGTTCTGTTGAAAATTATCAATAGGCTTTACAATAAGCATCTGGATTATGCAAAACCAATCGCAGTAGGTATTGGGTCATGACGATGACCAAATGTCCTTCAAAGTAGGGTTTGAGCTTTCGAGCTGCAACAACTAGCACCAAAATTAGCTTTTTGATCTTTAGGTATCTAGTTTCTGTATCAAGGAAAGCTTTAAACATATAGAATACAAGTAGTTGGGCCTCGGGCCCCCAGCTCTTCTCATATGAGGGCAGAGCTCACTATTACTTTTGATACTACCAGATAGATGTACGAGTTTTCCGCTGCTTTCGACTTGGATAGTAGTGAAAGTGATGTTAGGTACTACTTCAGGCCTTGAAATGCTTTCTTGCACTAGTCGTTCCATTTGTCCTTATAGGCCCTCTTGATTGCCTTGAAAAAGGGCTTGCATCGGTCAGTGGATTGCGAGAGCAAATGATTGAGTGCAACTGCTTATCCGGTCAAACTTTGGATCTCCTTCAGAGTTGTAGGAGATTTCATGTCTAGGATCATTCTAATATGCCTTGGATGAGCCTTGATTCCTCGCTAGGTTACAAGGTACCCTAAGAACCAGCCTGAAGAAATGCCAAAAGTGCACTTGGCTGGGTTGAGCTTCATTTTGTACTCTCGGAAGAGGTCAAAAGTCTTTGCCAAGTTGCCGATGTGGTCTGACCATTGCTTGCCTTTCACCAGGATTTCGTCGACGTAGATTTCCATGGTTACTTTGATTTGTTTCTTGAACATCATGTTTATAAGTCGTTGGTAGGTTGCTTCTGCGTTCTTGAGGCTAAAGGGCATGACCTTGTAGCAGTATGTGCTTCGCTTGATCACAAATGTAGTTGTTTCCTTGTCGGGCTCGTACATGGTAATCTGATTGTAACTTGAGTATACATCTAAAAACCTGAGCAGCTGGTTCCCAGATGTTGAGTCAACGAGCAGGTCAATTCGGGGAACCGAGTAGTTGTTATTAAGGCATTCTTTGTTGACGTCGGTGTAATCCACGCATACTCTCCATTTACCTTTTTTTTTTCATCACTAGCACGAAGTTGGCTAGCCTTACTGAGTGCGCCATTTCCTAAATGAATTCGGCCTCCAGTAGGTTGTCGATTTCCGCCTCAATAATCGCTACTTGCTTGGGTGCGAAATGTCGCCTTTTCTATGTCACAGGTTTAGTAGTGGGGTCGACGTGCAGCTTGTGGCAAGCTATCGCTGGATCAATACCAAGCATGTCAGAGGGTGGCCATGCAAAAACATCATAATTTTCCCTAAGGAAAATTGCAAGTTCTTCCTTTTTCATCGGGTTTAGACGTGAGCCTCTCTTAGCAGTCTTCTTTGGTTGGTGTAGGTCAATAATGATGTGCTCGGCGTCTTCACCAGGTCTCCATCCTGATTCATCTGCCAGGACATTGTCGACCTTGACGCCATCTTCCTGACCCGACTACTGTAATTGCTATTTGGTGGAGGTAGAACCGTCTTCCTGCATTTCAGCTGTTACTGCTAGGGTGAAAGACTTCTTCTTCGATTCCTTGAGAATTTGACAGTGCACCGCCGAGACATAGCCTGGTTACCTTTGATATCTCTGATTGCTCTTGTTGGGATGCGAAATCGACTTTTATGATACTTGATCGAAGTCACAGCTCCAATCTTCACTAGCCAAGGGCGACCTAATATCTTGTTATGGGGAGATTGTTCCCTGACGATCATGACGGTTTGCAATGAGACAATTGGAGGGCAGGTTACGTCGAGCGTGATTGTGCCAATGGTAGTTGAGATGAGTCCGTTAAATCCAGTCAAGATCTCTGCTTTATGTTTGATCGTGCTTTCCAGGCCTATTTTCTGGATGACTGAGTTGCTGTTGTCCACCATAATTCTGTCAACGATGGCATGGGCCAGTTGAACATAAATTACCAAGGTGTCATCGTGGGGAAAGTCTACTCCCTCTGTGTCCTGCTTAATGAAGCCAACGATTGGTCCAGGTACAACATCTACTGCTTGAACATGAAAGACTGACCTCGCCTGCTGGATCTTCCTCTTCTTGGAACTGTTGGTGGCCCCTAAATACTTGGATTTGGCAAAGATGTCGTTGATTCAGATCGTCTTGGTTGGGGGTTTGGCATCGACATCTTTTTCTCGCCTTAGCCGAGTAGTTGGTGTGTCGACATATTGGTCGCACTTACCTTCCTTCACGAGGTTCTAAAGGTACTTGACCCATGTGATGCAATTGTTAGTTGCATGCCTTGGACCTCTGTGGAATGCGTAGTACTTTGTCTGGTCTATCTTGGAGATGTCTCCTCTCATGAGTTGCAGCATGTTAAACCACGACTTGTCCTTGAGGTTGCGAATGATCTGGTTGATCGAAATTGAGAACTTGGTTTACGTCTTGGGCGCTGAGCCTTCCTTTGCTAGGGACCAATCCTTGCATTTGTTTCCTGGCTTGTCCTTGTTATTGAGCGGTTTATCGTCCGCCTTCTTTTGAGTTGGCTCTACGTCTTTAGGCGGCTGCTCAGGCAGCTTCAGGGAGCGCTTGGCTTCATCCCAGAGGGAGTACTTTTCTACCAAAGCATAAGAGTTTGCCAGGGTTAAGTTCTCGCCCATGATCAATTCTCCGAAAAGTGGGTAATCTGCTAGGAGCCCATTCCAGAAGGCTGAGCATGCAATGTTGTCATCGCATTCCATGATCATTGCCTTCTTCACCTTGAACCTCTTGAAGTATGTGTGGATATGTCATTCTTCATATTGAAGAGGTGGTCAGACTTCTTCTTGATCAAGCGGTAGGACGAATATTCCTTAGTGAAAACTAAGAAAAGTTCATTGAAGTTTTGGATTGAACGTGGTGATAGGGTGTGGAACCAGCCTTGTGCCTTGCCTTGGAGCATCGTGGCAAAAAATTGCTGCAGTAGAGGGTCATGATGCTTCGATAGTTCATCTCCTTTGAACAAGGTGAAATATGGCGGGTTGAACTTCTGTGGTGGCTCCGTCTGCTCGATCTCATCTGTAAACGGTGGCCTGCTAATGTTGGCCCCATCTTTATAGAGGGCATCATTCGTAGTATCAATGCGTTGGAATCCGTGCAGCTGCTCTGTTACCAGCCTTTGTACTTTCTCCTGGATTTGCGCCTGGTGGGGTAGCAGAGCCTCCAGCTGCCTTCGATGTTGACCTGCTGGTCCATGTTGCTCTTCGGTAGGTCCTGCTAATCTATGTCGCGGTCACGGTGCACATGGTTCATTCTGTGCTGCTCGTCATCACGCTTGGCGAGAGCTGCTAGTGGAACTTAAGTTGGATTGCTCTTATGTTTTCCTTGGTTCATCATGTGGCTGCCTACTTCTGTGCCTCGCAAGAAGATCTTCTTATGGGCCTAGCTACTTGTGGAAACTTAACCTGGAATATGCTGAGTGCTAGTCGAAGTGTGGGCCCAACCTCTAATGCACACTGACTTGTGAACCGAGTCGGGAATGAACGTTTCTTTGCCCATTTAGGTGGAGAAGAAGTTTTCTCGAGGGTCCAAAAGAGAGTGCACATTACTCGAATGCACGGTTCATGGCGGGCTGAACAACTTTTTGTTGGGACATCGTTAGAATGAGTCACGTTCTTCTTCCCTCGTCTTGCTTCGGGACACCTCGTCGGGGGTGCGCTGTGCTCGATGCGCTCAAGGAGCTGGTTCACCAAGGTGGTCTGTTGAATTGGTAACCTGTTGGGGCAGGTGGTGTTCACCATTTGGATTGGAAAAGTCTGGATAATAAGCGTCTCCATGTGGGGTGGAAGTGTAGTGGACTATAGGTATAAAGCTTGAGCCCAGAACTGGCATTCTTACAGAAAAATGGGGTGAAAATAACCCTAAGTTGATCACGAGACCAATGGTCAGAATCTGGATTGCCGGAGGTAGCCTCGGATTGGATTAAGCCGCGGGTCATGTCGCCAGAGCGAGTTACTGGGTGGGCTAACTTGGCTGAGTGGTCGGGCCCTGCATGTAGACGCGCTGGGCTCACGCGTATGGCTACTAGCCTTGGGCTTGCGCTGCGTGTTGAGCCAGCATTGGCTCCTTGCAGGCTTGGGTTCGCCTGACAGTGGGCAGGACTTGACTAGCAACGAGCTGGGCTTGGGCCGCTTTTCCTTGGACCACTTCTACTAGCTGGGCCAACTCTGCTGGGTCCCCGTGGGCCTGGGCCTGGAGCACTTGGGCTCGCTGGATGGCAATTGAGCTGTTGTAGTGGTTTGGGCCTTTTGCCCTGGCCTTGTTATGGTAGCTACCATGTCGTTGGCCTCCTTCCCTTTGGGCTATAGGTTCTTGTGCAACGTGTTGGGCTGCTGCAGCATGCGCTTGGCGTCTAGCTTGGGCCGCTGCTGCTGTTGCAATGGTCCTTGTCGTGGCTGCAACGTAGTGGTTGCTACAATGGTGTGGCTTCGTGGCGGTGGGGTTCTTCCTGCCGTTGCGTTGGTCCTTGAGGATTGTCGTCGTGGGGCTACATCCCTGTCTTCATTCTCTGGTCCAAATCCTTGTACGTACGAGGTTTCGTTCGTCCTGGTTTCCGAATTTCCTACCATTGTATCATTTCTCCAAGGATTGATCAAGAAATTTTTCTAGGAAAAATTAATTGATACGACGTGTGAGAAATTCAATGTAACAGAAAATTCAAGAAATCGACTGCATGAGGCTTCTTCGAGTATTTGAATCAGTTCTCAATAAGAGCACCAATTTGTCGATGCAAATTTCCGTCGTTTTTAATCTTGACGAAAATGCACCTACAAAACAATCAACACCTTTGATCAAAGACCTAGGCCTCACTAGCCCAAGAGGTAGGGGGTTAGACCAACGGATCTCCGATGTCTAAGTCAGTTTCTCCAAGGAGAGTAAAGTGTTTAGGGCTTTTTAGGGTAGCAAAAGCTTCTGAAATTTGGTAGAATAAGTGGTATATATAGGAGGGAAGGTCTGGCCATAGTGTTAGGGTTTTACCTTATACATGGCGCCATCCTATTGGCCAAGGTTTATGGAGAAATATTCTCAAGATATTGAATAGGAAATAATATCTTGAAATGGAGTAATTATCCTTGATTGATTTAAATTGGGATTACTTACTTGAATGAAGTCAATCTTCAATTGAGAATGTATTAAAGATAGGATTTGGGTAATTAATTAATGCTTTGACTTTTCCTTGTCAATGGCAGATGAGCTGTGGGCAGTCGTATTCAGCTGCTGAGACCTTCAGGTGTGTGAGCTGCGCGTAGAAGTATTTGAGGAGTCTGCCCATTTAATGAGGGCAATTTTGTCTTTCATGGGCAAAAGTCCACGTGTCGTCTCTAAAATTTTTGGAATTATTTTAAACTTCACAATTAGTACATTGTCAAGTTCGTACACATATTTGCAGCAATATTTGACTTTAGGCCAAAATGAGACGTGTAAAGGATGTGGACATTAGTATATGAATTCTCGAGGAATATAAAACATTGTTACAACTTCAAGTTTGTTCTTAACATGATTTTCACTTGGAACTTTAAGCCAACATGATATGCACTCTAACTTTCAACTTTGGGTTCACATTTTGTGACCTCAAGCTCTTATTTAGTTGTGCATGAATTACAATTAATATAAGGTAGTAATAATTATAGATGCATAATTACACCACACACGTTGTTTATATCAGTGTGAATATATATATATTATTTTTTTTTAACAAACGATAAACTAAAAGGCACATGGGTAGGCTTAGCCTCATAATAGGCTAGCAATGTGGTTCAAATTCGCTTTTGGTGAAAATCGAATCTAAGACTTTTCACTTACAAGTGAAGACTTGGTTTGGTACTGAGGTGATTCTGAAAAAAGCTGGGAGCTATTTTTGTGTTTGGTAAACATTCAGCTTCAGCTTTTTTTCACAGTTTTGGGTGAAAAAAAGCCAAAAACAAGAAGCTGCAAAACCCAGCTTTGAAAAATCGGTTTTTTTTCACATCTGTTTTACATAAAAGTTTACCAAACACTATAATATTGTTTTTTTTTTCAAAAGCACTTTTACAAAAAAGTTTACCAAACACTCTGCTGCTTTATTTCACAGTCGCTTATTCTCACAGCACAGCAGAATCAGCTTTTTTTAAAGCACATCAATACCAAACCAGCCCGAAGAGGAATACAATTAGACCGTAGTATTAAGTGACTATATCAATGTGACTTTAAATATAAACAAAAAAGTGTAATAGAATATTTCTTACAAACCATTAATCATTAAACAACGAGTAATACTCGTTACACATGTATTGCCGGATGTATCGCGTATTACAAATTATTAAACAATTAGCAATACTCTCTACACATATATTGCCATCAGTATTGAGTATTACTAATGTGATCATATAATTGAAAAGAGTAAATCTCAATTTACTACCCTCAAGTTTCATGGTTTTTAACATTTGGTACATGAAGTTTTTTTCGTCCTAGAGTCATACCTAAAGTGTTAATTTTGAGATAGTCTCATACATTCGTTAGTCTGGTTGTTACGTCTCTCGTTAATTGATGACATGACGCCCATGTGGACAATGACTGCGCGCCATGTGTCATTAAGAGGTCCACGTGGAAATTAAAAATTTTAAAAAATAAAAAAAATAAATGGCTTAAAAATTTAGAAAAATTAAAAAAATTAAAAAATTTTATAAAGTAAATTTTTTTTAAAAATAAAAAAATGAAAGGAAAAAAAACCAAAATTCATTCCCACATCCAGGAACCTCCTTCTTAACTGACCGATTCTACCAATTCTTCCATGCCCTCAAAACCATCTTCCACCTCCTCTGCCCCATGTACCCATTACGATCTTCCCCAAATAGTCGAACCCATTGGATGACCTCCAGGGGCTTTGTAGGAAGATCGGTAGATTGTATGACCTACTTCCTTCTTCGGCTATGGGTTTAGCTTCTTCATCGCACCAGAACCCCCCAAAATTTCAAACCCTGTCTTTTTCAATTTTCAGAGAGTTGTTAGGGAAATAGAAGGTATTCCAATGGTGACAAGTCATTGGATTCGAAGTGGGGTCAAAACAGGGACGAATGGGTTCTAAGATTTGAGGTAAGATCTAAACATAGATGAGAAATGGGCGTGGATGGTTTCTAGGTTGCAAGGTCGATTTGAGCACACGGTTTTTGGGTTTTTGGTGTGGATGATTTCTGGATATAAGCATATGGCAACATAAGTGGCATCCATGTACGATGATGCTGCCCATTTTCTTGCTGCCGTTGACAAAAAAAGAGGGAGGAGTTCGATTCTACTTCCCCGTTGTTGTTATCGACAGAGAAGAAAGAGAGAAAACCCAGGCGGTGGTGCTGATTTGGGAAAAGAGAATTGGGAAATTGGCTTTGGTGGCTCTCGAAAAGAAGAGGAAGAAAGAGGGGTTGTGAGGTGGAGGAAAGGGAAAGCCCAAATCCCGTCAGACTAACGGATGTACAAGACTGTCTCAAAATTAACACTTTAGGTATGACTATGGGAGGAAAAAAACGTCATGTACCAAATGTTGAAAGCCACGAAACTTAAGGTAGTAAACTGAGATTTACCCAATTGAAAAATAATAATTTTATGAGAATGGGGGCGAAAATAATGCACCATTCACATTATAATTAACTCGGTGGTAAACCAATTAACAAATCAGATAAGCAGTTGACTTGACAACGTAAAAACAACGAGAGAGCAACGCATTTTCACGTTGTCGTAGGAATAAGATGTGAGCACATAACTGGTGATGAAGAGATGTAGAAAGAACAACAAAGCAAATTTGCATAGGATTAAAATAGGAGTAGGCTTCTCTCCCCTCCTATTCCCATCCCATTCCTTCTCCTCCTCTCACAAATTGTTATTGTACTGACAATGTGTTAAAAAATACAAGAAGATGAGAAAACCTATAGTGAGTGTGAGAGTATTGCTTTCTTTGTATCAGTCTGCATACACTTTGTATAGGAAAATTTACACAAGTAAATGGCATGGAGGGAAAGTTCTAGCATGACACACTACCCAATCTGCATACACTTTCACCTAAAGCCTTCAGTTACATTGGTTGCCCATTGTCAAATAGGTTTTTCTATTATGCAACGGAGTATGATATAACGGGTTTTACACCGTTAGAATTTAGACTATTTAACCAAACATTTGATACAATGATATATCGACACTTAAAAGGTGGGAGAATAAATTTGTTGCGAACTTGTTATTCTTGAAATTAGAACCTAAGACATTTCACTTACAAGTGAAAAGAAATATTACATCAATAGACCAAAATGTTTAAAATAGAAATTTTAAGTTTACATTATTTCATTGCATATGCTACAAAACAGAGCATAATCGAAAGTTGGATAAATTACACAAAACTACTTCAATTATGAGCGCATAACAATCTCATACTTTATATTTTAAACATTGCAATATCATTCCTTATCTTATGAATTCGTTACACTGTCATACCACCGTTAACTTTTCTGTTAAATGATAACGTGGTATGAGCGTGGCCCATTCATTTGCTAATTGAAATAAAAAATTAATTAATTAATAAAAAAATATTTTTTATTTATTTAACAATTAAAATTAATTGAAAACAAACAATTTTTGTGAACCCCTTCATCCAAATCTCTTTCTCCCTCAAACTCTCCATTCTCTCCCAACGCTCACATGATCACATCTCTTTCTTCTTTGTGTTCACAGAGAAGTCGAGCCCAGATGGCCACCCACCAGACCACCACCACAATCATGTCGCTCTCTCTTCTTTTCTCCCTCAACGCTCAACTCCCCAGTTTCTCTAACCTCGCATCTTCTCGGTACAACAACACAGATGGATGCCACCACCACCTCGCGGTTTCCTGATGAAAATCTGTCAATTCCTCGTCACATTGGGCGAGACTAGGACCACAGATCACTTCCCCTTCATCTTAAGGTTCAGATTAGAGCATGGGAGGCTCGAATCTGCCTCAATTATGCGAGAAGCCACAAACCCAGTTTCGGGCTGGCAAGCTCAGGCCGTTCTCAGGCCATTTTCCTACCAAGATTTGGCCTAAAAAGAGTATATTTCTATTCCTTGTTCTGTGATCGTCATTTTGAGATAAAAATTTCATGTTTTTTGGTTGAGATTTGAGGTTGAACGGAGCATAAATTTTTCGGTCTTCTTACTTGCAGAATTCAGCTGTTGCAGCAGTGCAACCTGCAACCCAGACCAAGTCGACCCAATCACACGAATGGCGAGGCAATAGAACAACGAACGGACGACCAGTCGTTGCAGAAATCGCCGGCTAGTGTATGGCCGTTTTTTGAGCTTGGCTTCTCCATGAACACAGAAGAAAGAGATGTGACCGTTGGGGAGAGAAGGAAGAGTTTGGGATCAGGAGCTCGCAAGATTATTTGTTTTTAATTAATATTAATTGTTAAAAAAATAACAAATAATTTCTTAATTAATTAATTTTTTATTTCAATTAGCAAATAAGTGGGCTCTGCTCATGTCACGTCAACATTTAACAGAAAAACTAATGGAGGAATGACATTACAATAAATTTATATGATGAGGTATGACATTGTAATATTTAAAATGTCAGATATGAGACTGTTATGCGATTCATAATTAAGGTAATTTTGAGTAATTTATCCAAAAAATTTCGAGCGAGGATTCTCTTATGGCTCTTATATCCATGCCACTCAATATAGGAATTTAAAGTCAAACTATTGGTGCGTCCTATTTCTTCATTGTGTCAACATGGATCTTCCACGTTATTATGACAAATCAATTGTAAGATTTAGCTCACTCTCCAATTATTTTTGTGGGAATTTAAAGTCAAAATACTGGTACTTCCTATTTCTTCATTGTGTCAACGTGGATCTTCCACATTATTATGATAAACTCATTATAAGGTTTAGCTTACTTCCATACTTTTTTTTTTTTTTTCTTTTAGATAATCCCGTTTGTTAAAAAAAAAAAAAAATGACGATATCCATTGGCAAACCTATAAATAGCAATCCAATCCAATCCCAAGGGGAAGGCCCTACCTGCGAATTGAGAGTCGATCATATTTCATTATTTGAGAAATCTCACAAAAATGGAACAGTTATTCAACAAGTTCTTCGATTCCGTCTCTAACCTTTTCAGCGGCAGCGATGAGATCCCCTGGTGCGATCGCGACGTCATCCACGTAAGTTCCATACAATACACTGCTCATTTCCAGTTTGTTTCCCCAGAAAATTCCCAAAGGAAATTCAAACAAAGATCTGGGTTCCTCTTTCATTTGCTTTTAATCTATTGAGTACCTCCTTGTTCATCCAAATTCTTCATTTTTTTTATTTTTTATGATTTAATTAAAATTATTAGGGGTGCGAGAAAGAAGTAGCAGAAGCCAACAAGGGTGACTCAGATGAACACAAGAGCGAAAGCATAATGAGGTTGTCATGGGCGCTTGTTCACTCAAGGCAACCTGAAGATGTGCAGCGTGGAATTGCAATGCTTGAAGGTAACATTTTTCTTAATGATTATTTTTAATGGCTATACCTATAATCTGCATTTCATCTAATTTTTAATTTAATTCTGAAAGTTTTTACCTTTTAGGTTGGCTAAGCTTATTGCTTTTGTTAATTGGATACATGTTCTTAGTAAATTCCCTTTTATCTCTATTTTTTTATTTGGTTTTGTGCTTTTGAGCTGGTGTTTTCGATTTCTTTGACCATTGAATTTGTGATTACTTTCACGATTATTCATTGTTGATTTTCTCTAGTCGTTTAAAGGCATATGTGTCGATTTGGCTTCTAAACTTGTATGGAAAATTTTGAAAAATAGTCAATTTTAGAGGCACGAATTGAATTTTAGCCAAAGTTTCTAACTTCTTATGATTCTAACCAAAAACCCAGATAAAAATTCTTAATTACCCTTAGCAATCCATATCCTTTCCGTTCGGAGGTGTAGGCAACAGTATTACTTAGCCTGATTTCTGTGTAGGCCACCCGGAAAACAGTCTTGGCTCCGACTTTGGCCTCTTAGGACTTTATCATCTTCTAAGTTGATAATTGGAGACTACTTAACTAAGCAGGCACATGTATGCCATTGAATAGAAAGAACATGAATGAATGGTACCCAACACTACCTTTCGTGTTTGGTTTGCAATAAAATTAAGAAATTTTGAAGGAGATTTCATAAGCCTCCTTTATTTGGAATTCTATATGATCATGTCTGTACATGTGTGAGTATGTTACTTGCAGTTTGGATTCAGGGTTTTCTTTTCTTGGGTTTTGTGATGGGTTCTGCATTGTGAAATGACAGGGAAGAGTGCTTCGTTTAAAATTGGACTTTGTGTGTGTTTCTTTGACTTCTTGTTTGGATACAAGGTTTTCCTTTTCTGGGTTTTGTGTTGGGTGACTTGTTGTTTGGATACAAGGTTTCCTTTTATGGGTTTTGTGTTGTGTTCTGTAATGTGAAGTGATAGAACAGGATTTTCTCTAAATTTGGGGAATTTCTATTATTACGGATAATTAAGACCTTTTACTTGAGTTTTTGGTTAAAATTATAAGAAGTTAGTAAGTGTGGTTAAAATTCAATTCATGCATCTAAAATTGGCTATTTTTCAAAATTTCTCAACTTGTATAGAGATGTTAATTTCCCCTTCAACTTTAATTTTAGCCAATTATTCACTGAACTTTAATTTTAGCCGATTACCCCCTGAACTTTATAAATAGTCAATTTCTCCCTTGACACTAGATTTTAAAAAGTTTCATTTTTATCCACTTTGATCACGCGGACAACCCATGACAACTGTATGGGGGCAAAGAGAATGAAAAATTGGATGGATGAAAATTTGATGAAAATTTTAAAATCCAACACTAGGGGGGAATTGTCTATTTATAAAATTTTAAGGGGTTAATCGGCCAAAGTTAGAGTTCAGGTGGGAAATTGGCACCTCTATACAAGTTGAGGGGGCAAACCGACAAATACCTCCTGTTTAAAAGTGTTGCCAAAGTTATATGACATAGTGTTGTGTAACTCTAGTGTTCGCCAATTTGGTAACATTTTTGGGTCTATCTATTAATCATCTCGTTTTTACATTTTACTTCTTGTGTTTGAGATATGAGGAAAGTATACCAGGACAAAAGGGATGGAGAAGGGTGGTGGGAGAGCAGGGAAGAAATAGAGAACAACGAATAAAAACTAAATCTTGAAAAGTGAAAATAACTTAGATTAAGCCTTTGCTTATGTGTTTCTTGTGCGTCCCTCCTACTGTCCTTCCTCCATTCTTTTATATCCCTCATTTGTACCATGTATTTCCTCTCTGTCTCAAACACAAAATAAACAAAAAACGTTCATCAAACGGACCCTTCGTTTTTTGTTTGATAATTATTGAAGAGGGAGAGGGGAGATGGGGATAAAAAGGAGTAGAGAGGTATGAAGGGGAAAGTAGAGAGAAGGCATAGACATGTTTCTTAAAATATAAAACCTAAAAACATGTTTGAATGGTTGATCAGTTATTTATTCTCACATCCCTCATTGTTCTTCCATATCTGTTTTTATGTCCATCTTGGCATCTTTTAATTCAATACAGACAAAAAACAATAAATAAAAACTTTAGGGTCTGTACTGATTCTTGATTGTACGCTGAAAGGCATTCAACCTATTCTGCATTACAAGAACAAGCATTTATGTTGCTCCTTTTTATAGACTGTATATTACAGTGCGGAAATGGGTAGTGCCCATTTTCCCTCTCTTTTCACCCAATTCTGTTTCTGTTGAACAAGGATTGATAGTGTTTGGACCGATTTTACATTATCGGCCCAAGCAATCGAGACCGTAGAATGAGTAAAATTTTGAGCCGTTGGATTGAAAGAATTGTTAAGATAATTATTATTGTAGGATATATTGTGCTTTTAATCATGATGTTATCTTTTAATGGTGGATTATCTTGATATTTTCTTGTACAAGATAGATGAGATGCAAATTATATCTCCAACTTGAAAGCAAGCAATGCAGTTTAATTTGATTTAGGGTCCTTGGAATTTAGACGTGTGGTGGATTAGAGCATTGGAGCATTCTATCAAGAGTCCTAATACATTGTGGCATTGGTTGGCAAGTGGATATTGATTGGCAGAGAGGTTAATGCATGCATAAAGATAAGGATGCCAAATTGGAGTTGGTCAGCCACGTGTGAATCAAGAATGTCCTCCACGTGTGCTTGGAGTTGGTTAGCCATGTGTGCATATCATTGGCATATTTCAAATCAGGATGCTTATCAGCACAAGGATATATGCTAATAATTGGTATATGCTATTAATTAGCACGAGGTGGTGTCGTGCTGGTAAGTGATAAGGCATAACAATCTTTTGTTTCGTCTGAGATTGTTATGAAGGAGGAAGCTTTGATATTGACGGCAGCTTTACAACACTAGCCATCAGGGTGATATCCTATAAATACGAGATGCGTAGAAAACAGAAAGCCCCCTCTCCAATTCAACACACAAACTGCCATGCGCAAACTCTTGCTCCATGCGAAACCTCTCAACAACCTTGAGATTTTTATTTTCTTTTTCCGCTAACACATCTTCAGTTTGGATAAACAACACTGTGAAGGTAACCAGGGAACATCTTCAGTTTGGATATACAGCACTGTTGCCGTAGAATTAGCCAACCGCGAAGCACCTTTAGTTTGGATGAATAGCACTGCGTCGAGGCCGACTGATTACTTATCCAAGTCTCGGCTGACAAGGATTTTCGAGTCTTTGTTGGTAGAAGTCATCTCATTAGCCTTCTCGGCGAAGTGAGGTGTTACAAGTTATTGGGCTCGGCACATTGAACGCTGAGTTGTTGATGATTGGATATTGACAAGTAAGTTTTAGAGTTCGGCATTTTGACGGCCGAACCACATTTACCATCAAGACATACATGAGTACTTGTGTGTTCATATAGTTTGGTGCCAGTTCGGCGTGTTTATACTCTTACGAATTTAATCACCGTGATCGAACCCAACGCCGACGATCCTTGAACTTCGCAAGACTAGCAGCCTTGTCTTCAGGCTTTAGAACCTTATGGCTGAGACGTGTTTCTTTCTCTGCCGCAGTCGTAAGATCAAGAAGTCAGCAGCGTGATCAACGCAACGTCAACATATTTTACTCCCCAGCCGAACTCAGCCAATGAGTTGGCACGCCTCGCACATAACCGAAGGACGTAGTTAGCTTATTAATTACTCGGCATGCGCGCCACGTAGGCTTGGTAGTTTTTAGAGTCAACAGATAGTGTTAGCATAGTTTGTAATGCAAGTTTATCTTCTTTCTTGATTCTTGTCAATAAAAAAGGTTCTCTCCCAAGAAATTAACCATAGGATGGTTGTTTTTTTCATTCTGCCATAAAAAATTGGGACCTAACCCATCCATGGAACAACATATTTTACAAAGTACAACAAGCCGAGCGTTTCTCAGTTTCTTGTAATTGATAACTTTTGCTTACCAAAATTCTACCAATTTTTATTTCATTCATTCGCCTTTTCATTTTAAAACAAGACTTAAATTATTACATATAGCTTCTCCTGTAATGTGGTAATTTCTCTGTTAGTACAGCTTCATTGGCCAACGGTAGCTCCCCTTTGCATCAAAGGGAGAAGCTTTACCTTCTGGCTGTTGGATACTTCAGAACCGGGGAATATTCAAATTGCCGGCATCTAGTGAACCAATGCTTAGAGGTTTGTTCTTAATTTTCTTTAGATTGCACCATATTTTACTAGGAACTTTTAGGGACATATTCACCTCTATTTTCTGCGACATGTTCATGTGTCTTGCATTTATCATATGATTGGGTGATTATCATTCAGTGAAGGTCTACCCAGAACATTGCTATTTGTACGTAGGATCTGTTTTTAATACGTTAAAAAAGGTTGACTTATCGAAGGTATCCTTTGTGGTCCTTTTCTGTAGTCTTGAGTGTGCTGTGTTTGAGCATCTATCGTAATTACCTGATTATCAGCATGGTGAAATTGACTTGTCTTTTATTTTGACTATTTATTGAAGATAGAAACTTTGTGAGTTTGACCTTTTACTGACTCATGCTCATTTTGTTGCTGTTTTGTGAGTTTGACCTTTTACATGTCTTTTATTTTTGACTATTTATCGTAATTACCTGCATTTTGCTGCTATTTTGATTTCTAATGTTTGTACAATATTCATGCTCATTTCGTTTTAAAATTGTCTTTTTAACCTTTTGTTTTATTTACTTTGCAGATTGCCCCTGATTGGAGACAGGCTCTGACCCTTAAGAAGACCGTTGAGGATAAAATAGCCAAAGGTTTTGAGTAGAATTCTAGTCGTTTTCTTGTGGCTGCATTGTAGCAACAATTCAGATGGATCGTAAACACTTTGTTTCGAATGCAGATGGCTTTGTGGGAATAGGCATTACTGCTAGTGCTGTTGGGCTTATAGCAGGTGGGATTGTTGCAGCGTTGGTTCGCAGGTGATAGGCATAAGCCAACAATGTTCATAATAACTTGCTATCGATTACCCTAATCAGACCGAGAATAGGGTAAACAAAGTCTCCAGCTCCACACCTTTTATTTTCTGAAAAAAAGAAGCTTCAAATCGAATATATTTTGTGCGGGAATTAATAGGTTTTTTCCTTCCAGTTACGCTGTTAACCATTTGATAATGCTTACTGTGTTTTGCCACTTCAATACTGCAAATATATATATGGAAAGTTGTTCTGTCTTTTGTTATTTTGGATCTTTTGCCTGGTCGCTATGGAAGATGTCCGATTAATGTTTGTTTTATGTATGTTGGCGCGACTCTGGTTACCCTTATCAATCTAGTTCAATACTGTTAATGCTCAAACTCGGTGGAGAACGATGGATTAACTGCAAACAAAGTACACTTAACTAGTTCACTTATCGACCTCCAGTCACCATGGAGGTTGATAAGTTATCTCGTACGTTTGTGAGAAGCTTGGTAAAACCTGTTTATGTGCCATGACGGGACTGGCTTAACCATTCTTCTTATGCTAAATTAGGTTGGAAAATTTTACTACGTTAACTAATGATTAGTTGGTTCGAGTTAAACACACAAGTAACTTAAATTGTTCACGTTTTAATACTATAATAATTTGATTTGATTTGATTTGATTTTTTTTTTTTTGAAAGGTTGCGTCTCATTTCAAAAGTAACACCAAATTATATGGATGTCATTTGTAATTGGCTCAAATTTTACTTTTCAAGTGTGAATAAAGAATGGGGAAGTCTAAGACTGAAGGAGAGTAACTTCTACAACAAGATAATCAGGCATTGTGGCATTTCGTGTTAAGCAAATATCATTTGAAGAAAAAGTTACACTTTGCTTTTGAAATGAGACACAACTTTTCAGGGAAAAAAAAAATCAAAAGATTTAAACGTGAACAATTTAAGTTATTTTTGTGTTTTAAGTTTCAAGTCATTTGTTAACTATCAACGTGACAAGTGTAGGGCCCAATTTTACTATCATTTTAATAACTCTGATAGGAAAAAATATGTGCAGTAATCGCTGATAATGCTCACCACCTGTAGCCTGTATTCGGAGGCTAGTCACAACGGTTCTTTAACCAAAACATGCATTGCAATGTTCAAACTTGAATATATTGCAAGTTTTACAATTGATAATTGCTTTTTTATTCTTTATTACTTACGAAAACTTTAGTCTCTTCATTCTTTATTTTTTTTTTTTTATCTACTATTAGATTGAACAAATAAATAAAGGCTCGAATTAAGAGAAATGCACAAAGGAAAAAAAAAAAAGGTATGTAGTAATCACTTCCCCTTCGAGCAAGTGGAAGGATAAAGGCAAGAGTAAGCGCAATACAATTGAATTGCCCTTACTATTCACTTTGAACAGTAATTGCCTTTATGCAACTCTTTGGGCATGGGCAAGGGTAAGGGCAATTCACAAATATACTTTTTATCCCTTATTGGCCTTGTCCTCCATATATCGTCATCGCCTTAGATTACTTGGATGCATAAGACATTAATTAAAATTGAATAATACTTACATGAAGGGACTCAACCAACTGATCCCCGTGCCGAACATAAACATCAGCAAAGATGTCGATTTTCGGGAATTTTAAACCCCCCTGGAGTAGAAAAAGATAAGGAAATGTTAGTATGGAAACAAAAAATAAATAAAAATTATTAGCGACATTTTAAAATTGGAAGCAAAAGCTTTAATATATAGCTTCCACTGCGCCTCCATCCTATATGAGAAGGGTCTTGAATAGTTGTACACAAAATAAACATATATAGCTTTAATGATCTTGTTTGCCTTCGTCTTCTTCTGTTATACACAAAATAAACATATTAGTTGTAATGTTTAAAGAAAAAAAAAAAAAATATATATATATATATATATATATATATAAAGTAATGAACATTAGTAAAATTTTCAAAAAGTAAAATGAAATAAGTCCTATTTAAAAACGCACCACATAGCCCGACTCCTGAAAATGACCGTAGAGCCAAACCCAACTATCTTCTCGGTCCTCGAACTCCTTCAGGCAACCCTCCTCGAGAGCAACCTGTGAATCATCAAACATCTCTAAATATTGGACCAGGTCGCTTTTCCACTACTTGTACCGTTCGGAGAAGAGCCGATTGAGGTACGCCAACATGTGCTCATTCATGTTATCAAAATTGTAGTTTATCTGCAATGTAACAAATATTACAAAAGTATTAGTAATTAAATACATTAATCAATATAAATATATTTATTTTATATGAAAAGCATTAAAAAGGCGAGGATACTTACTGACAAATGATTGCGCACCGTGTTTTTCACCTCGTCCGGCATTGCCTTCCAAGACTTCCATCGCATAGGGCAAAAGGTCTGAACAACATGCCCATTGCCCAATGTCGTGGGCCAATGCGCTATGCTGCTTCATCGTTGGTGCAGCCTAATGTCGCTCATTGTATCCGATTGTGATACAATCATTGGGTCACCCAGGTGACCTTCGCTGTCTTCAATTGCTGACAAGGTGCCCAAGTGTTTTTCTTGATTGTAAACCAATTAAAAATTAACATTAAAACTAAAACTAATAACAAATGCTACTAAAATTTTGGTAGAACCTCCCTATAATTAAAACATTTCCCAAACCATTAAAGTAACATAAACAATATATGTATTCCAACACAATGATCACAACAGTATAATAATGGGTTGGGAACAATGACAAAAATAAACAATATTATATATAATAACTTTTTAATCCTTAAATGACATAGCTTAACACAATTAACCTAAAATAACAAAACTAATTTAACATGGGAGTGAGGGAGTTAATTAGGATAATATACATGGTTGTGAACCCAAGGCATTGGTTGTGGATCCTGATGGCAACATCTGCTTCAGAGTGCGGGGGTGCTGGTGAGCACATCGGGCGCTAACAGGTAGCGCCACCAAAGAAGTCAAAGACGCTAGCACCTGTTGTCACATCCTGGCCCGGGGGGGACCACTTCCCGGGCCCGTTCCACCACCGTAGCACGATATTGTCCGCTTTGGGCTTACCATTCCCTCACGGTTTTGTTTTTGGGAACTCACGAGCAACTTCCCAGTGGGTCACCCATCATGGGATTGCTCTAGCTCCCTTCTCGCTTAACTTCGGAGTTCCTACGGAACCCGAAGCCAGTGAGCTCCCAAAAGGCCTTGTGCTAGGTAGGGATGGGAATATACATTTGAGGATCACTCCCCTGGGCGATGTGGGATGTCACAATCCACCCCCCTTAGGGGCCCGACGTCCTCGTCGGCACACACGCGGCCAGGGTTAGGCTCTGATACCAAATTGTCACATCCCGGCCCGGGGGGGGACCACTTCCCGGGCCCGTTCCACCACCGTAGCACGATATTGTCCGCTTTGGGCTTACCATTCCCTCACGGTTTTGTTTTTGGGAACTCACGAGCAACTTCCCAGTGGGTCACCCATGATGGGATTGCTCTAGCCCCCTTCTCGCTTAACTTCGGAGTTCCTACGGAACCCGAAGCCAGTGAGCTCCCAAAAGGCCTCGTGCTAGGTAGGGATGAGAATATACATTTAAGGATCACTCCCCTGGGCGATGTGGGATGTCACACCTGTGGGTCTCGAGGACCAACTGGGTCAACCGTATTCATGGGGCTATGGTCCATCTCTGCCGGAGTAGTGGCGGCAATAGTAAGAGGTGTAGTCATCGGACAAGGTGTAGTCATCATTGCCTTCTGACTTCTAATGAGCTGTGACATCTACAAAATTGGAAATAAATTTGTTAGATTACAAAAATAAAAATTATTGTATACATGCAAAATAATTTCTACTTAAATTTAAAACGAACAAACCATTACAACCCTAAATCTAACTCATTGCCTTAATTCTAACCCAAAAATTAAGAACCCTAATTGTAACCCCTAATTTAAAATCAACTACCCCCTAACATAAGAACCCTAAATATAATCCCGTAAATTAAGCACCCTAAATCTAACCCCATTGCCCTAATTCTAACCCTTAACTTTTAAAATTAAAAAATCCCCTAATTAAAAAAACCCTAATTGTAACCCCTAATTTAAAATCAACTAACACCTAACTTAAAAGCCTAAATCTAACCCCGTAAATTAAGCACCCTAAATCAAACCCCACTGCCCTAATTCTAACCCTTAACTTAAAATTAACACCCCCCCCCCCCCCCACCCCCCCAAATTTAAGAACCCTAATTCTAACCCTTAATTTAAGGACCTTAACTGCAATCTACTGCCCTAATTCTAACCAAGGTTCTTAAAGACATTAGGCGGCTAAACAGGGTCTAGGCAGGTGCTTAGACGGATTTAAGTAAATCCATTATATTTCGTGTAAATAAATATATGTTTATACTTAAAATATATATAATTTCATCATAAACTACAAAATAGAATAACATATATACTATGAAGTATTGGAACAAAATGAAAACATGGGGAACAAGCATATAGTGTGTGTTCATTTATGTATTCAACAAGTCTCTTACAATTTATTGAAAAAAAAAATGTAAAATGAAAATTATCTATTTTTTATCTAAGTGAGTTGCAACCTAGGCGAATCTGGGTGGGCGCCCCAGTAGGTCTAGGCTCCCTTTCTTAATTTTGAAATGCCTAGGCATTAACCGGGGCTGTGGCCAGCCGCTTAACGCCTAGGCGGGCCTAAGCAGGGATTTTTAGAACAGTGATTCTAACCTCTAATTTAAAAACAATAACCCTAATTAAGAAGCCTAATCTAACCCCCAATTTAAAATATAAAAAAACCTTGATCTATAAATCCTAATTAACATGGCAAATAAAGCAAATTGAAAAAAAAAATTAAGAGGAAATTACCTCTTGGAGATGAAGATACGATGTCGGAGAGAGGGACGGATAGACAAGGTGAGCGATAGAGAGAGGAGCGGAGAGACAAGGCGAGCAACGGAGAGAGGTAGTGAGGGGGTGTCAAGGAAGAAGAACTAAGGGTGAGAGAGGGGCTGCAATGGTGTCGAGAGAGAAAGAGAAAGGAGAGAAATTGTGTATCGGAAAAAAAAAGGAAGAAGAGAGAAGTGAGGGGATGAAGACGATACATGGGAATAAATGAATAGAATCTTGCATGATGGAGGCTTTGTCGTGTAAGGTTTAAAAAATTTCAGACACTTGCACGATGAATGCTGTGATTTTGTGGCACAAATTTCCTTTATGCGACGAAATCAAGGCATTCATCGCGCAAGTGTTTGAAAATTAAAATTACCTGCGTAAAATTAAAACGCTTGCGCGATGAAAAAGGGTTGTTTGTCTCACAATTATGTTTAAAATGGTTTTTTTTTTAGACTTTTTATTAAAATTTATTATAAAATACTAATAAAACAAATTTATTTACAAAGTAGGCTTGGGCAAAAAATACCGAAAACCGAACCGAACTTGATCGGTTCGGTTTTTCTTTTTTCAGTTCATTCAGTATCGGTATAAAATTGATTCAGTTTGGTGATTAGTTGGTTCTGTTTTGGTTTTATGTTCGGTACCAAATCAGTTTTGGGCCAAAAACTAATTTGGGCTTTTTTTTACAAAAACTAAAAAACAGGCCTTGTTCCTTAAAGGCCTAGAACTGAACTGAACCTATACTTGGACCGAACCGTACCAAAATTTTGCTACGGGTTCTGTTTCGGTACCACCTCTGTACCGAACCATACCGAATAGTGCCCAGGCCTATTACAAAGTAATTCACCTATAAAATGCATTAGCCATTTAATGTATATTACAAAAAAAAGTTACAAATAAGTTGCATTAATCTTTATCTAAACTATAATAACTTTCACTTTCGTCGGTATCATTATTTTCAGTGTCCCATTCATCGTCATTGATAGGTACATCACCATTGTCGTTTGTGCACACTGGACCATCGTATCGTGGAAGATGATCGAGGTCAATTGTGATCGATTGAATCGGTATTTCGATTGAAGATACTCATTCTATCTAAAATGGCTCTTGGATAAGATTAGTATCTTGGAGTGTCTCCGCACCAATTTCCATCAAAGATTCTAGATGTTGGTCAGCGATATTGTCGATGTCTTCGTTCTAGTATACCATACACATTCCCATGATCTATCTTTTGAACAACTTTCCAACCCCTCCCGGCTTTAGGGTCATCTAGATACAAAATTTGTTTTGCCATGTTTGCTAAGATGTAAGGGTCGTCATAGTACCAAGTTTTGGTAGTGTTCACTGATAATAATCCATGATCTCTTTTAACACTTCCTTGCCTATTTGGGTTTGCATCAAACCATCCACACTTAAATAGGATCACTTGGCATCGGTATTGTAAACCAATAGCACGGCATTTGTTAGTTTACCATAGAATTCAATGTTTGTTCTTTCGCCTCCACTTAGGAGATGAACACTGCTGTTTTGCATACACAACTTGTTATCCCATGCAGCCCCTAAGAACTTGACGCCGTTAACATGGCAACTCGAGAATAATTTAGCACGAATCGGTCTGAATGCCAAGTTATATAACTCTTCACTGTGCGCTGGGGAATTCGATGCTTTCAATTTGTTTGTTCAAGCAAATTAATCGGTACAATATATGTCCAATACAAAACACTTCAGACTTACATATTCGAGAAACCACTGCGGAAACAATTCATGGTGTTTCTTGGCATATAAATGTGAAGGATGTGCCCGCTTTATCATATCTTCATGCTCGTCTAGGTATGACATTGTCTCGTCACAATTGTTGAGCATGAACCAATGTGCTACCTCCATATCCTTTTTGGAAAACGACTCACCTCATATCGGATCTCCGAAGGGTCTAGTTATTTGGGCAAAAACTAAAAGTTTCTCCTTTCTCACACCCTGTCATTATTGTGAGAATGACGATTGAAAGTTGTCTCAACACCCTTTGAATACATTCCACAAAATGTAAGTGCTTCATATGCCACCTAAGCTTGTATAATTGATCATTCGGGTTTCGCTTTGTTTCGTACACGTTTCTTCAACTCCCCGAGAAGATTGCCAAAATAAAACGATACGATACAAATTCTACTAACCATCAGATAATGATTAATAAAAAATGATGATAATTATATACCTTTCTATTGGATACATCCATTGAAAGTTGATTGGTCCAACAAGCAATGCCTTATCTGGTAAGTGAACCATCACTTGGATCATACTTGTGAAGAAAGCTGGAGGAAATATCATCTTAAACTTGCATAGAACTTAGACAATGCCATGGTGCAACTGATTAAAATCCTTCTTTCGCAACGATCTTGACTTTAATTGCGAAAAAAATCTAGACAACAACATGATTGGTTTCACTACATCGTTTGGCAAGAGATGTCGAATACCAACAGGAAGTAGGCGTTGCATAATCACGTAGCAGTCATGACTCTTTAGTCTAGCTAATTTACCCCCGTCAATGTTCACGTGATTCGCGATATTAGAAGCATACCCATTAGGAAACTTTACAAATGATAAAAACTTTAAAAACTCTTTTTTGTCATTCGATTTCATGGAAAAAAAAAATGCAAGATCCCTTCTGGCTTTATCATTGTCCCTATTCATCCATAAACTGCTTCGTATTCTCATTTGTTCCAAATCAAGATGAGCTTTGGTTGTGTCCTTTATCTTGCATTCGATATCTTGAATTGTGTTGACCAATGTGTCAAATACATTTTTCTCAACATGCATAACATCAAGGTTGTGTCTCAATGTTAGTTTCAACCAATACGGGAGCTCAAAAAATATAGACTTGTGCTTCCAATTCATATGCGTAGAAGGTCTGGTCCTACTTACAGTTTTCTTGAACAGAGCAAAATCCAAACGATTAGCTATTCTAAAATCTGATCACCAGATGATTCTCTAGTTTTGAGGTGAGGTTCTATTTTCTCGTCGAACTCTTTATCCTTCTTTTGCCACTCGTGGTCCCATGGCAACCATCTCTGATGACCAAGGTAACAAACTTTTCTTGCGTGCCAACCAAATGTTACGTCATCCTTGCATACAGGGCATGCCATATAACTCCTAATGCTCCACCTGGAAACCATTGCATATGCGGAGAAATCATTCATAGTCCACATCATTGCTGCTCGCAAAGTGAACATCTTGCTAGTACACTTATCGTATGTGTGCACACCTTGTGTCCATAAATCATTTAGCTCATCCACCAATGGCCTTAAGTAAACATCGATTGACTTTCCAAGATCCTCAGTTAGCAATAGAGTTATCATCATGTATTCTTTTTTCATGCATTTCCATGGCGGCAAATTATACAAAAATACAAAAATTGGCCAAGTCCCAATCTAACATTCTGAGGAATAGTAGCAAAATCAGGGAACATTTGATCAAACTTTTTCCATGCCTCCCCATCTACAAGATGCCTCATCACATCGTCATCTACCCATTTTTCCTTAAGCCATCTCATGTCGGTGACAGTATGCGTTGACATATACAACCGCTGCAGCCTAGGCATCAAAGGTAAATAACGCTTGACTTTTTGTGGGATCTTCTTCGATCTATTATGAGATGTCATTTTGAATCTCGACTCATTGCATACAGGGCATTTATCCAACACTTTATTCTCCTTATAGAACAATATACAATTGTTTATGCAAGTGTGAATTTTTTCATAACCCAATCTAAGACCATTCAACAACTTTTGGGCGTTTCTATGGTCTTTCGGCAAACAATTGTCCTCTGGTAGCATTCTCTTGAAAACCCCCAAAAAGTAATCAAAACATTGGTTCGACATATGATAATTTTTTTTTCCGTGCATTAGTTCCACAATAGCTGTGAGAATTGAAAAGTCCTCGTACCCCGAGTATAACTCTTAGTTGGCATTTTTTAATAGTTTTTCATATTGTTCGAATTCTGCACTGTCCATTGGTGTAGGCACATCATCTTCCCCTTCCTGATTGGTATTTGTCGATGCAAATGGAAAAACATAATTTAAGATTTCGATGACTTGTTCATTAGGATCTATATTAGGTTCAACATTGCCCACTCTTGTCACGTTTGAAGACGAATCATTGTCTAATTGTTCCTCATTATGGTTCCAAATATTATAGGTCTGTACCATTCCATTCCTTACTAAATGAAATTGAACATTTTCAATAGTGTCCCTTAATGTGTTGTTACACCTCCTACAAGAACACCAGATTCTAGTTGCGTTCGGTTGTGTGTACATGCAAAGTCAATAAAATCATTGATTCCATCCAAGTATTAGTCAACGCATATCTTCGGGTTTGTCCATAATTCCTACAACCACAATAACAATACAACAATCACAACAACTTCAAGATGATCTTGTCACCTTATGCCTCTAGTAAGGGCCCTATCCCATTCGGGAATGCAAAGTTATGTCACGTAATTTATAGCTACTTCATATTAGATTTCGACGTGGAGAAATTTTGGCAGCATCTTTGTATAGTTCTTCAAGTGCATTATACAGATATGAAACACCTATGTGCTACCCGAAGAATGTATAGAGATGACACCAAAATCCCCATGATCGAAGTGTAATCCTTTAACCGTAAACTACACGCCATAACTTTGCATTCCCAAACTGTCCAAATAATGGGACAATTCAAGAATCAGTTGAACCGCAGTCATGCTTTTGCATCCATGCGTGAAATCTAACTAATCCTCAAACTGGAAACTAAGTTTTACTAAAAAAACACGTACGAAGTTAATTACAATTAACTCCGTACGTCACAACCCTTATTTGTACATACAAATTTGTACACATACAATTCAACATTATACATAACTAAAACATAAAAAATTTAACAACATAATATAAATATAACTTAACAACTTAATATAAACATAATAACATAATTTCAATATAATTTAAATAATTTATATATATTTTTTAAAATAAAACAAAGAAAATACCTTCCAAATCATTATCCACCAAGCACTAGTCACACACAATATCCCTATACACAATGAATTTTACGGCGTTAGTATGAATTGACATTGATACTTTTAAATGAAAAAGAAAAGGCTTACCAAACACACCGAAATAGCTCGATCAACCTAGAGAAGATAGAGATTTAGATGGACAAAGTATTAGAGGAAGAAATTGAGAGAAAATGGGAACAACGGATTGAAGAAAACCGAAGGGGGATGAGGTGCAAAGGCGAAGTTAGGCTAAACCACACAATGAGCAACCTAATTTGATATCAATGCTAGGAAGACTATCTACTTTAATTATATTTTGTCCACCACATGATGTGGTGGTTGATGGTTGAATTTTTTTAAAATAATTTAAATAAAAAAAATCCAACAATCAACCGCTACATACAGGGATGGAGCCACTATAGGCCTAAAGGGGGTAGATGATCCACTCAAATTTTTTTTTTTTTTTTTTTTTTTGGGTGCAGAAAAATTGTACAATTTTGCATCTCAATGACCAACCCTAATTAAAATAAAAATTAAACCTTACATGTTAATTGGTATCAAGGGAGATGCTAAGGAGACTCTTCCAAAAGTGGACCTCTCCATGGACTTTCCGTCACCTCATGTTTTTAGCACAATCCCCGTACCAACTGTTCGTGTTAATGTATAAATATAGAGAATAATCTGAATAATGACATTGAGGTACGACTTGAATTGTTTCCTTAAAGTGTTATTTGCCCCCATTCGAATGAGTTTGCTAAAGGGTTCTTGGCAAATTACTTCCAGGGTACAACAAAGTATGGAATATTCGATTAGCAAAACTGAATTATATTCCCATACAAATAACTAGAAAGAAATTGTACGAATGTGATGGCGAGAGAAGAGAGCAAGGAATGTAGAAATAAATTTCTGAAATTGTATGTGAAACATTATGCCACAATAGGTATTTATAGGCATTAAAGCACCCGTTCATCGAGTCCTTTCATTTTAGTTGAAGATATACAACCCTTCTTAATAGTATTGACCCAAAAGACATGTCTTCTATTTAGAATTTTCAGAAAATAAATTTGACTTATTACATCTTTTAATTTTACTCATACAATTTGAGTAAGCATCATGCCTTTTAACCAAAAGTTGTAACCATCCAACAAAATATACAAAGGTTGAATCAAATCCAACCTTGCCGCCCGTAGGCTTGCTGCGCATTGCAGTAGCCTTTCCCTATTATACATACATATGTTGCACAATGCAACACCAAGTCTATATATTATAATTATAATAATAATAATAATAATTTATATATTTATTATTGAAATCTCTAACAATCCTTCCCAATTTCAATAATATGATATATAATAACAATCCTCTCTTTATAATTAATCACAAGCATACCGATATAATCATGCATATAATAAAGGTGTCTTTCAAATTAAACCTTTAATTAGTGTAAGTTATTCGAAGTTATAACGAATGTGATGGTGACCTAAATTTAAACCAACTATTCTTATGTTAAAACCGGAATCACTACACACATGATTATGTCTTATTTCCTTAAAGAAAATTCTGAACTAATTAAACATTATTATGGCTTTGTGCCTCATCCTGGTTTCATGAACATTTACAAGAGAAAACCTAACTCTTGGCACAAGCGGCACCACTTCTTATGTTCATATAGGTGAGGTTCTTTCCCCTGTCCTTACTACTATAGACACAACTACAAATAACCTCATTAATAGATAAAACTCATCCTCCTAAACGTAGCAGTTTTGTACTAATCATCCTAGAATGAGCTATATATTAATTTTCAGTGCTTTCACAACCACTTATCAATAACTTGTTATTACCCATTAAAATTTTAAACTAGTGATGTTCTAGACAAAGTCGGGTTACCCTTATTGGTGGCTAATTTTCAGTAAAGGGTTTTAGCCCCGTTCCACTAGATGTACTAACTACCAAAACTCTTGAAAGTGCTCTCATTAATGGAACCACCAAGTAATTGCTTGATTTAACATAAATAATATTAATAACTTCATCAGTTATTAATTGCTTGACATATTCATGTCTCAAGCTAATATGTCTAGACTTTCCATTGTATACCTTATTGTATGCTCTAGACAAAGTAGCCTCACTATCACAATATAAAGAAATGGATGGCATTGGCCACAAATTTCTAATCCATTCCGCTTCGATACCTTCTGCCACTAATGCTATAATTTCAGATTCCATAGTTGAATGTGTTATACATGTTTGCTTCTTCAAAGCCCAAGAAATTGCTCCTCCGACAATTGTAAAAATCCACCTTGATGTAGACTTATTATCATTAGCACTTGTTATCCAACTTGCATCTGAATATCCTTCAAGTACTGCTGGAAACTCAGAGTAAGTTAAACTCAGGTTAATAGTTCTTTTAAGATAACCAAAAATTCTATTTATTGCTTTCCAATGAGCAGTACATGGATGACTAGTGTATCTAGAAAGTTTGCTTACTACAAATGCGATATTTGGCCTAGTACAATGCATGGCATACATTAAACTTCTGATTACACTAGCATACTCAAGCTGTGCAACGGACCTACCATAATTATTAAGCAAAGTTTCACTAGGGTCATAAGGGGTATTTTCTTCTTTTATTTGTAGTTGCTTAAACTTAAGAAGCAATTTTTCTATATAATATGACTGACACAAAGCGTAACCCCTACTATGCTTCTTTACTTTAATTCTCAAGATAGTATCTACTTCATTCAAGTCCTTCATCTTAAATTTTGAAGTTAGATACTCTTTAGTTTCAGATACACCTTTCATGTTTGTACCAAAAATTAGCAAGTCGTCGACATATAAACATATAACAACACTGTAATCATTTGTTAATTTAGAGTACATGCATTTATCAGCATTGTTATGTCTAAATCCATATGATAAAATGACAAAATCAAACTTTTAATGCCATTGTTTTGGTGCTTGCTTCAATCCATATAAAACCTTTGGTAACCAACCTGGCTTTAAATGTCTGAATAGACCCTTCTGTATTGTATTTTCTTCTAAATACCCACTTACAACCTATTGCTTTTGATCCTTGGGGCAAGTCTACTAAAACCCATGTCTGATTAGATATTAATGATTCAAATTCATCATCTATAACCTCTTTCCAAAATGTTGCATCTCTTGAAGTGAATGCTTCGCTTAAACTTTTAGGATCATCCTCAACATTCAACAATATGGTTATTTTCTTCAGAACCTTTGTTCTATTTCCTTTGACTAAAAATACAATAGATTGAGATGAAATAAAATTAGGGCCTAGAGTCTTTTCTTTTCTTAGTCTTTGGCTTTTCCTTGGTTCATTGATAGTTTCATACTGTTTTCTTTTCTCACCTTGAGAATTACTAGTGATGCGAGAATTATACGCGCACAAATTAAACCCTCTTTTTGAGAATTGTAGTATAAGTATAAGTAGGGATCGTTCTGGATCGGGGATTAGGAGGGATTGTTAATCACTTGGATTTGACTCAAAAACGTAAAAACACAATATAAAACACTATACTAGACTCAAAGAATGCAAAACTAAACTTCAAAACACTAAGACAAACCAAAGATTCAAAATGCTTTAAAAACACAAACTAAATTGATTTCTAACTAAATTGAACAATAAAGTAAAGGGGGATTGAGTTTTGGACGAAATTAAATTAAATGCACATATTGTAAATTAAAGCAGAATGTAAATATGAATGTGATGGAATTTAATGGATGGGAACCTAGCTAAGGGGTTCTTCTCCACACATGTTACACTTGCATACAAGATGATTTTCGGTTGGTCTTTCGATGAGTTATGAACCTCAACACCCCGGGTTAATTAGGTCCGCTTAAATTAACCGTCAAGTTTTCCTTAAGTTAATGAATTGGAAGATTGCATGCGACAACCCAAAGCATTCCCCACAAGTTCCCTACATGAATTGCATAATAGAGATACAAGCAAGAATCATTAAGCATCATGAAAACTATAAGTGTTGACGAGGCATTCGTTACTATGATTGCATGAAACTTATGCCAAGAATTCATTTAACGCGATTGTTTATAAGCAACCTCCGCTACTTGTGAATATAAGTTCATAACTATTAGGTGAAACTCACTTATATTCTAGCGTTATATTCATGCATGAAAATTAAGCGTGCACTCTCAGTAAACATACATAAATAAGTTATCAATCAAACGGTTAAACAAATTGAATCCACAACTTATGAAATTCCAACCAAAGGTAATCAATTCATATCACAAGCATAAACATATATTTCGAATCCCCCCCTAGCCAAGGGGGGTTTAGTTCCTCATACGTACAAAACAAAGAGAATTGAAATTAAACATTGAATTCAAAGGAAAAGAAACACCTAAACATTCCAACAACTCAAACTTGAATTGTATGAACGTTTAGGCCCGCTTCTCTTCCTCTTTGTTGTAGCACAAGGTCTATGGATAGGTTTTGGGGTGGTAGTTGTATGGAGGAATGGAGTGAGGAGTGGTGGAAATGGAAGTGATGGTGGAGAAAAGGTGCAGAAAATGGAAGGGGATGCACGGCAAAGAATGGGGGATTTTGTGATGGTGTGTTGTGTGATTGTTTTGTGGTGAATGGGAATGAATGAATTGTGGCTGCAATGGATGCTTATTTATAGGTGAAAAAGAGGGAATATGACAGCTAGGAACTTGGTGGAAATCTGGAATGGTGATGGGAGATGCATGTGGCTGATTTATGCATGTGATTAAAGGGTGGGAGTGCATGTGCTTTGACAGAAATGAAAGGGAATGCACGGCATGGTTGGAGAAAAGGGGTGAATGGCTGAATGTGGTGCAATGATGAAGTGGGATGGCTGAAATTGTAAAGGGAATGCATGTGGAAATGCTGGAATGTGTTGATGTGCACGGCAATGGTTGGAATGTGCAAAGGAATGTGCTGAAAATGCATGTGAAAGCATGTGAATTAAAGCTAGGGTGAATGATTATGAATGCATGTGGAATGTGGCTGGAATGAAGTGTGTATGCATGGCAATGATGGGTATTTTCTGCAATGGTTGCAATGATGAAATGGATGGGAGTGCATGTGGCTTCAATGAATTAAAGAGTGGGAGTGATGCACGGCAAAGGGTGAATGGGTGATGTGTGAATGTGGTTGAATGATTAAGTGGCTGAATTGGATTAAAGAATGGGAATGCTAGGTTGGAAATGCATGTGGCTGCAATGAAAGAAAGTTGGAGATGTCAATGGTTATGCACGGCAAAGGGGGGAGAAATGGCAGCTAGGTTATGATGATGAATGCATGTGGATTAGGTTGGAAAGGTGTGTGGAATGGCTGAATGTGGTGAAAGAATAAAGGGTGCATGTGTTGGCTCAATTATATTGTTGGGAAAGCATGTGGATTAGGTGGAATGTAGGTGGGTTATGCACGGCAATGATGGAGAAAGAATGTGTGGATGCATGGTTGTGTTGGTGATGAATGTGAACTCTTTGTTCTTCATTTTCATTTCTTCATCCCTTTATTTATTCCTAGCCTCCTTTGGTCTTCAATTTCGTCCATCTACTTGGCTTTAAGCATATGCAATCCATTCCAATCTCTAATTTGCTCCAAAAGGCTCCAAAAGGCATCCTTTTGCATACTTTGCCCTTAGAACCTGAAAACACACAAAAGAAGCATAAAGAACTAAAATAACTAAAGAAACATAACGTAAATGCACGAGAACAAGCCATTTAAGTCGCATGAATATGCTCCTATCAACTAGTAGCCAGATTAGAGAAAGGTGTTTGATCATTCTCATTTCCAAACGTTGAGTAGTCGTTATAAAATTTATTTTCTATAAATTTGACATCTCTAGACTGAACAATTGTATTTGAGTCTAAATTAAGCAACCTATATGCCTTTGAATTTTCTGCGTATCCTACAAATATGCTTTTAATTCCTCTTGTACCCAACTTGGATCTCTTAAGATCGAGTGCCTTATAAAAAGCTACACAACCCCATACTCTCAAATATGACAAATTTGGTTTTCTTCCTTTCCAAATTTCATATGGTGACACATGTATCTTTGTAGATGTAATTCTATTGTGTATATGGCATGCAGTAAACAATGCTTCACCCCATAAATATTTTGGAGTATTAGCATTAATCATCATAGAATTAATCATTTCAGTGAGTGTCCTATTTTTTCTTTTTGCCAAACCATTTTGTTGTGGTGTATAAGGTGCAGTTCTTTGATGTATAACACCATGCTCTTCACAAAAAATATCAAATTCATGTGAAAAATATTCACCACCTCTATCACTACGAAGGCATTTAATTTTCCTTCCTTTTTGGTCTTCAACTTCAGCTTTATAGCGCTTAAAACAATCAAAAGCTTCATCATTATTAGAAAATAAATAAACATAAGTGAACTTAGAACAACCATCTATAAATGTGATAAAATATCTTTTTCCTCCTCTTGTTAAAATACAATTAAATTCACATATGTCAGAATGTATTAAGTCTAATAAATTTGTATTTCTTTCAGCACTTGGAAAAGGTTTCTTAGTCATTTTCGCTTGAATACATGTTTCACATCAATCATTATAATCATCATTGCAAGCAATTAAACTAAGTGTGCGCATGTATTTTAAAGATCTAAAATTTATATGTGCTAAACATAAATGCCATAAATGAGAGGAAGATTCAACAATATAAGCAAAAGAATTCACTTTATTATTAATACTTAGTTTGAACATCCAATCACAAGATACCCCTTCCTAACAAACATCCCATTTTTCGACATTATTAACTTGCCGGACTCTAGAACAGTCTTTATACCGTTCTTACATAATAAATTTGCAGACACAAGATTCTTTCTAATTTCTGGAACATGCAGTATTTTAAGCAATGTCAATTTCTTCGCAGAAGTAAACTGAAGTTCAACAGCTCCTTTTCCTAGAACTTTGGCGGAATTATGATTCCCCATTAAAACCTCTTGATTGTCCGTTGATGCTTCATATGTCTTGAATTGTGCCTTGTCATTACACACATGTATAGTAGCCCCTGAGTCGAGCCACCAATCGAAGGATTTTATTGCCGCTATCATATTCAGTTCGTAATCATGTCAATATGCATCATTGATACCATTGCAACAATGTTATCAATTCCAGAGTTTTCCACCATATTTTCACTATTGGTCTTATTGGCATATTCCTCACTTGCTTTGTTGTGTCTACAATCACGAATGTAATGGCCTTTCTTTCCACAATGGTAGCAGACACCATTTGCATTCTTTTGATTGTTGTTGGAATTGGTCTTCTTAAACTTCCCCTTGCCAATTTTGACTTTGAAGTTCTTTTTATATTTGTTTCCTTTGACAATGTGAACTTTAAAGGAATCTTGATTTGCAAAATTCTTATCACGATTTCAAGTTTCCTCTTCAATTTGAATACCCTTTTGCAAATCCTCCAAACTAATATCTTCCACCATGTGTAGAAGTTTCTTTCTGCAGTTATTCCATGTTTGAGGTAATTTTACCATATTAACCCCAACTATCATAGGATCCGGAATAATTATTTTAAGTTCACGAAACTTTGAGACCAAGACCAATAATTCATGAACTTGGTCTAGGATGAGTTTGTTATCAAACATAGTGAATTCATAATATTTGAAAATTAAAAATTTATTGGTACCTCTTTTCTCTGTTGTGTACTTGTGTTGAAGTGTTTCCCAAATTTCCTTTGGACATTGAATGTGTGCGTACAAGTCATATAAGTGCTCAGATAATGTGCCCAAGATGTGTCCTCGACGTACCAATTCATCTTCTTCAAGCTTCTTTCGATCGGCACCTATTTTGTCCGAGTCTTTGTCACTTGGTTCATGAATAGGCTCCAATTTTGGGTCCAACACATATGACATTTAGAACAGTAAGCATGAAATGCATTTTGTCCTTCTATCGGGCGAAGTTTGATCCATCAAATTTGTCTTGCTTGTAGACATCTTGATTGATAATCTTCAAAACCATGTTATCAGATTTTTTCTCCATGACGACAATAACACTTTAAGATTGTTCAAGTTAATGTATAAATATAGAGGATAATCCGAATGATGACTTTGAGGTACGACTTGAATTGTTTCCTTAAAGTCTTATTTGCCCCCACTCGAATGAGTTTGCTAAAGGGTTCTTGGCAAATGACTTCCAGGATACAACAAAGTATGGAATATTCGATTAGCAAAACTGAATTATATTCCCTTAGAAATAACTAGAAAGAAATTGTATGAATGTGATGGAGAGAGAAGAGAGCAAGGAATGTAGAAATAAATTTTTGAAATTGTACATGAAACATTATGCCACAATAGGTATTTATAGGCATTAAAGCACCCGTTCATCGAGTCCTTTCACTTTAGTTGAAAATATACAACCCTTCTTTATAGTTTGGACCCAAAAGACATGTCTTCTATTTAGAATTTTCAGAAAATAAATTTGACTTATTACATCTTTTAATTTTACTCATACAATTTAAGTAAACATCATGTCCTTTAACCAAAAATTGTAACCATCCAACAAAATATACAAAGGTTGAATCAAATCCAACCTTGCCGCCCGTAGGCTTGCTGCGCACCGCTGCAGCCTTTCCCTATTATAAATACATATGCTGCACAATGCAGCACCAAGTCTATATAATAATAATAATAATAATAATAATAATAATAATAATAATAATTTATATATTTATTATTGAAATCTCTAACACCAACATTATTAAACATTGTGCAAAAAATATGAGGTGGCGGAGAGTCTCCTTATCATTTCTCTTAGTATCAGTATGACTGACTTCACCAACAATGATTCTAAGTGTTTTGTATGAAAAACTTTATAGATTAATATATAAGTGTTTGTTTAGTAATTTTTTTAGCTTTTTAATTGTAGCTGTATTGTTTGGGGATGCCTCCATTGATACAAATCTTTGGCTTCATCCCTGATTACATAATGTGATTTACAAAATATGATCTAAAAATATGTATGTACTCTTAGCATTTTTCCTTTAATAAAGTATGCTACAGGCAATAGCATGACCTTTACTTTTCCTTGATAGAGACAACAGCTTCTACTACATAAATCCACATATACCAACCTCCACATGCAGATAAAGTCATGCATCTGTACTACTGTCCTTTCACAAATTAACATCTCTTCTACATCATCAAGCTTCTATTTCTTGGAGCTCAATGATGCACTGTTGTGCCATATTATACGTATATATAATGCATGCAAAAACTAGAATTATTGTATAGCCTGACACAGATCATTCAGGTCAAAACACTTAAAAAAAAAAACCATATCGAATTCCCTTGTTAATTAGTTTCGACAAGCACTTTAATAATGTCCGAAAAAGATGAACATGCAGGTTTCATGAAGGAGCTGTTCGGGACAGAAGTTACGAAAGAGGAGGTGGAAAAGTAAGCAAAGGAACCTAAGACCAACCCGCAGAAATCACCACCACGAAGCAAACTTCAGAGGTAGTGATTACAGTCCATGAGGAGGCAATAAGAACCAGTAGGAGGGAGAAACTAAAAAAAATTTGGTAAGTGGCAGAAGAAGCTCAAAAGAAAAATGCCGAACCAAAGATCCGAAGGGTTCCCATCGTGCTCCGTGATCCCAAAAATTTCGACAAGTACTATGAGCCAAGGGTAGTAGCACTAGGTACTTACCACCATGGTAAACAAAAGTACGAGCAGACAGAGAAAGTCAAGCTTCAATTGACAGCACACTTTCTCAAAGATAGTGACCAGACTACTAACGCTGAAAAAGTTAAGGACAAGATTAAGGAGCTAAGGAAGTGCTATGATGAAGAAGCAACAAAGGACTAGATGACGAGGCCCTCGCGTGGATGTTGTTCGTTGATGGGTGTTCAACGTTGGAATTCATGTACAAATATAAAAAATTGGAAGATGTTGATGCAGAAAATCAGCAAGGATTTTAGATCAACGTAAAGTGTCGAGTTTGTGACCTTCGTTTGGTTGCTCCGGTCGACTAGTGAGGATAATATCACTAGTACAAAAAAATACTTGCACAAAGGAGCAAATTGCATTGCACAAGGTCACTTTGCGCAACGTTGACAACTAAGCGTCACGCAAGGACATTTTGCGCAACTGGACTTTGCACGATGAAGATTGCCGTTGCGCAAAACAGTTTAGGGCAATGAAGGTGTACCTTTGTCGGGCAATGTTGGGAAAAAAAGCAGTAAAAGTCTTGGTTTGGCGCCAAAAGCTTGCTCGACACATAGACTGCATTGCGCAAACGGCCCTTGCGCAATGTTTTGTTTCACCGTCGCACAAAGACTACTTGCGCAACACGGTATATGTGTTGCACAAGTTTTTAGTGCCAAACCAAGACTCAACTGCATTTTTTTCCCAACATTGCGAGATGAAGGTACACCTTTGTTGCGCAAAAATGTTTTGTGGGACAAAGGTCTTCGTTGCGCAAAACTATTTTGCCTAACGAAGGTACAATAGTCATCGTTCAAAGTCAACGACTTTTTCCTCATCACTAAGCAGTTTGGGAGGCAAAAATTGCAAACCCAGTTGTAGCAGCTACCTCCCTCCCCCATCTATCTTCAAAACCTTCTCCAATCCCTCCCTTGCTCTTAAATTCATCATTCAAATATTTCATCTCTTTTCTCCTCCATTTCCTCTCCTTTCCTCGATCTATCCCTATCCGGTAAGCAATTTGATTTTGTATATGTAACTTTGAATTGAGAATTCAAACTAAAACAACTAAATTTGTTTTGTACAGGATTTTTGTATACGAATATCATTGAAGAAAGAATTTGAAGGTATTTTCTTCAAATTGCATATGAGATTTTTGTATATGTACCTTTGCCTACGTGCTATGCCTTTTTTTGGTCATGGTAGAGTTTTTTGGGCTTGAATTTTTAATTAATCTTTATTAATTTTACCTATTAATCTGTATATTGCCTTTGTTTCCTATATCTTCTCTACAATCTATTGGAGTCTAAGTGAGAAATGGCTCATTTCTTACGTTTTATCACATGGCATCTCATATTTAGAGCAAATAGGGTGTGTGCTTTACCACAAGGATATTTTTCTTGCAAAGTAATACTTTCCCATCCAAAAGTTTGGTACATCCTGGAGTCCTCTCATGTTTTCAATTGCTCTAATTTATTATTACTTGGTCTTCTCTGAGTTCTGTTTCCCTCCAAATTACTAGTGCTTTGCTTTCTCATGTTTATTGCTTCGAACATTACTAGTGAACAACAACTGATTCCTAAACATTTCTTCAACTATCAAGGGGGGCGCTTAAGAGGGTTTGACATGTAGGTGTAGATATATGTGGTTGAGAGGTGTTGACGTTTAAAGCCATGCATTGCAAATGGTTTTTAAGAAGGAATTTTAGGATTGTGCGATTGCATTCGAATCTAATTACTTTTCATGCTAATAACATTTCTTACTTTTCTGTGCATCGAAGGTAGAAACAATACTACTTTTGAATTAGTATTGTTTCTACCTTTGCAATGTTGCTTTATATATATGTGAAAAAAATGCAAGAAAGCATATGATATTACTTTGGCTGCTAATTGATTAGTTTCAAATGAAAGAAAGGATTAGTTTCTAATGTTATATTTTTATGGTTCAAAAAGTGTATAGATGTCGCAGTTGATCAATCATCATTGGAGTGTGACCAATGCGCCTTCCATATTATCAGCACCTACTACTTCAGCCGTGAGTGCTCCATTGATTGGGAAGTCTACACCCCTTACTGAGGCTACTTCTAGGGCATCCTAGGTGCCCACATCATCGACGTCATCAGTGTCAGTTCAAGTCTCCATCTGAGAAGCTTTCGTCACTCGGGAATTTAAAGGAGCATTGTTTGTACCATACTTGACCAATCTCAAAACTACCAAGCACCGGTCAACTTTATAGCTTCAAGGATCCACTGAAAGGTTCATGATGAGGCACCCCTGCCGAAGCATAATAGTTTTCTTCCAACCAAGAGGCCAATCACAGCACGACACATATCAAAATCAGAATAAAGCTCATAGAGTCCCACATCGATCGCGGACAAAAGCTGGAGACTCTCCAACTATAAAAGAAGACCATTCTCTTACAATGAATCCCTAATGTCATTATTGTACTTAAACTAGTCATTAGAACCCACTAATGATAATTATGCTTAAACTTATGTGTTTGTGTAAATCCTCCAATATTAATGAGAACTCTTCTACTTTGTGGATGTAGCTAGACATAGGGTGAACCACGTACATTTTACGTTTGCTTCCCTATCTCTATCTCCTTACATATTATCCTCACTAGTCGACTGGAGCAACCTAGCAAAGGTAACAAACTTAACACTTTAAGTTGTTCCAAAGTCCTCGTTGATTTGGTACATCAACATAAGATATTAAGATCAAGAGAGACCATGTGGCATTTACAAAACAGGACGTGCTTTTGCTAGAGAATCAACTCCCTTATTTACTCCTCAAGTTGCTGATCGACAAGAGAAATACACATGAGCAATGGAGTACCTCAATTGAGGTTTTTGTCAAGATGCATGGTGGGGAACCACTAGTTAAGGGCCATGCCAAGGAAAAAGATCCAATTCATCTTCTTAGCCTTCTTTGGACAAAAATGGTAGGACGTCCACCTAGCCCGAGTACAAAACCAGGATGTACTCAACTTCTTCACCTTTTTTTTTTTACAAGAATGGTAGCATGTCCACCTAGCCGAAGTAGTATGCACCATTCACGTCGTATTAGTACAACAACTTCATGAAGTCGAGATCCATTTTAGGCTTAGTGAGAAAAACTCAATGAGGGACATAAATTTTAAGCCTCGGTTTCTATGTTGTGGATTCCTTTATCTTCTTATAATAATAATTGACGACTCGATGGGGCCTAAGTTCATAAACATGATAGCCTACAATATGTGTCATGATTTCCAAAACAACTTCAAGGTCACCTCTTGCATAGGCTTGCTCGATTTGCTCATTGGTCATCCAGATGATGTGAAGCACTTACGGAAAAGGGGCATACTTCAAAACTTTGTTAGGAGTGATGAAGAGTGGCTCAACTCTTTAAGGAGATAACCATTGACTTGGTCCCTAAAGATGCAATTTTCTCCAATGTTAAAGCACAAATAGAAGATCACTAGATCACTACAAAAGCAAATTGAAGACATTGATGGGTCAATTCTTTCATGACTATTTCAGTAGTCCCTGGACTTTCTTGGCTTTGATTGGCGTTCTATTAGGACTTGGCTTCAATAGTATTCAGTGTGGCATGCAACCTTTTTCGATCCCTTTCCCTGTGATGCCGTATACAAGTACCTGAAAACCACTAGTGGAAAAAAAGCTTGCGCAACAAAAAAAATTTTGTCGCCTAAGTGGCACTTGTGCGACGAAAACATAGATTGGTCGAGCAAAAAATGGCAAGATACAAAAAAAAATAACTTTATGCAATGAAAATATTTGTCACGTAAGGATACTTTGTGCAAGGAACACATGTGTTCGTTGAGCAAGAAAAAACGGGAAAAATTTGTTGCCGCCAAATGTTTGTGCGACGAATATTTATCGCGCAAAGTTTCACTGAAAACGCTCAAATGCCTTTAAACGCTCCCATTTAAGTCTTGGAAAATAGTGCCTTAGGAGTTGAAGAAGTCCATGGTGGGGGAGTTGTCGGTCAATTTGTATTAAAGAATGTATTATTATTTTTGTTAAAAAGTAGTATTTTTTTAAATTACTAATCTATTTTTGTTGGCATTAATACAGGTTCATTAGGATGTTGATGAAACCGATGAGAAGTAGCGAAAGTACTTGGATGACTTTTTCAAGATGCATTTCTGGCAGTGGAAGTTTGATGTGCAGAGCGGACTCTAAAGCATAAGGGAGTTCTCGATCCCCTACTGATGCCCCGGAAGAGGAGGATTGAAGTTTATTTGTTTTTTTTAATGAAATAAGATATAATTGGACGTTATGTTTGATTTTATTTAATAAATTTATGTTATATGGATGACCATTAATATTTACATTAGTTATACTATGTATTTGGGTTAATAAATTAGTTTTATTGATTATTTTGGTAATGCTTAATTAGGTTTGATCTTTTTATTTAGATTAAAATAAAAATTTACATTAGTTAAAAAGAAAATGGAAAAAAAATGAAAAAAAAAATTGTCATCTAATACTCCCTTCATCTTCTTCTCTGGGTTGATTGAGCTATCTCAATGTTTCTGGTAAGCGTTTTTTTTAGGGTAAAAGTATTAATGTCAATTCATACTGACGCCATGAAATTCGTTGTCTATAGGGATATTGTGTGTGAATAGTGATTGGTGGAGAACGATTTGAAATGTATTTTCTTCGTTTTTTTTAATATAAAATTAATTAAATTATGTTGAATTTATGTTGTTATGTTTATATTATGTTGTGCAATTATATTTTAATTATGTTATTAAATTGTACGTGACGTACAAATATGTGTTGTGATATACGGAGTTAATTGTAATTAACTTCATATTTGTTTTTTTTTTATAGTAAAACTTAGCTTCCCGTTCAAGGATTAGTTGCATTTCGCACATGGATGTGAAAGCATGACTGTGGTCCAATTGATTCTTGAATTCTCCCATTATTTGGACAGTTTGGGAATGCAAAGTTATGGTGCGTAGTTTATGGTTCAAGGATTAGGTTTCGGTTGTGGGGATTTCGGTGTCATCTTTGTACGTTCTTCGGGTGGCTCATAGGTATTTCATATCTACATCGTCCATCTGAAGATTTGTACAGAGATGCTGCCGAAATTCCTCCACGTCGAAATCTAATCTGATGTAGCTGTAAATTACGTGACATAACTTTGCATTCCCAAATGGAATAAGGCCCTTACTTGTGGCAAAAGGTGACAATATCATGACGAAGTTGTTGTGATTGTTGTACTGTTATTGTGGTTGTAGGCAGTATGGACAAAACATGGATACCGAACCCGAACAGATGCGCGGACGAATACTTGGATGGAATCGAGGATTTTATTGAATTTGTACGTACACACAACTCATGTACAACTAGAATCCCGTGTCCTTATAGGAGGTGTAACAACACGTTAAGGGACACAATTGAAAATGTTCAATTTCATTTAATAAGGAATGGAATGGTAGAGACCTATAATACTTGGAACCATCATGCGGAACAATTAGATAATGCTTCATCTTCAAACACCACAAGAGTGGGCAATGTTGAACCTAATGTGGATTCTAATGAACAAGTCATGGATATTTTATATGATGCTTTTCCATTTGCATTGACAAACACCAATCAAGAAAGGGAAGATGACGTGCCAACACCAATGGACAATGTAGAATTCGAACAATATGAACAACTATTAAAAAATGCCAACTAAGAGTTATACACGGGGTGCGAGGGCTTTTCAGTTCTCACGGCCATCGTGGAACTAATGCACAATAAAATAAAGTATCGTATGCCGAACTAATGTTTCAATTACTTTTTGGGGCTTTTCAAGAGAATGCTACCAAAGGACAATTGTTTGCCGAAAGACCATAGAAACGCGCAAAAGGTGTTGAATGGTCTCGGTTTAGGTTATGAAAAAATTCACGCATGCAAAAACAATTGTATTTTATTCTATAAAGAGAATAAAGCATTGGCTAAATGCCCTGTATGCAATGAGTTGAGGTTCAAAATAACATCTCAGAATAGAACGATTAAGATCTTACAAAAAGTCATGCGTTATTTACCTTTGAAACCCACGTTGCAGCAATTGTATATGTCGACGCATACTACCATCGACATGAGATGGCATAAGGAAAAATGGGTAGATGACGATGTGATGAGGCATCCTGCAAATTGGAAGGCATGGAAAGAGTTCAATTGAATGTTCTCTGAGTTTGCTGCTAATCCCTGGAATGTTGGATTGGGACTTGCCAACACCACAACAGTTGGCCGATTTTCGTATTTCCATATAATTTGCCTTCTTGGAAATGCATGAAAAAAAAAAATATGATGATGACTTTTTGATAATTAAGGATCTTGGTAAGTCAATCGATGTTTTCTTAAGACTGTTGGTTGATGAGCTGAAGAATTTATGGATAAACGGTGTGCGCACATATGATAAGTGTACTGGAAAGATGTTCACTTTGCAGCCATCAATTATGTGGACTGTGAACGATTTTTCCACATATGCAATGGTTTCTAGGTGGAGCACTAGGGGTTATATGGCATGCCTTGTATGCAATGATGATGTAACATCTGGTTGGCACGTCGGAAAAGTTTGTTACCTTGGTCATCGGAAATGGTTTCCATGAGGCCACGAGTGGAGGGAAAAGGATAAAGATTTCGACGGGAAAACAAAGCCTCACCTCAGACCTAGAGAATGGTTCGGTGATCAGATTTTGAAACAGCTTAACCATTTGGATTTTGCTCCGTTCGGGTGAGTAAGACCAGACCTTCTACACGTATGAATTGGACACATAAGTCTATGTTTTTTTAGCTCCCGTATTAGTCGAAACTAAAATTCAGACACAACCTCGACATTATGCATGTTGAGAAAAATGTATTTGACACATTGGTGGGCACCATTCTAGATATTGAGGGCAAGACAAAGGACAAGATCAAAACTTATCTTGATTTTGAACGAATGGGAATACAGAAGGGTTTAGGGATGGATAGGGACAGTGATAAAGCCATAAAGGATCTTTCATTTTTTTTTCCATGAAACTGAATGACAAAAAAAGTTTTTAAAGTTTTTATCATCTGTAAAGTTTCCCGACGGGTATGGTTTTAATGTGGCGCGTTGTGTGAATGTTGACGGGGGTAAATTTGTTGGACTAAAGAGCCATGACTACCATGTGGTTATGCAATGCCTACTTCCTGTGGGTATTCGATACCTATTGCCGGAAGATGTGGTGAAGCCAATCATGTTGTTGTCTAGATTTTTTCCAAATTGACGTCAAGAATGTTGCGAAAGATGAACGTAAATCAGTTGCACCATGACATTGCCCAAGTCCTATGCAAGTTTGAGATGATATGTCCTCCAGCTTTCTTCACAAGTACGATTCACGTGATGGTTCACTTTCCGGAAAAGGCATTGCTTGCTGGTCTTGTCAACTATCGCTGGATGTATCCAATAGAAAGGTATATAATCCTCATCATTTATTTATTCATCATTAATTGACGCTTGCTAATTTGTATCATATCGTTTTATTTTGACAGGCTTCTCGGGAGTTGAGAAAAAGTGTACGCAATAGGGCGAAGCCCGAATGATCAACTATAAAGGCTTGGATGTCATATGAGTCGCTTACATTTTGTGGAATGTATTTAAAAGATGTGGAGATGATTTTCAATCGTCCTCGGCTTAATAATGATGGGGGGTGTAAGAAAGGAGAAACTTTCTATTTTTGACCAAAGCGCATGACCTTTTGGAGATCCTGTACGAAATGAGTCGTATTCCAAAAATGACATGGACGTAGTGCATTGGTTCGTACTAAACAATTGCGACAAGACAATGGAATACCTAGACGAGCATGAAGAGATGATGAAGCAAGAACATCCATCACATTTGTATGCCAAGAAACACCGTGAATTGTTTCCATATTGGTTTCTCAAATATTTAAGTTATAAGTGTTTTGTATTTGACATATATATTGTAGTATTTAATTTGGGAATATTTATTTAAACCCATGTAACCTCTCTCTACACCCAACTTACTCTTTGTACCCATTTGATTTTTAACTAAACTATTAATATCTCTTTAAACCCAAATTTACTACCTTAAATACCCTCACAAACCCAATTCAACATGCAAATTTCTCTTTACACCCATTTAAAAAATAAAAACCCAAAATCAAGCATTAGTCCCAAAGCTTAACTTTCATCTCTTTCCTAGTCTTGTTCATAAATATCTCTACCAACTTTATATATTTTTTGTTGTGTAAAAGTTAAATATTTTATGCTTTAAATGCATGTTCGTTGTGTTCACTTAGACTTTTCCCTCATCAGCTTTGGTATGATTTCAAAGACCTTGGTGGAGGAACCTGCTATTGGAAGTTTGCAAAATAAAATGGAATCCACATCGTTACAATAAATCCAGGATTGGTGATTGATCATCTCTCACAACCAACTCTGAACACAAGCATGGAGCTTATTCTGAAACTCGTAAATGGTACTCCTGAGCAAGTATTTATAAAATTTCATTACTCATTAATATATTGCATGATTTTGTCAAGTAATCATTCCTACTAGAGAACCTAGGATCCATCATGATTAAAAGCTTAGGGTTTGGACGGTGGATGGTTGTTAAGTTTTAAACGGAGAGCCCAAAGCTCTTCGACCAAAACGAAGATGGAAAATCCAAACTACAGAGAGGTTACAGATTTTTAACATCATCGGTGCAACAGTGAGCAACAACTAGAGCGCAGTGGGTTGATCAATTTACAAAAAATTCATGAATCGAGCAGCAACTATGACACTTATTTGGCGTGTCCGTGCATCGTTGTAGACCGGGATTGATGAAAAAAATTGAAACTCAAATACTCTTTTTCTAAACTCTAAAAAATTGAAATCAAATGAACAAATAATTCATAAATCAAGTCGTGGAGGATTCAAAAGTTCAAAATCATCATCCATCAATAAAAAAAACTTGTTTTTCTCCATAAGAGCTATTAGGTTTTAGCTGGAATAAACGTAGGATAAACACGGAGTGATGGTAGAGTTTAATTATAGTGTGTGGGTTTATTAATAAATTTGAGTTTTATTATTAATTTTATTTTGTACTTAATAGTAATTATGCAATAGGATAAAAAAGACAATTAACATTTAAAATTTAAGTAGGGTGTAAAAAGAAGTTACATGGGTTTAAATAAAATTTTCCATTTAATTTTCTCAAACTAACAGGTGTATGTTTTTGTATAATGTTAGGTTAATCAATTGAAAGCATCAAATTTTCCCACTTATGGTGAAGAGTTATATAACCTAGCGTTCGGACCAATTCTCACTGAATTGTTCTTGAGTTGCCACATTAACGGCGTCAAGTTTTTGGGCGCTGCACAAGATGACAAGTTGTGTACACAAAACAGCGGTGTCCATGTCCCAGATGGAGGCGAAAGTATAGACATTGATTTCTATGGCAAACTAACAAGTGTCGTACAATTGCTTTACAAAGACCGATGCCAAGTGATCATGTTTAAGTGTTGATGGTTTGATACAAACCTAAATAGCCAGGGAAGTGTTAAAATCGACCATGGCTTACTATCTGTGAACACTAACAGAATTTGTTACGAAGGTGACCCTTACAGTTTGGCAAACATGGCAAAACAGATTTTGTATCTAGATGACCCTAAAGACAAGAGAGGTTGGAAAGTTGTTCAAAAGATGGATTAGAGGAATGTGTATGCTATACCAGAACAAGACCCTACTAATGACGACATAGACAATGTCGCTGATCAATGTTTAGAATCTTCAATGGAGAATGATGAGGAAACACTCCAAGATACAAATCTTATCCAAGAACCATTTTAGATACAAGGAATGGCTTCAATCGGAATACCAATTTAGTCAATTACAATTAACCTCGATAATCTTCTTGGATATGATGTTGCAGTGGGCTCGAACGACGGCAGTGATGTACCTATCGACGAGGAGGGAATGGGAGACTGAAAATGATGATAACAACGATAATGAAAGTTGTTACAGTTTCGATGAAGAATAATGCAACTTATTTGTGACTTGCTCTGTAAAACGCATTAAATGATATTTTTTGTAATTTATTTATCTTATGTTATAAATAAATTGCTTCTATTTGAATAAATTTAAATTAAATAAAATTTGATCCGAGTAAATTTAATTTTCAGAGACTTGAGCGACGAAGGGGAATATACTCGTCGCACAAGGAACATTTGCGTGACGAATACCCTCTTGTTCATCTCTCAAGGCTTTGAAAATTGGGTGGCCTCAATTTCTAGGGCATACACCCAAAAAATTTCACGAAATTTTGAATTTGTTGCGCGACGAATACCCCTCTTCTTCGTCGCGCAAGAATGTCGGGATTTAAAATTGACAAACACCCTATTCCCCTTATTTCTTCCTCTTTTTCCCGACACTGCAAATTAACTCTCTTACTCAACCTTTCTCCCCTCTCTCCATCTGACAGCCCTCTCTCTCACTCAATCTCTATCACTCTCTCACCCTATCACCCTCTTTCTCACTCATTGTCTGTCATCCTATCTCCTTATCGCCCTCTTACCCTCTCACCCTCTTGCTCTCTTTGTCTCTCTCGGGAAGACACTCTCTCCGAGGTAATTTTTCAATTTACTTAACTCTAGTCTTGTACTTGTAATTAGGGTTCTAGGAAATAGTAATTGTAGGATTATTTCTTAATTTCAAATTAGGGTTACGAATTTATAAATTTAGGATTTAGTAATTTTAGGAATTAGGGTTCTAGAATTTTAAGAATTTGTAATTTTAGCTAATAATAATTTTAGGAATTAGGATTCTAGAAAATTGTAGGAATTTGTAATTTTAGTTATTAATAATTTTAGGAATTAGGGTTCTAGAAAATTTTAGGAATTAGGGTTGATAGTGGTACCCATGGCTGCTGGGAAGTTTTACCACTCTGTAATTTTAGGAATTAGGGTTCATTAGTCGCACAAAAAAGATGGATGTCCGTCAGGATGTTGCTAAAAATATCGTGAATGTATATTAAACAAAAGCTTATTTTAGGAATTAGGGTTCTAGAAAAAGTTAGGAATTAACTAGGTTTTTGTGAGTTGATAAACTACTGATTTTGTTCACGCATATATGGTATTGGTGACTTAATTGTATACCATTCATTTCCCAAAATAGTAAGGATTGTGATATTCGAAAATTGTTAGTAAGGCTAAGCTGATTTTATGCTTGATTTCAGATTTAGAGATTTAGTTAATTTTAACGGTATATGGTTTAATTGCTTGATTTATGTGTACTTAATAAATTTTTTTTCTAAGTGTGTAGATGTCGCATCTTATTAAAAGTCATAAGGCAGTGATGACTGCACCCTGTTCGATTCCCCCTCCTCCTACTTCAGCCGCCACTACTCCTACTGAAATGGACCCCAAGCCGGTTAATCTGGTTGATCCGGTTGATTCGGTTGGTCCTCAGGTCTCCCAGGCGCCGGTATCATCGACCTCTTCAGTGGTGCTACCTGTTAGCGCCAAGCGTACTCACCGCCATCCCCACACGCCCAACACAACATCGGCATCCACTACTGATGCCTTGGGGTCACAACCAGGTAAAGTTAAATAACTCCCTTTATTTCCTTGTGAATTTTGTGATACATATATTAAGTTCAATCAAAATTGTTACATACTGCAATTGTGCATTTGTTCTAAACTTGGCTTATTCAACTATTGTGATTGTTGTTGGATATCATATATTATTCGTTACAATGTCCAAGGTTTGGGAAATGTTATAATTTTAGGAGAGGTTCTGCCGAAATTTCGATATAATTTGTAGTGTTTGTTTGACTTTTTTTTTTTTTCATTAAACAAAAATACACAGGGACCTTGTCGCTAGTTGAACACTGTGAAAGGTCACCCAGATGACCAACAAATGTATCACGATCGGGTACGACGACCGGCATTGGGTTGCACCAATGGCGAAGCAGCATAGCGCATTGGCCCACGACCTTGGTCAAGTCGTTCAAACCTATTGTCCTATGCGATGGAAGTTTGGGAAGGCTATGCCGGACGAGGTAAGGACGAAGGTGCACAATTATATATTTATATTAATTAATGTATTTAATTAATTTGTTACATTGCAAACGAACTACAATTTCGACGACATCAACGATAATATGTTAACGAATGTCAACAAGCTCTTTGCTAAACAGCCCAAGTAGTGGAAGAGCGACCTTCACCAATATTTTAAGACGTTTGATGATCTGTAGGTCATTCTTGAGGAGGGTTACTTGAAGGAGTTTGAAGGCCAGGAAGAAAGTTGGGTGTGGCTCTGCAGTCATTTTCAGGAGCCTGGCTATGTGGTATGTTTTTTATATTAAGTCTAAAAGTATTATACATTTCTTACTAATGTTTATTGATTTTTTTATATTTCATTTAAATTACAACTAATACGTTTATTTTGTGTATAACAAAAGAAGGTGAAAGCCAACAAGATCAATCGGGAAAAGAAGACTCTTCTCCACCATTCGGGTTCAAGGCCCTTCTCATATAGGATGGAGGCGCGACAACAGGTAGTAATAAATCTTTTCATATTCAATTTTTAATATGTCAGTAATATTAATTTTTTTTCATACTAACATTTTTCTTATCTTGTTTTATTCAGGGGGCTCAAAATTCCTGGAGATCAATGTCTTTGCCGATGTTTATGTTCGACCCGAGGATGAGTTGGCCGAGTCCCTTCATGTAAGTATTCTTCAATTGTAATTACTATCTTACGCATTCAAGTATCATGGTTATTATTTCAATGTTATTATTAATATTTCAGGTTATATTACATAGGCAACGATGATGGAAAAGTATTCTTCAATTGTAATTACTATCTTACGCATTCAAGTATCATGGTTATTATTTCAATGCTATTATTAATATTTCATCTTATATTACATAGGCACCGATGATGGAAAAGAGGCAGTTGATTCTTCAGGAATTTACCTCCCAGCTTCTTCCCAGCACTTTGATCAAGTTCGTGGATCCCCTCGAGGATGCGGGGTTTCAAATCCTTCCAGACAACTTGGATCAGACTCTCGGTCGGAGGCCAGGAAGTATTGTAGAGGGATAGGAATGTCAGGCGGCGGGAACCTAGAGCCTCTTCATCCTTGCAGTTGAAGCGCAAAGTGGCAGCTTGGATAGAAGAGGTGGCCAGCCTTAGGAGTGAGCTCGCCTCATATAAGAGCCAGATGTCACTGATCATAAAGGCCCTCATCGAGTCCGGCATTCATCTCCAGGATATTCATGCCCCGTCAACATCCGAGTCCCTCCAACCTGAGCATGCCCAAAACTCCGTTCCTTCAACGTTTAAGCCCATCCTCATCCCCAAGGCCTTCTTGCCCCAAGATTTTTAGCTGCCTGCGAATGACCCTGTAGATTATTCCACCTTCTTTTCTTAGTTACTCTCTTAGTTTTTAAACTTTTTCCTTGTATGTACATTTTCTTTTTATTTTAAATAAATTATTTTTCTCTTCATTACATTTTTTTATTGCAATTTAATTTCATTATTTGATTACAAAATTAAAACCATAACAAAAAAATAAATTTAAAAACAATAATATTTTATTTTTTGCACGACGAATACCTTCATCTTACATAATTTTTTGCGACTATTCCGTTTTCATCATGCAAGAATAACTTGTCATCGTGCAAAGTTCTTAGAGCGAAGATTAGTCGTCCCATGTATGTATCCAAACGACTGCTACTCGTATTCTAGCATTTTGTCTGATGAAAATCTTCATTCCTAAAAATTTGGTGTGATGAAGACGGAACCATCACGCCTTCATTGACACGACCAATGTGTTTATTCGTCGTGCAAAATCTTTCTTCACAATCTTTGCACGACAAATTTTGCGTGACGAAATTTTTGTCGCTTTGACGTTTGTACGACGGGGATAAGCTTTGCGCAACCAATTTGTGTTCGTCGCGCTAAATGTTAAACGTAGTAGTGAACACACCCCGGTTGAGAGATTCAGGTACATATCAACTCTTCTGCATCTTTCATGTGGTTATATAGTATTCCTGAATTACCGCTACCTCTACATTTTTTCCCGAGTCATAGTTTTTCGACGGTCCTCTCTCCATTTGATATTCTACTGTAGGCAAGTGTGATGACTAAAATAAGTGAATTATATTTTTTTGTTGTTGTTAGAGCAGTTCCACTGGAGGTGGAACAACCCAGCACCTAATCAAAAAACCAAACTAGGGGTCTGTCAATCCACTTCAACCCACAAAACAGCCTGGCACCCAGCCCAAGCTAGGCAAGAGACCAGCCCATTTTTGACTGACCCAAGGACTAGCCTATTTGGTTGGCGCGTGCAGCTCAATCGCGTGTGGGCATGAGTAGGGGACAAGGGTGCAGGCGGCGGGGCCCGCTATCAGCCCACTTGCTCTTCACCCGGAAGTAGGCGACGTGGCACTCTCTATGCCGTTGGATTTTCAACGGCTAGTTTTTCTAGACCGTTGGATTTCCAACGGTAAAAAAAATTTGAATTTCACTTTTAAACTAGACCGTTCGATCACAGATCAACGGTCCATAACAAATCATTCAACAAATGGGAATGTTGGCAAATTGTCAAAGATTGCCCCAGATACAAAATTGTGGCAACTGGTCCAGAAGTTGTCATGCACGGTATAGGTCTACATAGTTCACCAGAAGCAGACACGACCGAACAAGAAACCGACACATTTTGCGAGACGGAAAGGACGCCTGAAGAAGTGCCAGAGACCCAACCAACTCGTCAGTCCCTCAGGCCTCAAGGTAAAAAGGCATCAAAGAAAAAAGGTAATTCTTCCAAAATGACTACACTAAATATATGGAGGAACTTGCTCACCAAGGTGAACTAAGGATGGCGCACGAAAAGGCAAGAGATGAGGTAAAAGCTGCTGCTATGGCAACAATATTAGCAGCTACTGAGAGACGTGATGCAGCGGCTGAGAGACAAAGAGTAAAAGTTAATCGAGAGAACGAAATGATTAGAGAAGCACTTAATCGAGAAAATGAGATGCTTAGAGAAGAAAGGATGGCTCAAGTTGATCGTGACACTATGAACAAGCCTCTAGTAGGACTATCTCCAAATTCAAAATATTTTTAGACATTGGAAAAAAAAGAGGTCGTGCGAAGGAGGCGTGCAAGAGATGCGGAAACAAGTCGAGGGGGTTCTAGCTACACAAATCCTTCCTACAACGAAGATCCTAGCAGCACATATCCTAGCTCCGGAGATTTTGTATAATTTCGTATTTATTTGTAGTACTTTATTTAATTTCTTATGTAATTTTTATGTAATTTCATCTTTATTTTTAGTACTTTATTTTTATTAATAGATGTAATTTCTTATTTATTATTAGTACTTTATGTAATTTCGTCTTTATTTTTAGAACTTTATGCAATTTCAATTTTTTTTTTTGTACTTTATTTAAACACATCAAATAAGATTACATAAACTCACCAAATAAACTTAAAAAAAAAAAAAAAAAAAAACACCGATTAAATTTACATAACCTCACCAAATAAACTTTAAAAAAAGGAGATCGTTTGTGCCATCACATTTTTGGACTAGGTGCCAGCACATTTTTTTAGGGGTGGAGATGCATTGGTCTATTACTGTTCATTGGAGAAGTGGATAAATAGACTGGGTGCTAACACAAAGTCCTTAAGGATGGAACTGCTCTTAATGAATGAAAATGTACATATGCGCTTTGTTCTTACTATATTGGGGGAAACTTTTTTCATATTGTATTTGTAGGTTGTCATTTGTTAAACACACTTTTTTTTCATGCCCATTGAAATGTCATTTCAATTTCATTTTAGGTGATAAAACCAACCGTCCTGATTATATTGCGGTTTCGCTAATTTACGTTCAATTCTAGGTTGTAAACAGTCGATGATTATAATTGACAGTTCATTACAAGTTTAGTAGGAACAGATTCGACATGACCTCTTAATTAGCCATAGCCCCAATTGTTCATGGAACTACACTTGTCCCGTGTATCACATTTGATATTCCTGTCGTACGTAGGACAATAGCTTTTCATTCCTGTCCCAAGACTCCCAACTAAGTATCACGAATAATATTTTATGTCAATAAAGGGGAATCATGACCAGTACTACTTCCTTGCTTTAATTAGAGTGTGTTGCAAACATATATAAATGTTAGTTACAGCTTCCTGAATAAGTTAAAGGCAACAGTTGACCTTTAATTATCCCTCAATAAAAACATTGAGTTGTTTTTAAAGGTGAACTGTTAGTTTAGTTTCTAAATTATCACCTGAGTAACAATTAGGTCCCTAAATTATTTTTTTTAGAAAAATCAATTCTTGAATTAAAAAAAATATGTCAATTACATTTCTAATATTAGATTCGAAGCTACTATATTAAATTTTTCGTCAATTTAAGTCACATTACTTGCATGTGATACAATTGGAGGGTAAATTGGTAATTTTTCATAAAGAAATAGTGTATGGAACTTTGGAGGGTAAATTAGACGTTAGTGTTTGGGCCCAAAATATTATTGTTGGGCCGAGCAGCAGGATGTGCTCGGCCCAAGGTGATGATAAATACTATGGGCCGAATAATAACTCCCGGGCAAGCTGGCAGGGTCGGCCAAATCCTATCCCAAGTAGTCCGGATGAATAGAAAAGGTCAAGGAAGTCCTAGTGCGACCAGGATTCTCGACCAGCAAGGAATGGAGTCCCGAAAAGAAGGAAAATTCAGAATCCAAGTAGGAGTAGGTTTGTTCGAGTTAGAGGTGAAATGGGACAAGGACTCCCAATCCAAATCAGAATTGGTTTCAAGGAATGGGGCACTATAAATACAAGAGATCATACAACAGAAAAACCCCTTCAAATCAGCATACAATTGCCCTGCGCAAAACCTCTCAAACACCTTGAGATTTTTCCTTTTCTTTTTCCTGCCGACACACCTTCAGTTTGGATAAACAGCACTGTGGAAGCACCCGGCGAGCACCTTCAGTTTGGATAAACAGCACTGCTGCCGCAGAATCAGCCGATCAAGACGCATCTTCAGTTTGGATAAATAGCACTGCGTCGAGGTCGACCGGTTATCTATCTAAGTCTCGGCCGAAAGGGGTTTTCGAACCTTTATTGGCAGAGGTCACCTTGCTAGACTTCTCGGCATAGTCAGGTGTTACGAATTGCATTGCTCGGCGTGCTGGACGTCGAGTGGTTTTATGATTGGATACTCGCAAGTAAGTTTCAGGGTTCGGCATATCGACGGCCGAACTACGTTCACCATCAAGACATACATCACGTTCGAGTACCTGTGCCCATATAGTTTGGTCTCGATTCGACGTGCTTATACTCTTACGAATATAATCACAGTGACCGAATCGGGCTCGGACGATTTGTGAACTCCGCAGAATTAGCAGCCTTGTCTTCAGGCTGTAGAACCCAGAGACCGAGAGTGTTCCTTCCTCGATCGCAATCGCAAGATAGAGAAGTCAGCGACGCGCTCAAAGCTACATCAACAAATTTTACTCCTCGGCCAAGCTCGGCCGACGAGTTGGCACGCCCCGCATTCGACCGAAGGGCGTAGTTAGCTTATTAGTTACTCGGCCTGCGCGCCACGTAGGTTTTGTAATTTTTAGGGTCAACATTTTGGCACGCTCGGTGGGACCTTTGTGCTAAACCTTCGGAGTTCATGCCCGTTGAAACACGGTCTACAAAGAAGAAAATAACCATGGGAAAGTCAACAACTGATTTGCCAGTGCAAGGCCTTGGGCAGGATTTGTGCCTTACAAAAAATCCGATCATTGTGGCACCGCCTGAGGCCACAAGTGTAACACGCCGAGAGAATGAAATCTGTCTCGGCGGGCAACCTCACAACCCAGCAGTCCCGAATCAAACGGCTAGGATGTTTGTGGAAGGGATTGTGGAAGATTGTGATGACGATGGTGGAGAAGGTTCCGATCCACCAACTAGGACATTCCTTAGGAGACGACTGGATGAGCAGTATCGTCAGGTCGAGCAGTCGATTGGTCAAAAGATGAATGATTTGCTGGAAGCAATACGAAGTAACAACGATACACAGACCAGAATGCTTGAACTATTGGTTAGTAAAGCCTTCGAAGATGGCCAGGTCGGCCAAACTCGGCAGCTCTCGACGAATGTGCCCATACCAGCCGAGAGAGGGTCCGCTCGACCGCAACCAGTCACCTTAGAAAGAGGACCAGGAAATAGATCCGAGGGACCAAGCCAGGGAGAAGAAGCCGCTTCCGTAAACATGACCGAAGTCCAGAGAATGATTGATTCGGCCCTGAAGAAAGGGCCGAAGTTTCCAAAATTCATCCATCCATACCCGGCTTATGTAGATAGGTTTGAATACCCACGAGGATTTAAGATCCTTGATTTCAGCCTCTTCGCCGGGGAATCGTCTTTATCCTCATTAGAACATGTGGCTCGTTTCATAGCGCAGTGTGGAGACGTCAATAGTGACTTCTACAAACTACGGTTGTTTAATTTTTCACTGACAGGCTCAACTTTCGCCTGGTACATTAATCTTCCACCCAATTCTGTGCAGAGTTGGGAAGAGTTGGTCGAAAAGTTCCATGAACAATTCTATCGGCCAGGGATGGAGATGTCCGTATCATCCTTGGCCAGGATGGCTCAAGCATCCGACGAATCTCCAATGGAGTACTTAACAAGGTTTAAGTAGGCCAGGAATTGGTGCCGAGTACCACTCCCCGAAGTGGAGTTTGTCAGGATCGCCCTCAACGGATTAGACGTGGAGTACAAAAAGAAGTTTCTGGGGGCAAATATTCGAGATATGCACAAACTTGCTCAACACGTTGAACAATATGATTATCTGCTCTGAGAAGAAAAGATATCAAAGTCACCATCCTGGGGGACGTTGTATAAGAATCCCACGATTAGCTATGCATCGGCCGAAAGTGAAGACCCTCAGTATGCTAGTGTGGATGCGGCCGAGATAGTAATAGACAAACCCTATGTTTGCAAGGCTTTGGCGCAAGTGACTACCAAAGACGCCAAAGCCCGTTTAGCCGCCGAGGAAACGAGTAAGTCATCAAAAGTATACACCTTTGATATCACCAAAGCTGATGCAATTTTCGACCAATTATTGGCAGCAAAAATCATCAAGCTTCGGCCGGGACATACTATCCCTAAGGCCGATGAATTAAAAGGAAAGATATACTGCAAGTATCATAATTCTAATAAGCATGCAACCAATAATTGTGTTGTGTTCCGGGACACAATTCAAAGTTGGATCGAAAAAGGAAAGTTGAAATTTCCGGAAAAGCAGATGGCGGTCGACGTTAATCCTTTCCCTTCAACAACGATTGGTATGGTGGATGCTCACCTTCCTAAAAACAAAGGAAAGGCCAAATACGTCCCAGTGCAACATGTCCGCAAACGGAATGGTCGCACAAGATTACAACTTGATATTTTTTCAAATGCACCACCAACGGAACAATCGAGGCCACCCGCCGATGAGCCTATGACGAGGTCAAGTCCCGACGAAACTCAGGGATCAAAGGTTTTATGTGACCATTGTAAAACACCAGTTGAACCTGGGAAGAAGATATCTTCAACACCACCCACGGCCCCTACAACATCATTAAAGGGATTAGGTCCACGACGTCAAGTGTTTGATCGACTCGGCCTACAAGTGCAGCCGACAGACCAGACCTCGATCAGGCGGCGTCTTGACTTCGACGCACCTTTCTATAATGATGATTATTACTCGCGCAATACCGACAGTTCGGGCTCACCAGCCAATCGCAAAACTTTCAAACCACCCAGGACATCGGATCAACGCTGCTACAGTTACAATTCTCCGACTGGTTTCTATACAGCGCTGTCCAAATCCCAAAAACGTCGTCGTCAACGAATAGATTGCATGGCTCGGCGACGAGAAGCGCAGGCCAGCCCGGCCAACCAGTGGTAACCAAAAAAGGCCGTGGACAACATCAGCGAACGGTCAACCCCGACTATTATGATCGAGTTGGCCGAAGGGAAGAAAGTAGCAGCGGCCGGTTTCGAAACCACCATTGAGGAGGCTGAGAAACGTATCAAGATCCTTCTCCGGCCTGGGGAAACGAGAGCTCGTCTAGAGTACTTTAGACAAGAGGCCGAAAGGAAACTTTCTCCGTTACCACCGCGCGAGCAGTTTATCAAAATACGGCGCAACTTACATCCTCCATTCCTCGGTGAATCCCTGGAATACATGCGAGAGTTTCATAAGAAATACTCCGCAAATGACTTGTACGGACTCCCCAAGGCATGTCAGGAAGCCCTCGACTTAGCTCTAACTTGCCCTGATGCCGAGCAAATTATCCAGAAAACCTCCGACCCAGCAATTAAAGCTAGGTTCCAACATATACGGGAGGCTCGGGTCCTTGGTTTTGAGGTCGATCCCTATACAGATATCAACGCCGCCGAATTACCCTTTTCGCTAGAAGATCTCCAGCATTTACGTTATCACTTCGAAGTTTTCTCGGCTGTATCGCTCTTCGGCCTCACGGCCGACGAAGAAAAACGGATAACACGGTTGGATACATATCTAGACACGAGGAACGCCCGTATTGCTTATGAAGAACGAGCCCGTAAATCTTCGGCAGTCAACATCGTCGAGGGAAATAGCCCACCCGCACTTGATTTGGTTCCCACGTCTTAGATACCGGTTCTTACCGAGGAACTCAAAAGTTTGATCGAGGATGTTCCGTCGACTGCTACAGGGGATAGTTCTGCAGAAGACGATGACCATGACCCAATGGGCCCCTCGGTCCTCGAACATATGGAGATCAGTATGGTCCACGTTCTACCAGCTGAATTTCAACCAAGTACCCACCAGTCAAGTTTCTTGGATGGGGACGTAGTTGCCGAGGAAGCAACATAAGTAGACTTCGTTGCAAACGACGACGACAGAGAAAACCAAAGCGGGGACAACCTTAAGGCAGCTTTGGCCGAGCTATTTCCCCGCTCCCCCTCGGTTAATCTCCAACACCTGAAGCCGTTGTACGTCACGGCTCACATCGAAGGATTTCCCATTTCTAAAGTATTTGTCGACTGTGGAGCCACAGTCAACATTATGCCAATATCCGTCATGAAGGCTTTACGCTGTTCTGATAATGAACTCATTCCATCAGGGATCACTATGAGCAGCTTTGTTGGTGACAAATCTCAGACCAAAGGGGTGCTCCCGTTGGAAGTTAGCATTGCCGGTCGTTAACACATGACGACATTTTTTATCATTGATTCCAAGACCGATTATAACGCATTACTTGGCCGCGACTGGATCCACCAAACCAGTTGCATTCCTTCATCACTATACCAAGTCCTCATCTTTTGGGATGGCAAATCGGTCATAGTCCACCTAGCCGATAACCAACCATTTGAAACCAACATGATTCAGGCTCGCTATTATGATGATCACGTCGGCTACATCACCCTCCAAGGCCTTAACGAGGATGGGCGGCCGACGAGAATTTCAATACAAAAAGTGATTGAAGTCGGCGCCGAGACAGTCCAACAGGATTCGGCGAGACTTGGCTTGGCGAACTTGGTCATCAATGCCGATGATTGAGCACACCACGCAAGAACGGCGTCAGGCCGCGGTTTCATCTACAATGGAACGTCTGCTGGCCCATTGGTACGCCATTACCAAGCAACCACATTCTGGCATCAATTTAATCGAATGTCTGGCCGAAGCAGATAACGGCCCCGTTCTATCTTTCGATAAAGTTCAGGCTGCGCCGGCCGAACTCGAAGACCATCAACCTCAAGTCAAGGACCCGTTAGAAGAAGTTAACGTAGGCACGGCCGAGGATCCTCGAACATTGTTTATTAGTGCGTTACTCCCACCGTCTATGAAGGTCGAACTCCATAAGCTACTCCACGAATTTAAAGATTGCTTTGCGTGGAGCTATCATGAAATGCCAGGCCTCGACCGAAACCTTGTGGAGCATGAGCTACGCATCAAAGAAGGGTGTAAGCCTTTTCGACAACCCCCTCGCCGATTTTTGACTGAAGTACAACTCGGCATTAAGGAAGAATTAGTTCAGCTTCTAAAAGCCGGGTTTATTAGGACCGCTCGGTATGTCGAATGGTTGGCCAATATCGTCCCCGTGTTAAAGAAAAACGGTGCCCTTCGTATTTGCATCGATTTCCGTAATCTAAATCTGGCTACTCCCAAGGATGAATATACGATGCCGATCTCAGATTTATTAATTGATGCCGCAGCTAATCATGAACTGCTATCTTTTATGGACGGTCATGCGGGTTACAACCAAATTTTCATCGCCGAAGCTGACGTCCACAAGACGGTTTTCCGTTGCCCGGGGGCACTTGGTACTTACGAATGGGTAGTCGTGCCTTTCGGCCTCAAGAATGTCGGCGCCACATACCAACGAGCCATGAATATGATCTTCCACGACTTAATCGGTACAATCGTCGAAGTTTATATCGATGATGTGGTCGTAATATCCAAACGTCGTCAAACACACCTGGATGACCTGAGGCAAGCGTTCCTTCGCATGCGCGAGAACAACCTCAAGATGAACCCGGCCAAGTGTGCTTTCGGTGTTTCGGCCGGTAATTTCCTAGGATTTTTGGTGCACCATCGCGGCATCGAGGTCGACGAAAATAAAGCCCGCGCCATCATTAATGCCCCACCTCCGACGACAAAGAAACAGCTCCAGTCTTTACTCGGGCAGATAAATTTCCTCCGACGTTTCATCGCCAATTCTGCCGAAAAAATGAAAGCATTCTCTACGCTCCTTAAACTGAAGGAAACCGACCAATTTGAATGGCACGAAGAGCATCAAACTGCGTTTACGCAAATCAAGGTGGCCCTTTCCACTCTGCCTGTGCTCATTCCACCTTGTCGCAACAAACCCCTTAAATTATACATTTCGGCAGCCGCCGAATCCATTGGTTGCCTCCTCGCGCAAGATAATAATGTCGGGCGTGAACAAGCTATCTTTTACCTTAGCCGAAACCTGAATTCCCCAGAGATTAATTATTCACCTGTCGAAAAACTTTGCTTAGCGTTGTTTTTTGCTGCCTCCAAGCTTCGGCATTACATGCTCCTAACAGTTACGCAGGTCATCGCCCAAACAGACGTAATTCGTTACATGCTGACTCGGCCCATTGTCAAAGGCCGAATCGGGAAATGGACGCTCACCTTATCCGAGTTCAGCCTTCATTATGTACCCCAAAAGGCCGTCAAGGGGCAAGCCCTCACCGACTTCCTGGCCCAACACCCTTCCCCTTATGGTTTTGAGGGAGGCGACGTCGACATCGGTTTCGTTACCACACGCGATACCCATTGGACTATGCATTTTGATGGTTCCAGTACTTCGACCTCGGCGGGTATCGGTATCGCAATTCAGTCGCCTGACCACCGCCGATGGTATTTTTCTCTCAAGTTAGATTTCAACTGTACCAATAATCAGGCCGAATATGAAGCCCTCATTATCGGCCTCCATGTTTTACACGATTTGTGGGCCCCCCGCGCTCTCGTCCTTGGTGATTCCGAACTTGTGATTAACCAACTAAACGGCGTGTTTCGTTGCGTGAGTTGTACTTTGGCTCCCTATCACATGGTCGCCACCTACCTGGCCGAGTCGTTCGAACGGATCACATTTGAACACATCTCACGTATCCACAATACTGACGCCGACGAACTCGCCCAGATCGCCTCCAGAGCACAACTCATGGGGGGCAAACTAGGTCGAATTGTGGGAATTGCGACCACAGGTCAACGCTCGTACCCCGCCTTGATCAATCAGCAAACTCTCCAACGCGCACACGTAATACGTACAAGGGTAATGTCGCTCCCATCCCTACTAGAACGAGGAGATCCCATTGAAGTATGTGCCGTCGAAGTAGAACCAGATGATTGGAGAAAGACGATGTTACGGTACCTCGATAACCCCAATGGGAAACACGATCGAAGAACGAAGGTGCTCGCCACGAATTACGTGTCGTATCAAAATGAATTATACCGCAAGGGCGAGGATGGTTTACTACTATTGTGCTTCGGCCCACACGAGGCTGCCCAAGCAATGGCCGAGGTACATGAAGGAATTTGCAGGGCACATCAGTCTGGACAAAAGATGCGTTGGTTGCTCCGACGACACGGATATTTTTGGCCCAATATATTAAAGGATTGCATCGAATATGCACGGAGATGCGTATCATGCCAAATTCATGGACCCGTGCAGAGAGCCCCGGCTGAATTACTACACTCGGTCACTAAACCATGGCCGTTTAGGGGTTGGGCAATGGATGTAATTGGCAAAATCACGCCATCATCGGGGGCAGCGAAACACGCATGGATAATTGTAGCAACTGACTATTTCACTAAGTGGGTCGAGGCAAGGTTATACGCCGAATTAACTGCTAAAGAGGTATGCAACTTCGTAGAGGAGAATATTGTAACCAGATTCGGCGTGCCAGAAACGATCATAACTGATAATGGCACTATATTTACGGCCGATAGGTTTAGGGAATACGCGGCAAGTTTGAATATCCCACTCGAGCAATCTACGCCGTACTACCCACAGGCAAACGGGCAGGCCGAGGCAAGCAATAAAGTGTTGATCGGCATCCTTGAAAAGATGGTAAAAGAGAAACCTGGTTTGTGGCATTTGAAGTTAAATGAAGCATTATGGGCATACCGAACTTCACCTCGGTCGGCCACTGGAACAACTCCTTACGCGTTAACTTATGGACACGACGCTATGTTACCGGTCGAGTTGAGTATAAGCTCGTTGCGAGTAATCGAGCAGAGTGATTTGTACAGTATTGAATATAGTCAAGCGATGCGACAAGAGTTAGAAGACTTAGAAGAAAGTCGAATCGACGTGGGTAACTTATTAGTAGCACAAAAGAAAATTGCCGAGCGAGCGTATAATCAGTGTGTAAGACAAAAAACGTTCGGCGAAAGAGAATTGGTTTGGCAAACTGTGTTGCCCGTTGGGATTAAAGACCCCAGATTTGGTAAGTGGTCGCCAAATTGGGAAGGGCCATTCATCGTTCACAAAGTCCTCAGAAAGGGGCCATATCATCTAAGAGATCGGACGGGTTCAGTTCACAAATTGCCGATTAATGGAAAGTTTTTAAAGAAGTACTATCCAATTACATGGGAAATGCAAGAAGTAAGACCATTGTATTGATAGCAAGACGACTTTTGTATTGATAGCAAAACGACCATTGTATTGATAACAAAATCATTACAAGAAGAACAAATACAAATACAATGATTGAATTCCTAAGGGGTCGAGGGGAGGAAAGTCTCAAGGGCAGCTTTTAGCTCCAAGCCACTTCGCTTCGCTCAAAATTATCTCAGCATGCCGTGTCTTCTTGTTGCACTGCAGTTGCTGGATACGCCGTGCACCGGCAGCGAAGGCTGTCAGCCGACCCTTGTTGGCCTCAAAGTCTTTCTCCAGCTCGGAAGCAGCGGCCGACCTTTGCCGTTGAAGGTCAGAAATTTGACGTTGGAGGTCAGAGATCTGACGATCAAACTCGGTCAGCTTTGCCTTCTTCGCCTTGATTGCCTCCATCTTTACTCGGCCAGCCTCATGCGCGACCTTGGCCACCTTCAAATCGTCCTCGGCTTGTAAGGCTCACTTGAAGATGAGAAAGTGTTGCCGAGTCCGCTCCAGGAGATCGGTGAAGAACGAGATACCCTCCGGGCTGAGGTGACCACCGCTGGCAAGGTCATTGAGACACTCTCCAACAGAGTCAAGGCCTTTGCACCGGAGAGCTTGGGAGGCAGTCAGAGACAAGACTTCGTGCAGCTTCACGAAGACTTCGGCGGGCGTGGCTCCCGCCGATTCGGCCGAAGCTGCAGAGGAGCCGGCCTCACCGGTCGTGCTCTGAAGAAGAGCGTCAAGCTCCACTTTCCACGATGGCTGCACATAAAAGGAAAACTTTGTGAGGGAAAGTAAGACGTCGTGATTTAGTGCATAAAGAAAAAAGGGGATTGTTTTAGACCTGCCGAGAGGAGACTTCGGCCATGCCCTCTGGGTCATTGCTCGAACCCAGGGAACTTAATGGCCGAGCCCAGTGCCTTAGACCGCCACGCAATTCACGCGGCCGATGGAGGTCATCTACATTTGATGGCCACGACGGCGGCCAGGAAATATAGACAATGCCCCTCGGCGCATAAAATTGCCGGTGAAATGAATGTTCGGGCACCTGACATTTAATAGTCTTTTAAAAATATGTGTCACGAAAAAATCAACACAAAAAAAAAAAACGAGACTTACAAAGGCCGAAGAGACTTCATGTGGAGGAATGGGAGGGTCTTCGTCCTGCGGGTGGATCGGCGTTTCGGCCGTGGCCTCAGGATTGGCAATAGGTCTCTTGCCACGATCCGCCGCAGTAGGACGTGGTCGAGCGGTCGCCCCGACGACCGGAGGAGGATGGACGGGAGAAGAGTTGACTGGTCGACGACGGCGTTCCAGCGGGACTTCTTCACTCTCACTCTCGACATCTTAAACAAAAAGAGAACATTTAGTATTACGACCAGAAACCTAAAGAAACAGGAGTGGAAGTAGAATTATACCTCCAAAATGACCGTTGGACTACAGGGTGCCTCGGCAGGTGCAGCCGACTTCCCCACGACAGGCTTTGAAGCTGGAGCTGGTGTGACGATGGGATCGGCCATGGCCTCAGGAAGGGAGATGGCTGGAGAAGTCGGGTTTGGAGAAGTTGGGGCAGCCGGCACAGATGGAGAGCCAGCAGGAGCAGGCGTCCCAGTAGTGTCACTGGGGACGACATGAATTTCCCGGTCGCCCTTCTTCGCCAATTTCTTGAGGCGTTTAGAAGGGCGAGGGGCCTCATCCGCCGGCTCGGCCCCTCGGTGGGGGCGTTTGGCAGGGACCACCCGCTCGGTGACAAGGGTCCTCTTCGTGGACGCCTTCTTCGCCCTTGCCACCGTGGCGACCACCTCGACCGTCCTCGACCCGCGACCCCCTGAAATAGCAAGGTGATTAGTAACAAGGAAAAGTGAGTTTTTCTTTTTCTGAAGTAGCAAAGTAATTAGTCAACAATATACCTTGGACCGACTCCTTAGGTTGAGTCGAGGGCGCTGGTCTGGGCCGGTCACCAAACACTTTGCTCACCACGTCATCGGCCGAGGCACCGAAGAAATCGCAGGTGTACTCGTCCCACCATTCGCCAAAGGTGTCGGTGCCCAAGGATTCCGGAACGGTTGGCCGAAGACGGAACTTCTTGCACCGATCCTGAAACTCTTGCTCCGTCGTCCGGCACTCCCTCTCGGAAGAACCAGAAAGACGTCCCCGGCTTAGGAGGGAACGAGAGACGATCAGGGGTACGGGGCAACCTTGGAGGTAGCCGAGCTGCCGGGCGACAAAGTGGGGCTGGTAGACCTCCCAACTGGCTCGGCGAGCATCGCAACCAAGGGGAAGGTCGCGAGCCAGTACGATTGACCCCCAGGACTGATGGAGACCCGCCTCCTCGGCCTCGGCCCAAGCTACCGTCGGGAGCCCAATCGAAGCAGGGTACTCCTGGTGCCGGCACACCAGGAACTCGTCGTCCGAAAGAACGTCGAGATTGAAAAAGTGCTTAAGGACCTCGTCAGCCCGGTGAGGAGGAGCCGGTCGAGAGGCCAGTTGGGGGCCGAGGGCGGCCGAGCCCTGGAAAGCGGGGACCTCAGGCCGAAGGGTAGAGAAATAAACCTGCAGCCAGAGTTGGAAAACCCAGAGGGGCCCGTTCTGGTGCGGGTCAATCTTGTTGATGGTCGTCTCGGCCAAGCAACGAAAGAGGTTGGCGAGAATAGCCGGGCTGAGCGCCAGAGAGTGACCACTAGCCAGGGCCTGGGCCATCGGCATATTCTCGACCAAGCACTTGTTCGACCTGGTACAACAAATAAATTTGTTGTACCAATAGAAGAGGAAGGCTTCATGTTCTCCCTTCCTGAGACTCTCCTCGCCTCGGCCGGTAAAGTGGAGAATCAGAGTATTGTAGTTGAAGAAGTTCTTATGCAGCTTCTGAACTTCTTCTCTTGAAGGCTCCCGATCGCCTCGGCTGAGCGTTTGGACGGCCCGCTCGTCGAAAAGCGCCTTCAGGTCGAGGAGGGAGGGGCATCCAGAAAGAGCGGCGTCGATTGGGAGGCCGGATGGTGGAGTCCTAAGAATGGCCGAGATGTGGAGGATGGTAGGACCGAGAGGGCCAAATGGAAGGACCATGGTGTTGGTGGCCGAACACCATAGAGTCAAGGCCGCCATAAGTAGCTCCTTGTCCATGGTAATCTCCATGGTCGAGAGCAGGATGGCATCATAGATACCAAGGGCTTTCCATTCCTCGCCGAAGAATGATCTCATTTGATCCACCCAAGCGGCCCAGGCTGTGGTGGTCGAGGGCCAAGCTCCTTGAGGCCGAGCCAAGCACCATTTGGACCAGTCGAACCCTTGAAGCAGGGGTGTTAGGCACTGCTCCTTGAGGAGATTGGTGATGCACGACGGCACTGCATCCCTAAAAAGGGGGCCCAGAATCTGATGAGTGGTGGCCATGTCATTCTCGAAGCGTAGTGTTTTGATCGCGTTCCGATTGATGAAATCTTTGCATTTGTTGATCTCGTCAGAGAGCTTCGAGATAAAGGAGGCCATTAATAGAGATGGTAGGAGGGAATTTGGAAGAACTGGAGAAAATAATTGCAGAAGGAAAAACTGGAAGGTTTGATTTGAGCGAACAAGGATGAGGAATTTGAGATTTCGGAGTTTCTGAAAGCGTAAGATGCGAATGGCAGAAATGTGGGTATTTATAGGCTTTTCAGAATGAATATCAAACGACTGGAATTCGAAAGGCACTAGGATTCGAAAAGCACTAGTTCAAATTGGGGGAAAATTTAACCGGGAAAAGTTCCAATCATTTCGAATTTTTGGGGAACCTGCGAAGAGGGGATCGAGGAGTCGAAAATCCAGGACGCACGATTGTGTGCGGCGTCAGTTTTAATGCATTAATAAGGATAAGGTGTTTCAGTTAGTGCACGGTTTCGAGGCCCACGATTGAAAGTTTTTGAGAACGGCTTAGAATCGACACGTGGCCACGTGTTGGGGGCAACGAGGAAAGTGCAATCATGTCTCATAAATGCGCAGGAATAACGGTCATTAAGGAAGTAAAGTGGTTGATGCTTTCCTTCTTCGTGCTAGAATATGTTTAGTATAATGGCACAAGTAAGGGTGTCGAATCCACGTGGACTAATTGGACCTATACAACTACTTGTTTTGCAAGAACTCTATAAGAGAAATAAAACTAATCAACTTAGGCAGATTTGTTGTTGTAACTTGAAAGCACAAGAAAATGAAGTAGACACAAATAAATGAATCAACAATTAATAAAATGAGATAGCACAAATGGAGATGAAGCTAGGGATTCGGTTTCACCATTGCTAAGCCAAGTCCATGCTTGTTAAGTCAGATTATACTCATCCATCTACCTATTTCTTGGGTTTGTTTCACTTAGATATGATCAACCATATGATGTGTGGATTTGATCAAATGTTCCTAATCATGAACCTAAGTGTGATGTGCAACTTTGGTCCCTAATCAAGAACATGATACGCACAAGAAACTTTCATAAAACCAAAGGAAACACTCGGCAGGTTGTTTGCAAAGCATTCCCTTCATTAATTCACATATCCACCAAGAGTATGCATGATGTGTGCTTTACTCTTGACTAAACAACCTGTGGTTAAATCAAATGGTGATCAAACATTAAAATCAACACACAAAGTCACAATTAAATCAGAGAATGAAACAAGAAATAGATGGATCAACTGAGCATTCTGAAATAACTACATGGCAATCTTGCAAGGCTACATCGAATCCCTAGAAAGAGATTAGTTACACTTCATGTTTATAGGATGTTTGATATAAAAATATACAACATGAATGAACATAGAATTAAGGAGAAAGAACCCTTGAAGCAAAACTGATGTCGAAATCCCTTAAGAGTTGCCTTCGGTGTGGTGCTCCAAGTGTGTTGTAATTGAAGGTGGAGCGGCTAAGGTTGAATGGTTTCTGCGAATGGGAGAGTGGATGGAATGAAGCCGAGAAGAAGTTGTGTAGAAATGGAAGGGGATTCACGGCAATGAGGGAAGATTGGATGTGTTTGTGGTATCTTGTGTATGAAAATGAGATGTGTTTAGGTAATGGGAATGCAAGGGTATTTATAGGAGGAGTGGAGGTGTATATGGCTGTTTGTTTAAGGTGTTTGTGTGGAGGAATGATGGAAAAACAGCTAGGACAACATGTGAAAGCTGGAATTGCATGTGAAGATGCTGGAATTTCAATGTGAAGTGCACGACATGGGTGTTTTGGTGCATGTGTTGGCTGTTTTGTTTGTTGGTTAAAGCTTGTGTTTGCATGTGAATGTTGTTTGTGTGAAGTGTGTGTGAATGCATGTGGATTAAAGAGTGAATGGTGGCTGAAATAATGATGGAAAACAGCTAGGAGAAGTATGGAATGCATGTGAAATGTAAAGGGAAAAGCTGGAAATGGCTAGGAAGGTCACGGCATAGACTTCTTTGGTGCAGAAATGGGTGTTGTTTGCATGTGAATTGAAGTTAGGGTGAATGATGATGAATGGATGTGGATTAAAGAATGAATGGTGGTGTAATGATGAAGTGTGATGGCTGAAAATGGCAAGGGAAATGCATGTGTTTGCACGGCAAAGAGGGAATGTTGGTGTTTTTGTGTTGGTTTGAATGGTTTAATTAATGGGAGTGCATGTTTGAATGATTAAAGTGCATGTGGGTGAATATGTGGCTGATTTATGAAAGGAATGCATGTGTTGATGAAGTGGAATGACAACTAGGTTATGAGGGGAATGCATGTGATGCATGGCAAGGTTTTAGAATGGGCTTAAAATAGGGTTGTTTTTTATGGAATAAATGGTTCTTTGCATGGCTATAAGGGAGAGAATAAGAGAGAATGGGCTAGGCCCTTTGTTGTATGTCCTAAATTGCATAAATGGCCTTCAATTTTGTCCATCCTTTTGGCTCCATGGATAAGCTATCCAATCCATGCCCAAAAATGCTCCAAATAGCCTCAAAATGCACTTTCTTGCTCCCTAAGCCCTTAGAACCTGAAAACACACAAAGGAAGCATAAAGAACTAAAATAACTAAAGAAACATAACGTAAATGTACGAGAACAAGCCATTTAAGTCGCATGAATATGCTCCTATCAAATACCCCCACACTTAGCTTTTGCTAGTCCTCGAGCAAAACAGAAAAACAAAACAAAACAACACAACAAAAGAACACGAAACTAGACAGAACGAACAAAACACCACCTACACCTTCCAACAATCGTCTCACGGATTTCCAATGCACATGACAAGTTAAAAATCATTATTCCCACAGATTTTAGCCATCTTTACACTTAAGTACATTCTTAATCATAGTCACCACATACTAGTTCACAATTAAGCATTTAAAACCATGATTTGAATGTAGTAACATGCTTTAGAGAATTTACTCAATTCCTTACTAGAATGCACTCTATTTTCACACAGATTTTCTGACTACACACCCTACACTAGTTATATGTGAGAGATTGATGTAAACATGAAAGACTAGTATCTCACATATGTTATAACAAAGAAAGCATTTTCTGGATTTACGATAATGACATGAATATGATCTCATGAATGGAATGCTACTACTTAGAATGAGAACCAGTGATTCCATAAGCTCATATCAAATCCAAACTCCACATTATTGAACACATAACGATCAAGATAGAAGTCAAAGGGGTGTAACGGGCTAGGGTATTGGCTAACAATGAAAGGTGAAGGATAAACAAACATTCTTAAAGCAATAGTGAGCAAAGTATTGAATTAGGCACTTAGAATTCCCTTAGAGCGCGGAAAACAACTTTTAGACTAATAGGGGAGATTCAAACAACTCTTATTTTTCTTTTCTTTTTCATATTTTTCAAATTTTTTTTTTTTCTTCTTTTTTTTTTTTTTTTTTTTTTTTTTTAGCCGTCCCTATGGCACAACAACTCTCATCAATAATCCTTCCCCCACACTTATTTTCTGCAACATATTAATCAAAAGGAATTCATTTTCCGTCATGCTTACTATGCTTTAAGAACAAAGGCATGGATGGTCCTATTCTAGGCTAGGTAAGGATAACATGGGTTAACAAAGAATATAGGCTAAACAAGGCTCAAAGGGGTTAAAACTTACAACAAATACGAAATATGGGAAGTAAGGCTATTTGGCTATGGTGGCAACTACACAACTTTATCTTGATATATGTTATGCAATTCAATGCTTCGAATGAAATGGATATAAGTTCTAGCATTTAGTTCTAGCATGATACAATTGCATTCTAAGTAGCAACCAAGCAAGGAATAATGAGATCATGCAACAACTTTAGAAAACAAAGAATCACAGAAAATAACTCTCCAAAGAATGTTTAGGCTCAAGTCTCACAAGGTTGTAGCGTTTGTTTGAGTTCCTTCCTTCAAGCATGTTACAAAAACGAATTTTTCTTTTATGATTGCATGTGAAGTCATACATTATAACCATAACCAAGCATATACCAAGAGTAAATCAAACTTTCATCCATGTTTATAACTCTTTTTAACCGTCATGCAATTACAAACCAAATCCTTATCATTGTGTTGGAAGGTACCCTAAGACACAAACACACAAAAACGACTCAAAACACTCTTTTTAGGCTTTTCAAAACATTTTTTTCAAATTTTTATGTGATTTTCGGAGTTATAAAACAAAACACACTAAAACACTCTAAAACAATTTAAAAACACCTTAAAACAGCAAGGAACAACATTTGAAGTTATGGGTGATAAAATCCCACGAATTTGCATTAACAACATTAGTTACCCCCCCCCCCCAACACTTAAATCAAACATTGTCCTCAATGTTTTAAGCATAGATTCACACAAAACATAAGTAAACACACAGAAAGCACTTAAACATACTAAACATGGCAAAATGTAATTAACAAAGAGAAGAGTTTAGGGACGCAAATCTGGTTATGGAGTGTAAATTCCCTCTTCTCCTTGGTGATTGCATTGAGGCTTTGATCTTTGTGATTCCACAGGCTTACTCTTGAACTGGTTTCCGCCCATCGTTGATTTTCCTTTGTGCTACTCTTAAACTGGGCAGCAGGATTCTTTTGGTCTTCCCCGAAGGTCTGAGCTTACTCCTTTGGTCTGTTTCTTTGTTCAATCTTTCCAATTCGTATTGAAAAGGGTTGGAGGATAACTCAGCCTATGCTTGTCTCCACATGCTTCAATGTATCATTTTCACTTGCCTTATTCGCTCCCCTTTGCAAAAGTGGTCCCTTCTCTGGAAGTGTATCAACCGTTGAAGATGACTACTCGAGAGCAACGCTAGGTAAGCAATCAGGAATAGATTCCAGGCAGTTGGCTCCAGATCGGAAGACTGACTCCAAGTGCCGGCTGATTGCTTCTTTTACTTTGCCATGCAAGTAAGAACAAAGACAAAGAAAAAGACAGGGAAAGAGCATGATATGAGATACTTTTGCTTTTGACCTTGATGATATGAGATACCTTTGCTTTTGAAGAAGCGGTGAATGAATCAGCATAAGCTTCAATCCGCCGTTTCCTCCTGGGTCATCTGTACTCCAGGCATCTGGTATCATCTTTGGGGAAGAAGAAAAAATTGAGTATTTCGAAAGGCTTTGCTGGGAGTGCGCCCTCAGAGGTGAGGGAGAGTTGGGCATTTTCTTCAGGTTTGCCTTGCCATAAAAGACGAAGGTCGACATATATAGAGATAATATCAAGTGGTGGTATTGTTCTTCTACCCTTGTCGACAAACGTTTTGATCCCGCAAATCCGGCTTTTTGAAATAGTGGCGCCTCTTCGATTTCTGAACGACGCCCCTTCGCTTTCTGAACGACACGTAGTAGTGCGGATGCGGCTCCTTTTGACAAAGCTGCACGCGTTTTCTGAAAAACCGAGAAAGCGTCGCCGAACTTTGCGCTTGTCGGCTAAAGATGTGTAGTTGCGATGATGGCCTCCACGTGTTTTCTGAAAAGAAGAAATCTTTTGACAAATTTGAACGCGTCTTCAGAAAAGCCGAGAAAGCGTCGCCTAACTTGCCGGAAATTCCGGCTTTTTGAATCGATTGACGCGTCGCCTTGGCTTTTTATAGAGGTATCAATCACCCCAACATACACACTCTGAAGATTTCCCATTCTTGAAAATCGACTCCGGCCCTTTGAGATTTAACTTCATCCACCCTTTCTCATTGAACACCTTTGAAAAATGACTAACTCATCGAACCTTAGCTTAGATTTGGGTCTCAGCAGCGATCCGGTTGCGCCCCGTCAAGGTAATGTATGGCGCCCTTCTTTTTTATCTTCTAATGGTCCTCTTTCAGGTGAAGACTCCATGATGACAGATGCAACAACAGCTACGATAGTAGCTAGGAACCTCCTTACTCCTAAGGACAGTAGGCTGCTTTCAGGACGGTCCGATGAGTTGGCCGTTCAAGAGTCCCTCGCTCTCAGCGTTCAATGTGCAGGCTCTGTGTCCAACATGGGCCAACGTCTGCTTGCTCGGTCCCACCAAGTGGAATCGTTGATGGCAGAGGTGGAAAGTCTTAAGCAGGAGATCAAACAGCTTAAGTACGAGAATAGAAGTTTGCATGTGCTTGCAAATAACTATTCGTCGGGCATGAAGAGGAAGCTTGATGAGCTGCAAGAATCTGAGGGTCGAATTCACAGTGACCGTCAAAGGCTTACGGCTTATCTCCAGAGGCACCTTTTTCCTGGGTCATCCAGCGTTTGGCCAAGTATTGAGGCCTGGAATGCTCTAGCTCCGATGCCTCCCGCTTCGATGCCTCCTGCTTCGATGCCTTCCGCTCCAACGCCTTCTGCTCCGACGCCTCGTAGTGGGGCTTCACGTAAACATCATTTGTGAAGGCTCCATCTTTCTGCCATGTTTATTTTTATTCTTTTTTTTTTTTTTTTTTTTTTTTAATCAAATCAAACGGCATGGAATTGATCTTTGAATGGAGGGTGATACTTGAAATGATCTGGTAATGGTTTAAATTCTAAAGTGGATGCCTGAATCATTAACAACATATTAGTATAAAAGAAAATTGAAATTCGGGGAGGCGGCTTACCTTTGTGCTCCGACATGAACTTAAAAATAAACACCCCTTCGAAAGTTATGACATGTCCCGTGTCATAAAACCCTTTTTCATAGCAACCCAATGGTTTGTCTACAAACATAGCCCTCATATACATTCGTATTAGTAAGCAAAAACACACTTAAAACCAAAACTAACACAAAAAAAAACACAAACCTTCCATCCCACACCCAAACCTAACCAACGCATTGTCCTCGATGCTTAAAATTGTATGTAATGCAAGTAGGCAAAGAATATGGAATGGTGACAACATAAACACAAAATGAGGAAAGAACACAAACCACACTAGGTTGCCTCCTAGTAAGTGCTTTATTTAATGTCTAGGCAAGACATGGTAGCTTGTTCACGGTGTTGTAAACTCAAGAAAATCTACAACTTGATAAACTTGCTCTTCCTCCACTTTCTCCAAATATGGTTTCAATCGCTACCCATTGACTTTAAAAGAGGTGCCATTCTTCATGTTCTCTATCTCCACAGCTCCGTGGGGAAATGTTTACAGCACCTTAAATGGTCCCACCCACCTAGACTTCAATTTACCTGGAAAAAGTCTCAAACGTGAGTCATACAACAGTACTTTCATACCTTGGTGAAACTCCTTCCGTAGGATGGCCTTGTCATGATAGAGCTTAGTCCGTTCCTTGTAGATTTTGGCATTCTCATATGCTTCATTTCTGAGTTCTTCCAACTCATTAAGTTGGAGCTTCCTTGCTATTCCAGCATCCTTGTAATCAAAGTTGAACTTCTTGATGGCCTAATATGCACGGTGTTCAAGCTCTATTGGCAAATGACAAGCTTTCCCAAACACAAGGCGATAAGGACTCATGCCAATGGGGGTCTTATATGCTGTTCTATATGCCCATAGTGCATCATTCAACCTCAGTGACCAATCCTTCCTTGTAGGGCTTACGGTCTTCATCAAAATGTTCTTGATCTCCCTATTGCTAATCTCCACTTGTCCTGAGGTTTGAGGATGGTACGGGGTTGCCACTTTGTGGTTGATGTTGTACTTCTTCATCAAGGATTCAAAGGGTTTGTTGCAGAAATGGCTGCCACCATCACTAATAATAGCTCTTAGGGTTCCAAACCTACAAAAAATCACATCTTTAAGAAAATTCAAAACAACCTTATGATCATTAGTTATTGTAGCAATGGCTTCAACCCATTTGGATACATAATCTACTGCCACTAATATGTATAAGTAACCAAAAGAGGATGGAAATGGTCCCATGAAATCGATACCCCAAACATCAAAGAGCTCCACCACCAAAATGTTGTTCAATGGCATCTCATTTCTTCGGCTAATTTTCCCCATTTTCTGGCACCTATCACACTTAGAACAAAAATTAAAAGCATCTTTGAATAAAGTAGGCCAAAAGAAACCAGATTGTAAAACCTTTAGAGATGTCTTTTTGGCACCAAAATGTCCTCCACATGCCAATGTATGGCTGAACGTTAGAATGCTTTGTTGCTCACTCTCTGGGACACACCTCCTAATGATTTGGTCAGGGCAATATTTAAACAAATATGGTTCGTCCCAAACGTAGCGCTTTACCATGGCAAGGAACTTCTTTCTTTCTTGAAAAGAAAGGTCATTTCTAATTATACCACAAACAAGATAATTAACAAAATCAGCATACCATGGTTCTTTTTCTTGATTAACAAGGAGTTGTTCATCTGGAAATGATTCATTTAGAGGCAAAGGTTGTCCAACTCCATGGTTTTCATTGAGCCGTGACAAATGGTCAGCCACAACATTATCACTTCCCTTCTTATCTCGAATTTCCAAGTCAAACTCTTGTAGTAAGAGTATTCATCTAATTAAGCGTGGCTTAGCATCCTTTTTTGTCATCAAGTACCTAAGGGCTGCATGATCAGAAAACACAATAACTTTAGATCCAACAAGATATGACCGAAACTTCTCTAAGGCAAAAACAATAGCAAGCAACTCCTTTTCAGTTGTGGAATAGTTAAGTTGAGCATCATTTAGAGTCCAGTTTGCATAGTAGATCACGTGTGGGAGCTTGTTCACCCTGTGCCCTAAAACTGCACCAATAGCATAGTCAGAGGCATCACACATTAATTCAAAAGGTAAAGACCAATCTGGTGCCATAATAATAGGGGCCGAGGTTAATTCATGTTTCAAAGTATTGAATGCATCCATACAAGCTTTATCAATATGAAATACAACATCTTTAGCTAACAGATTGCATAATGGACGAGTGATCATTGAAAAGTTCTTAATGAAACGATGATAAAAACCCGCATGTCCCAAAAAACTTCTTACTCCCTTCACGGTTGTGGGAGCTGCCATATTGGTGATGATGTCAATTTTGGCTTTGTCCACCTCCATTCCTTGGCTAGAGATTACATGCCCCAACACAATTCCTTGTTTCACCATAAATTGGCACTTTTCCCAATTGAGAACCAAATTTGTTTCCTGACATCTTTGAAGTACTAAAGAGAGATGGTTAAGACATTCATCAAAAGAGGAACCAAACACTGAAAAGTCATCCATAAATACCTCAATGAATCTTTCTACCATGTCAGAAAAGATTGCCAACATGCATCTTTGGAATGTTGCTGGAGCATTGCAAAGTCCAAAAGGCATTCTCCTATATGCAAATGTGCCAAACGGGCAAGTAAAGGTAGTTTTCTCTTGATCCTCTGGAGCAATTGCAATTTGATTGTAACCTGAGTAACCATCAAGAAAACAATAGTGTGAGTAACCTGCCAATCTCTCAAGCATTTGATCTATGAAAGGCATAGGAAAGTAATCTTTTCTAGTGCTAGAATTCAACTTCCTGTAATCGGTGCAAACACGCCAACTAGCCGTGGGCTTTGTGCGCACAAGCTCTTTGTTTTCATTCTTCATCACCGTGATTCCCACCTTCTTAGGTACCACCTGAATAGCACTCACCCATTTGCTATCAGAAATGGGATATATGATCCCCACATCTAACAACTTCAACACTTCATTCCTCACAACTTCCTTCATGTGTGGATTGAGCCTCCTTTGTGGTTCACGGGTTGACTTTGCTCCCTCTTCCAAAAGAATCCTATGCATGCACATGGTAGGGCTTATTCCCTTGATATCTGCAATAGACCAACCAATAACTGATTTGAACTCTTTTAACACCCTAATTAGTTTATCTTCTTCATTTGGGGTGAGGTCAGAAGTTATGATAACTGGAAGAGTTTCAAATTCAGCTAGATATGCATACTTTAGATGTGGTGGAAGTGGTTTAAGTTCAAGTCTTGGTGCCTTAACAGTGGAAGGGGTTAAATGTGACCTCGATGGTTCTAAAGGCTCTAAAAGAGGTAAAATATTCAAAGGATACGGTGCCAATGCTTCCAAGGCAACTACCTCTTCCATGAGTGCATCTTCTTCATCAAACTCATCTTGAGATTGACTCAAAACAGTTTGTAATGGTTCATTAGATTGTGCCTGCAAGAACTTAGAGAAAACAAGCGAATCAAGCACATCAATGGCATAACAATCAAGAGATGAAGAAGGATGTGAAAGAGACTCAAACACTTTGAATTGAACGGTCTCTCCTAGCACTGTCATAGTGAGGAGTCCATTTTGCACATCAATGATGGTCTTGGCCGTGGCCATAAACGGTCTCCCAAGCAAAATAGGCAACTCTCGGTCATGTATAGGAGCTTCTTCCATGTCCAACACTACAAAATCCGCAGGCAAGATTAGTTTATCAATTTGAACTAGAATATCCTCTACTATACCTCTTGGATATTTCACGGATCTGTCCGCAAGTTGTAATGAGATGGTGGTGGCTTTCAATTCCCCCAAACCTAGTTGAAGGTACACCGAATAAGGCATTAAGTTGATGCTAGCACCTAAGTCAAGCATCGTCTTCTCTACCTTCTTGTCCCCTATGGTGATGTTGATAGAAAAACTTCCTGGATCCTTGAGCTTTGGTGGAAGTTTTCTTTGCAACACGGCACTTACATTCTCGGACACCACTACTTTCTCATGTGGTCCATACTTCCTTTTGTAGTTGTTTAACTCTTTGAAGAACTTCCCATAAGCTGGCATGTTCCTAATGACATCAAGCAAAGGTAAGTTAACATTCACCTTACTTAGAATATCAAAAATCTCCTTAAATGACTTATCCTGCTTGCTCTTGGCAAGTCTTCCAAGGAATGGTATTGGTGGAGTGTAAGGTTTCTCGGCCTTGTGAAGATTTGGTGCTTCAAACGAGGAAGTAGCATGGCTTGGTTCCTCATTTGGTTTCTCATTTTCTCCTTGAGTAACCCCTGCATTCACATGATCAGATTCATTAGTAACTTCATTACCAACTCTATTATTGATAACCTTACCACTTTTAAGTGTAGTGATTGCTTTGGCTTGCTCTTGGTTCCTTTGGAGTATCACGGGTTGGCTTGGAAACTTTCCAACCTCTCTTTGGCTCAAGGCATCTGCAATCTGCCCCAATTGTGTCTCCATTTTGGTTAGAGCCGCCGAATGTTGTTGGAGAGTGCTATTGGTGGTTTGTTGGAATTGCAAGGTATTTTGGGCTAACAATTTAACCGTATCCTCAAGAGTATGTTTTGGTTGGAAGTTTTGGAATTGATTGTTGTTCTTCCACGAAAGATTGGGATGATCTCTCCAACTTGGGTTATATGTATTGGAATACACATCATTCCTTGGCCTTTGATTGTAAGAATTCATGAGGTTCACTTGCTCTTGGACATACTCGGGGTAAGCCTCCCTAGATGGACATTGATGAGTAAGGTGGCTTGGTATGTTGCAAATGGCACACACTTCACTTGCTTTTGGCACCATGTTGAGCACGGATTCAAGCTTCTTTTCTAGGTTAGCTACCTGCAAAGAAAGATCATGATTAGAGCTTGTTTCATATACTCCAACTCTCTTACCCCTTACATCTTTGTGTTGAGCATTAGATCCCAACATCTCATAAATGTTATATGACTCTTGAGCATTCTTTTTCTTCAAAGCTCCACCTGCTGCATTATCAACAGTTGATTGACATGTTTGGGTTAGTCCATCATAGAAAATTTGCATTTGTAAGTGAAGAGGTAACCCATGGTGTGGACATTGCAACAAAAGGCCTTTAAAGCGCTCCCAACACTCATTGAAAGGTTCTCCATCATCTTGTTTGAAGTTGAAGATTTGTCCCCTTAATGTGGCTGTCTTTTGAGTGGAAAAGAACTTTTCCAAAAACTTCTTAGCCACGGCATCCCATGTGGTGAATGAACCAGGTACTAGAGTCATTAACCAACCCTTGGCCCTATCTTTCAAGGTGTAAGGGAACACTCTTATCCTCAGATTTGCTTCACTTACTCCCTGTAAAGGTAACCCACTCACAACATTGTAAAATTCTTTAATATGAGCTAAAGGATCTTCATTAGGTAAGCCATAAAAAGAAGGAAACATATGGAAATGTGAAGATTTAAGATCATAGTTTCTAGCTTCTGTGGGCAGCAAGATGCATGAAGGTGAATTTGGTATGATTGGTTGAGCAAAATCCTCCAAAGCTCGAAGATCATCTTGGTTGCCCGCCATCTCTTCTTCTCTTTCCCAATTAAAGTGCTCAGATCCTTCACTTGTTGGACTAGACGGTTTCCCTTCCTCTTCTTCACGGACAATGGAGGAACTTGTTGGCACAAAGCTTTCCAAAGTGTTGCCCTTTAACCGTTCAATTCTTTGGCCTAATTCAGCAAGTCTATTTGACATATACTACCTGAAACAAGATAAAACAAGTTTGAATAAAAATCAGAAATCTATTTAAAATGAAAAGAACAAGGTTTAATATCAAAACAAGCAATTATAAGGGACTGAAATCAGTCCCCGGCAACGGCGCCATTTTGGTTGATGCTTTCCTTCTTCGTGCTAGAATATGTTTAGTATAATGGCACAAGTAATGGTGTCGAATCCACAGGGACTAATTGGACCTATACAACTACTTGTTTTGCAAGAACTCTATAAGAGAAATAAAACTAATCAACTTAGGCAGATTTGTTGTTGTAACTTGAAAGCACAAGAAAATGAAGTAGACACAAATAAATGAATCAACAATTAATAAAATGAGATAGCACAAATGGAGATGAAGCTAGGGATTCGGTTTCACCATTGCTAAGCCAAGTCCATGCTTGTTAAGTCAGATTATACTCATCCATCTACCTATTTCTTGGGTTTGTTTCACTTAGATATGATCAACCATATGATGTGTGGATTTGATCAAATGTTCCTAATCATGAACCTAAGTGTGATGTGCAACTTTGGTCCCTAATCAAGAACATGATACGCACAAGAAACTTTCATAAAACCAAAGGAAACACTCGGCAGGTTGTTTGCAAAGCATTCCCTTCATTAATTCACATATCCACCAAGAGTATGCATGATGTGTGCTTTACTCTTGACTAAACAACCTGTGGTTAAATCAAATGGTGATCAAACATTAAAATCAACACACAAAGTCACAATTAAATCAGAGAATGAAACAAGAAATAGATGGATCAACTGAGCATTCTGAAATAACTACATGGCAATCTTGCAAGGCTACATCGAATCCCTAGAAAGAGATTAGTTACACTTCATGTTTATAGGATGTTTGATATAAAAATATACAACATGAATGAACATAGAATTAAGGAGAAAGAACCCTTGAAGCAAAACTGATGTCGAAATCCCTTAAGAGTTGCCTTCGGTGTGGTGCTCCAAGTGTGTTGTAATTGAAGGTGGAGCGGCTAAGGTTGAATGGTTTCTGCGAATGGGAGAGTGGATGGAATGAAGCCGAGAAGAAGTTGTGTAGAAATGGAAGGGGATTCACGGCAATGAGGGAAGATTGGATGTGTTTGTGGTATCTTGTGTATGAAAATGAGATGTGTTTAGGTAATGGGAATGCAAGGGTATTTATAGGAGGAGTGGAGGTGTATATGGCTGTTTGTTTAAGGTGTTTGTGTGGAGGAATGATGGAAAAACAGCTAGGACAACATGTGAAAGCTGGAATTGCATGTGAAGATGCTGGAATTTCAATGTGAAGTGCACGACATGGGTGTTTTGGTGCATGTGTTGGCTGTTTTGTTTGTTGGTTAAAGCTTGTGTTTGCATGTGAATGTTGTTTGTGTGAAGTGTGTGTGAATGCATGTGGATTAAAGAGTGAATGGTGGCTGAAATAATGATGGAAAACAGCTAGGAGAAGTATGGAATGCATGTGAAATGTAAAGGGAAAAGCTGGAAATGGCTAGGAAGGTCACGGCATAGACTTCTTTGGTGCAGAAATGGGTGTTGTTTGCATGTGAATTGAAGTTAGGGTGAATGATGATGAATGGATGTGGATTAAAGAATGAATGGTGGTGTAATGATGAAGTGTGATGGCTGAAAATGGCAAGGGAAATGCATGTGTTTGCACGGCAAAGAGGGAATGTTGGTGTTTTTGTGTTGGTTTGAATGGTTTAATTAATGGGAGTGCATGTTTGAATGATTAAAGTGCATGTGGGTGAATATGTGGCTGATTTATGAAAGGAATGCATGTGTTGATGAAGTGGAATGACAACTAGGTTATGAGAGGAATGCATGTGATGCATGGCAAGGTTTTAGAATGGGCTTAAAATAGGGTTGTTTTTTATGGAATGGATGGTTCTTTGCATGGCTATAAGGGAGAGAATAAGAGAGAATGGGCTAGGCCCTTTGTTGTATGTCCTAAATTGCATAAATGGCCTTCAATTTCGTCCATCCTTTTGGCTCCATGGATAAGCTATCCAATCCATGCCCAAAAATGCTCCAAATAGCCTCAAAATGCACTTTCTTGCTCCCTAAGCCCTTAGAACCTGAAAACACACAAAAGAAGCATAAAGAACTAAAATAACTAAAGAAACATAACGTAAATGTACGAGAACAAGCCATTTAAGTCGCATGAATATGCTCCTATCATAAAGTCCAAAAAAGCAATAAACGTTTTCGCTTCTTCAAGGCCTAGGCCCGACTAAGAGTTAACAGTCGGCGACCTCAGAAGCGAGGGGGCAATGTTTGGGCCCAAAATATTATTGTTTGGCCGAGCAGCAGGATGTGCTCAGCCCAAGGTGATGATAAATACTATGGGCCGAATAATAACTCCCGGGCAAGTTGGCAGGGTCGACCAAATCCTATCCCAAGTAGTCCGGATGAATAAAAAAGGTCGAGGAAGTCCTAGTATGACCAGGATTCTCGACCAGCAAGGAATGGAGTCCCGAAAAGAAGGAAAATTCAGAATCCCAGTAGGAGTAGGTTTGTTCGAGTTAGAGGTGAAATAGGACAAGGACTCCCAATCCAAATCAGAATTGGTTTCAAGGAATGGGGCACTATAAATACAAGAGATCATACAACAGAAAAACCCCTTCAAATCAGCATACAATTGCCCTGCGCAAAACCTCTCAAACACCTTGAGATTTTTCCTTTTCTTTTTCCTGCCGACACACCTTCAGTTTGGATAAACAGCACTGTGGAAGCACCCGGCGAGCACCTTCAGTTTGGATAAACAGCACTGCTGCTGCAGAATCAGCCGATCAAGACGCATCTTCAGTTTGGATAAACAGCATTGCGTCGAGGTCGACCGGTTATCTATCTAAGTCTCGGCCGAAAGGGGTTTTCGAACCTTTATTGGCAGAGGTCACCTTGCTAGCCTTCTCGGCATAGTCAGGTGTTACGAATTGCATTGCTCGGCGTGCTGGACGCCGAGTGGTTTTATGATTGGATACTCGCAAGTAAGTTTCAGGGTTCGGCATATCGACGGCCGAACTATGTTCACCATCAAGACATACATCACGTTCGAGTACCTGTGCCCATATAGTTTGGTCTCGATTCGACGTGCTTATACTCTTACGAATATAATCACAGTGACCGAATCTGGCTCGGACGATTTGTGAACTCCGCAGAATTAGCAGCCTTGTCTTCAGGCTGTAGAACCCAGAGACCGAGAGTGTTCATTCCTCGGTCGCAATCG